>NC_041389.1:573601977-573644995 GCF_002162155.2 Triticum dicoccoides | reverse complement strand
CAGCTTTGGTAGCGAGTTTACTCTCCATGGTCTTTGTATATCTACCTTGGTAACTTCTTGTCCAGTTTGATATGCAAGTTATACTTTCAATTCTTTGTTGATTCCTGCAGTTTCTTCTGGCGAGGCATTTGTTCTGCCTCCCAACACCTTCAAAAGATGAAGAATCCGATGGCTCTTCCCAGGATTTGACCCCCAAGTTCCAACTGGCAAAAGAATCCCTTTCGTTTGAGGTCGAGGGCGACTCCTCTGAATGCTCAACACCGGCTGCTTCCACGATGGTGGTGGATATGAAGCCAACAGTGCAAACAGTACTATTGTTCTTCACTGCAAAGTTGAGGATCGAATTCGGTTAGCCCAGCAGCATCCATCCATGGTGCCAGCCAGTAGCAAGCCGTCGAGTTCGAGAAAGTGTTTGAAAGATGCATCGATAGCCTAGGCTGATGATGATTGTCGAACTAGGTGCCGGTGGCCAGGCCGTATGCCACAGAAGCTGTTTATACTGGAGATGTCTCCGGCCACCAGTGGAGAGGAGAGATGGAATCTTGTCATCGCCTTATCGCCGCAAGCTGTCTGCCGGAGCGCGACCCGGTCGACGGGTCGAGAGAGGCTGCTCAGCTCAGTTCATTGCACCCTAGCTAGCTTCTTCACGCCGTGACTCGGGACAGAGGAATTATTCTCTTCAGGCAGCAGCAACAAAGCGTTCTAGCTAGCTCCATATCTTTGGTACAGTAGTAGTGGCTGTAGGTTGGCGGCCTAGGAAGGACCCAGCCGCCGTGCTCTGTTCCCCGTGCCGCGATCTTGGACCTGCGTGCCTGCATGCATGCATGCACATGTATCCGTCGCTTGGTCATCTGAAGATCAGATACTGTTGTCTGCTGGTGAGCGACGAACGAAGTACACGAGCGGGCTAGTGTACTTTGTGAGGCCGTCAAGACCTAGACGTGTACTACTAGGCGTGTTAGTGGCGGACCTAGAAATAAAATGAAGGGTGTGCACACTTTAAAAAAATCGAAGTCCATTTCAATTAGCTTGCATGGATCTTAAATATAAGCTAATTTTTACATGGTGAAAAATTGTGTTATAAAAATCTAGGTGTGCCCTGGCACACGTGGCACACCCTCTAGATACGCCACTGACGCGTTTGGTTACATTGCCAATCGTGCCTGGCCCGGCGAGCCTAGCGTGTTTGGTTACATTGCCAATCGAGCCTGGCCCGACGAGCCTGGCTCTAGTGAGCCGGTTTGAGAGGATGCGGGCAAAAAAAAAAATTAGATGCACATAGTTTGGTTGCCTGCATGTACCTAGTTGCATGAGACAACCATTTTTGACACGGTGTTTGGTTGCCCGCATTGTATTAGGCGCACATATGACATTGGTATTTGGTTGCAACCTGCATAAGGTGTTGTTATCACTTCTAACTAGTGGTGACCTTACCACACACAATCTAAACATAGTGCCAGCTAGTTAAACAAATGATAGTTCATCCTAACTACTATTAAATGACAGTTCAAATTAATAAAAGCCATTGGCTAAATAGGGGACAGTTCATTGGTGTTGCTGCTACCATATCTTCCTCTTACTCTTCCTCTTCCTCTTGTGCTTCTGCGGCTGCTGCTTCTTCTTCCTCCTCCTCTTCTTCAAATCCTGCACTGACCTCTGTTAAGCCACATTGCCTTTGCCCACTCTAACTTTTTGTTCTTCCAAGCGTCATTTTCAAATGCCCTCCACCATGGCCGGAGCTAAAAACATCATCAGGCTCGACCTCTTCCTCCTCAGGCATGTGTTCATCAAAGCCCCACTCGAGGATCCAGTTATGCAGAATGCAACAAGCAAGAACAAGCTTAACCTGATTGGGGTATGGGTGGAATGGCTTCTGATCCAGGATCTTAAACCTATTCTTCAGAGCTCCAAATGCCCTCTCAACAGTTACTCTAAGGCTGGAATGTCTGAGATTATACAGCTCTTGTGCAATCCTAGGATAGTTCCTACCAGAGAACTCGTTGAGATGGTACCTGGTTTTCTTGAAGGGTGGAAGAATACCCGGCCGACATGCATAGCCAGCATCTCCAAGGTAGAACTTGCCGTCGGGGATGTTGATCCGATCAGGCCGACTCATGCTGTCACTGAGAATGTTAGCATCATGTGCAGACCCCTCCCAGCCAGCCAGCACATATGTGAACTTCAGATCAAAGTCAACAGCAGCAAGCACATTCTGGCTTGTGTAGCGCTTCCTCCCCCTGTATGCTACAAACTGTGACCTAGGAACCCTGGCAGTGACATGAGTACCATCTATTGCCCCAATGCAATCCTGAAAATGGCATCACAAGCGTGTGTTAGTGCTCAACTTGAACAATACAAGCATATTAAGGCATGAAAGTGTATATTGTCAATGCTCACCTTGAAGTATGGATACCATCTTGGGCTTCCGCGAATTTTGGGTGGAGTCTGACCAGATGGTCTCCTGATCATCTCTCCTCTAAGCTCCCCAATAGCAAAAAGCACCTGCTTGAAGTACCTAGAGATGGTCTCCATTGATCTCCTAAACGTGTTGTGAATGACCCTGAACCTCTGGCTATGGCCAACAACATGGATAAACATGGCCACTTGCTCTTTCACACTGGTGTTGATGTTATCTTGTAGCAGCCCCCCTGCTCCTGAAGGTCTCGACAAGCCTGGCAAATGGCACTCTTTTCATTCGAAGCATCCATAGAGCCTCGACGTCATTGCAGTTGTAGATGTAGTTCAAATTTTGGATCCTCTCCTGTTCCCGGATAAACAATGGACCACAGCGGATCAAAGGTCTCCCAGCACGACGAACAACTCTTTTGTGCATGAACATGACCCATGCCTAAATCACACTAATCAGTGTTGCTGCCTGAATTGTCAGCCTCATCCGTGTGTCCATAACCTAGTAGACATCGACGATTCATTCAGTGGGTAATCGATCCTACACCTAGCCTAAAGGCCTAACCACCAACCTAACAAAGGGGGGAGAGGGTGCTGCTTACCGGCATCGGAGACGAGGATGGCTTAGGGGGAGCCATGGCACAGACAAGGTCGACTAGACGGTGGCCAACAGCAAGGGGAGCACCTGATCCGCCGCAAACGTCGCCGCCTCTTCCGCCGCTGCCGCCGCCCTCTCTAGCGCAGATTCGAAATCGCAGCTGCCCATGATACATCTCCGTCGTATCTATAATTTTTTATTGTTCCATGCCAATATTCTTCAACTTTTATATACTTTTGGCAACTTTTTATACTATTTTTTGGGACTAACATATTGATCCAGTGCCTAGTGTCAGTTCCTGTTTGTTGCATGTTTTATGTTTCGCAGAAACCCAATATCAAACGGAGTCCAAACGGGATAAAAACGGATGGAGAATTTTTTTGGAATATTTGTGATTTTTGAGAGGAAGAATCAATGCGAAACGGTGCCTGGGGTGGCCACGAGAGTGGCCCACACCACCCCTTCAAGGGGCGCGCCCACCTATCTCGTGGGCCACCCGTAAGGCGGTTGATGCCCTTCTTTGGCCGCAAGAAAGCTAATTTTTGGAAAACGATCTGGGCGAAGGTTTTAGTCCAATCGGAGTTACGGATCTCTAGATATAAAGAAAACGGTGCCAGGGCAGAACTAGGGAACACAGAAACAGAGAGATAGATCCAATCTCGGAGGGACTCTCGCCCCTCCCAAGCCATGGGAGCCAAGGACCAGAGGGGAAACCCTTCTCCCATCTAGGGAGGAGGTCAAGGAAGAAGAAGAAGGGGGCCTCTCTCCCCCTTCCGTCCGGTGGCGCTGGAGCGCTGCCGGGGGCCATCATCATCACCGCGATCTTCACCAACACCGCCGTCATCTTCACCAACATCTCCATCACCTTCCCCCTTCTATATCCAGCGGTCCACTCTCCCGCAACCCACTGTACCCTCTACTTGAACATGGTGCTTTATGCTTCATATTATTTTCCAATGACGTGTTGCCATCCTATGATGTCTGAGTAGATTTTCGTTGTCCTATCGGTGATTGATGAATTGCTATGATTGGTTTGAGTTGCATGTTTTATTATTGGTGTTGTCCTATGGTGCCCTCCGTGTCGCGCAAGCGTGAGGGATTCCCGCTGTAGGATGTTGCAATACGTTCATGATTTGCTTATAGTGCGTTGCGTGAGTGACTGAAACACAAACCCGAGTAAGTAGGTTGTTGTGTATGGGATAAAGGGGACTTGATGCTTTAATGCTATGGTTGGGTCTTACTTTAATGAATCTTTAGTAGTTGTGGATGCTTGCTAGAGTTCCAATCATAAGTGCATATGATCCAAGTAGAGAAAGTATGTTAGCTTATGCCTCTCCCTTAAATAGAATTGCAATAGTGATTACCGCTCTAGTAACGTAGTCAATTGCTTAGGGACAATTCCACAACTCCTACCACCACTTTTCCACACCCGCTATATTTACTTTATTGCATCTTTATTTAAACAGCCCCTAGCTTTTATTTACGTGTTCTTTATTATCTTGCAAACCTTTCCAACAACTCTTGCAAAGTACTTCTAGTTTCATACTTGTTCTAGGTAAAGCGAACGTCAAGCGTGTATAGAGTTGTATCGGTGGTCGATAGAACTTGAGGGAATATTTATTCTACCTTTAGCTCCTCGTTGGTTTCGACACTCTTACTTATCGAAAACTGTTGCGATCCTCTACACTTGTGGGTTATCAAGACCTTTTTTTGGCGCCGTTGCCGGGGAGTCATAGCGTGGGGTTAATATTCTCGTGTGTGCTTGTTTGCTTTATCACTAAGTAATTTTTATTTGATGTTCTTAGTTGTTCTTTATCATTAGTTATGGATATGGAACACAAAATACCAAAAAAATTAGAGGTACTTGCTACTCATGTAGATGGGGTAACTCCTAAAACCCCCGATGCTCATTATGTGAAAGATATTATGTACTACTTTGATAATCCTGAGAAAACCCCATTCAACTTTATAATGGGAGACACGTTGGATCAACGTGAATACTGTAGGGATTATCGCTCGACACAAAAAGGGAAACTATTATGGGATCAATTTATTATGTTGCGTTGGTATGCCTGGAATCTCTGCTTGAGATATGATATTACTTGTTGCTCTAGGATGAAGGCTCCACACCTTCCCTTTTCATGCAAATTTAATGATAATGAAACCTTAGTTTCTTATGCAAATGGTATATATGATTACTATGATGTGGAACAAATAGAAGAATTTGTTGCTTTTAAGGCTGCTTATGAAATTGAAGCTTTGTTTGAAAAGTATGAAGCTTTTGATGATGATGGTTATAGGCCTGAAAATCTTGCTATACTTAGATATTTCTATGAAAATTATGAATACAATTACTATATTAATGCTTTTATGAAGAAAGTCTCCACTATCCAAGAAGAGACTAATATTTTGCAGGAAGCTATGGAAGAAGTAATTGATGAAACTGTGAGCTCATTGGATGAAAAAGATGATGAGGAGAGCGAAGAACAAAAGGAGGAAGAGCGGATTGATCAGCCATGCCCACCTTCTAATGAGAGTAACTCTTCAACTCATACATTGTTTAATTCCCCTTTGTGCTTACCTAAGGATGATTGCTATGATGATTGTTATGATCCCGTTGATTCTCTTGAAATATCCCTTTTTGATGATGCTTGCTATGCTTGTGGCCAAGATGCCAATATGAATTATGCTTGTGGCCATGATGCCAATATGAATTATGCTTATGGAGATGAACTTGCTATAGTTCCTTATGTTAAACATGAAATTGTTGCTATTGCACCCATGCATGATAGTCCTATTATCTTTTTGAATTCTCCCTACTACACTATATCGGAGAAGTTTGTGCTTATTAAGGATTATATTGATGGGTTGCCTTTTACCATTGCACATGATGATTTTGATGAATGTAATATGCATGTACTTGCTTCTCCTACTTGCAATTATTATGAGAGAGAAACTATATCTCCACCTCTCTATGTTTCCAATATGATAAAATTGCAAGAAACTGCTTATACTATGCATTAGCCTTTACTATGTGTGCATGAATTGTTCTTTTATGACATGCCGATGCATAGGAAGAGAGTTAGACCTCGTTGTTGCATGATATATGTTACTTTGTGCTCACTACTACATTACAAATCATTGTTAATTAAAATTGGCTTTGATATACCTTGGGATCCGGGTGGATCCATTACTTGAGCACTATATGCCTAGCTTAATGGCTTTAAAGAAAGCGCTGCCAGGGAGACAACCCGGAAGTTTTAGAGAGTCATTTATTTCTGTTGAGTGCTTTTATATAGTTTAAAAACACAAAAATAAAGAGGGGAACCTATAAACTTTTCAAAAAGGAAAGTGAAAGTGAGAGAGATAAGCATTGTTGAAGTGGGAGGGCTCCTTGAACTTTGTTCATGCTCACGGAAACTTTGTGAATCTTAATTACAGAAACTTTTCAACAAAAAATAATTATCCCCTTGTACAATTCCATTTTATTATAAAAATAATGTGCCAAGGTTTGCCTTTAGGATGTTTACAATGCTTGTTGGTTTGTACGGTGCAGGACAGAAACTTTGGCTATAGTGCACGATTTTACATTTTTAACTGGAACGTCAATTGGTTATGATTCCTTATGCACTGTGTTCATATACAACTTTTTTATTTTTCCTAATTTTGGTAGAATTTTTGGGGTAACAGAAGTATCGTGGATATTCAGATTGCTACACACTGTTCTGTTTTTGACAGATTCTGTTTTTAATGCATAGTTTGCTTGTTTTGATGACTCTATCAATTTATATTAGTGGATTAATCCATGTAAAAGTTATATTACAGTAGACAAAATGCAAAAACAAAATATGAATAGGTTTGCTACAGTACTTAGAGTGGTGATTTGCTTTATTATACTAACGGATCTTACCGAGTTTTCTGTTGAAGTTTTGTGTGGATGAAGTGTCTAATCGAGGATGTCTCGATATGAGGAAAAGGAAGAGAGGAAAGGGATCAAGCTTGGGGATGCCCGAGGCACCCCAAGTAAATATTCAAGGAGACTCAAGCGTCTAAGCTTGGGGATGCCCCGGAAGTCATCCCCTCTTTCTTCAACAAGTATCGGTATGTTTTCGGATTCGTTTCGTTCGTGCATTATGTGCAAGTCTTGGAACGTCTTTTGCATTTAGTTTTCATTTTTCTTTTATGCACTATGCTGGTATGAGATAGTCCTTGGTTGATTTATATAATGTTCATTGCACTTCACTTAAATATTTTGAGTATGGCTTTATAGAATGCTTCATGTGCTTCACTTATATCATTTGAAGTTTGGATTGCCTGTTTCTCTTCACATAGAAAACTGCCATTTGTAGAATGCACTTTTACTTCACTTATATTTGTTAGAGGGTGGGCATATCTTTTGTAGAAAGAATTAAACTCTCTTGCTTCACTTATATCTATTTAGAGATGATAGGAATTGGTCATTCACATGGTTAGTCATAAAATCCTACATAAAACTTGTAGATCGCTGAATATGATATGTCTGATTCCTTGCAATAGTTTTGCGATATAAAGATGGTGATATTAGAGTCATGCTAGTGGGTGGTTGTGGATTGTATAGACACTTGTGTTGAGGTTTGCAAGTCCTGTAGCATGCAACACTCGGCATCGTCGGATCACTAAGGCCGACTTTCGTCTCTGCTCGACGGGTGAGTCTTGCAGTCAAGCTCCCTTCTGCCTTTGCACTCGAGGACCAATGTCCGTCTGGCCCGAGGAAACCTTTGCATGCCTCCGTTACCTTTTGGGAGGCCTACGCCCCATAGAAACTGTCTACCTGAGACTGTCCCTTGGCCCGCGGGTCTGACACACTCTCAATTGAAGAAGTAATTGGAAAATAAAACAGCAAGTACAAAAATGAGTAATAAACCCCAGTATAGACTGGTACGATTCAATTCAACATTTTGTTCATTCGGGTTTGATTGTGTCATAGTTCTATAGTTGGAATTTGGTTTATCGTTGGATGAACCCAGCGTTTACCATAGGCACGATAACTGGTACACCAGAGGTGCGTCCTTCCCGGTCCTCTCGTACTAGGGAAAGGTCCTCTCAATGCTCTAACGCCCACACCGGATATGGATCGAACTGTCTCACGATGTTCTGAACCCAGCTCACGTACCGCATTAAGTATGGTAACCGTTGTGTGACAAATTTGAAGCATAGGGTGTTTCTTTGATTGTCTTCCTTATGAGTGGCAGTCGAGGACGAGCGATGGTCTTTTCCTACCAATCTATCCCCCTAGGGGCATGCGTAGTAGTACTTTGCTTCGAGGGCTAATAAACTTTTGCAATAAGTATATGAGTTCTTTATGACTAATGTGAGTCCATGGATTATACACACTTTTACCTTTCCATCATTGCTAGCCTCTTCGGTACCGTGCATTGCCCTTTCTGACCTCGAGAGTCGGTGGAAACTTCGCCGGTGCATCCAAACCCCATGATACGATACGCTCTATCACACATAAGCCTCATTATATCTTCCTCAAAACAGCCACCATACCTACCTATCATGGCATTTCCATAGCCATTCTGAGATATATTTCCATGCAACTTCCATCATCATCATATTCATGACTTGAGCATTCATTTTCATATTGCTTTGCATGATCGTAAGATAGCTAGCATGATGTTTTCATGGCTTGTCCGTTTTTTGATGTCATTGCTACGCTAGATCATTGCACATCCCAGTACACCGCCGGAAGCATTCATACAGAGTCATATCTTTGTTCTAGTATCGAGTTGTAATATTGAGTTGTAAGTAAATAAAAGTGTGATGATCATCATTATAGAGCATTGCCCCATAAAAAAGGAAAAAAAGGAAAGGCCAAAGAAGCCTAAATAAAAAAGGGGGCCAAAGAAGCCCACCAGAAAAAAGGAAAAAAGAAAAAAAAGAAAAAGAAGAAAAAGAAGAAAGAAAAGAAAAGAAAAGGGGCAATGTGTTACTATCCTTTTTCCACACTTGTGCTTCAAAGTAGCACCATGTTCTTCATATAGATTGCCTCCTATGTTGTCACTTTCATATACCAGTGGGAATTTTCATTATAGAACTTGGCTTGTATATTCCAACGATGGGCTTCCTCAAATGCCCTAGGTCTTCATGAGCAAGCAAGTTGGATGCACACCCACTTAGTTTCTTTTATTGAGCTTTCATACACTTATAGCTCTAGTGCATCCGTTGCATGGCAATCCCTACTCCTCGCATTGACATCAATTAATGGGCATCTCCATAGCCCGTTGATTAGCCGCGTCGATGTGAGACTTTCATTATATTCTATTCCACCTATAGTGCTATATACATGGGTTGCGCTCATGTATTGCGTGAGGGTTGAAAAAGCTGAAGCGCGTTAAAAAGTATGAACCAATCGCCTGGCTCGTCATCGGGGTTGTGCGTGATGGGAGCATTTTTGTGTGACGAAAATGAAGCATGGCCAAACTATATGATTTTGTAGGGATAAGCTTGCTTTGGCCTTGTTGTTTTGAAAAGACATGATTGCTTTATTGGTACGCTCGAAGTATTATTGTTTTTATGTCAAATGATAGATTATTGCTTTGAATCACTCGTATCTTAATATTTCATGCCATGATTAGACATATGATCACGATTATGCTAGGTAGCATTCCACATCAAAAATTATCTTTTCTATAATTTACCTACTCGAGGACGAGCAGGAATTAAGCTTGGGGATGCTGATACGTCTCCGTCGTATCTATAATATTTTATTGTTCCATGCCAATATTCTTCAACTTTTATATACTTTTGGCAACTTTTTATACTATTTTTTGGGACTAACATATTGATCCAGTGCCTAGTGCGAGTTCCTGTTTGTTACATGTTTTATGTTTCACAGAAACCCAATATCAAATGGAGTCCAAACGGGATAAAAATGGACGGAGATTTTTTTTGGAATATTTGTGATATTTGGGAGGAAGAATCAACGCAAAACGGTGCCCGAGGTAGCCACGAGAGTGGCCCACGCCACCCCTCTAGGGGGGCGCGCCCCCCTATCTCGTGGGCCACCTGTAAGGCGGTTGATTCCCTTCTTTGGCCGCAAGAAAGCTAATTTTTGGAAAACGATCTGGGCAAAGGTTTCAGTCCAATCGGAGTTACGGATCTCCAGATATAAAGGAAACAGTGCCAGGGCAGAATTAAGGAACGCAGAAACAGAGAGATAGATCCAATCTCGGAGGGGCTCTCGCCCCTCCCAAGCCATGGGAGCCAAGGACCAGAGGGGAAACCCTTCTCCCATCTAGGGAGGAGGTCAAGGAAGAAGAAGAAGAAGGGGGCCTCTCTCCCCCTTGCTTCCGGTGGCGCCGGAGCGCTGTCGGGGGCCATCATCATCACCGCGATCTTCACCAACACCGCCGTCATCTTCACCAACATCTCCATCACCTTCCCCCTTCTATATCCAGCGGTCCACTCTCCCGCAACCCGCTGTACCCTCTACTTGAACATGGTGCTTTATGCTTCCTATTATTTTCCAATGATGTGTTGCCATCCTATGATGTTTGAGTAGATTTTCGTTGTCCTATCGGTGATTGATGAATTGCTATGATTGGTTTGAGTTGCATGTTTTATTATTGGTGCTATCCTATGGTGCCCTCCGTGTCTCGCAAGTTTGAGGGATTCCCGCTGTAGGGTGTTGCAATACGTTCATGATTTGCTTATAATGGGTTACCTGAGTGACTGAAACACAAACCCGAGTAAGTAGGTTGTTGCGTATGGGATAAAGGTGACTTGATGCTTTAATGCTATGGTTGGGGTTTATCTTAATGAATCTTTAGTAGTTGCGGATGCTTGCTAGAGTTCCAATCATAAGTGCATATGATCCAAGTAGAGAAAGTATGTTAGCTTATACCTCTCCCTCAAATAGAATTGCAATAGTGATTACCGGTCTAGTAACGTAGTCAATTGCTTAGGGACAATTCCACAACTCCTACCACCACTTTTAGATACTCGCTATATTTACTTTATTGCATCTTTATTTAAACAGCCCTTAGCTTTTATTTACGTGTTCTTTATTATCTTGTAAGCCTTTCCAAAAACTCTTGCAAAGTACTTCTAGTTGCTTACTTGTTCTAGATAAAGCGAACGCCAAGCGTGCGTAGAGTTGTATCGGTGGTCGATAGAACTTGAGGGAATATTTATTCTACCTTTAGCTCCTCGTTGGGTTCGACACTCTTACTTATCGAAAACTGTTGCGATCCCCTACACTTGTGGGTTATCAGCCCACTATAAAAAAAGACACATCCGTGACATTTTGGGCCGAACGAAAAAAATTTCTGTTATACTTATGACACTTCTATGATGATAATTGTGACAAAACCCGGTATTATCGTAGATGTTGTGGGCTCCTACTTCTATGACAAAAAATCATGACAGAAAATGGGCTTTTCGTCCTGGGCGGGCCGGAGACGCAGCTGCATGACATTCTTTGGGCCGTCCATGACGGAAAAAACCGTGGTAGAAGCGAAGGCGAGGAAAATTTCAGCGAGTTCTCGGTTACGGTGGGTGGTCGGGCGCCGAGCGATGTGTGTTTCTCTCGTACACGTACGCGTGTGTGTGCGAGGCGTTGGGCTCTAACTGAACCCGAGCGAGGCATTGGGATCTAACTGAACCTGAGCGATTGCACTGCAGGCTACGCATTACTGAACCCGAGCGATGGATCAATGGCTATTAACTGAACCCGATCAAGTGATTCCTTCGCTACTGCTGCTAGCTGAAGCCGATCGATGCTACCTCTGGATGAACAGTGAGCATTCCAGGGGGGTTTGGATGAACAGTTCCCAATGGGGGTGGATGAACAGGACCCCGTGGTGTTGCCTCTGGATGAACAGGACCCCGATCAATCGAGCCGGTTGGGGCTGGATGAACAGGAACCCATGGAGGGCTGGATGAACAGGACGACCCCGTGGAGGGCTGGATGAATAGTAGACGGTGGAGGGGTGGATGAACAGTAGCCCGTGGAGGGGTGGTTGAACAGGAGCCCGTGGAGAGGGCTGGTTGAACAGTAGCCGGTGGAGTAGCGCACGGTGGAGGCTGGATGAACAGGAGCCCGTGGATGAACAGTCGTAGGTGGAGCCTGGAGGAGGTCGACGGTGGATGAACAGTAGCCCGTGGAGGCTCGAGGAGGTCAACGGTGGAGATGAACAGTGTCACATGGAGTCCCGTTTTGCGGTACGCCACACCCCTCCCGATGAACAGGACCCCCATTTCGACCGTAGCACTCCAACACAAGTCCGTTTCCTCCATTTTGCAGTACACCACATCCCTCCCGATCAACAGGACCCCTTTTCGACCGTAGGAGGTCCAACACAAGTCCGTTTACTCTGTTTTGCGGTACGCCAGACCCCACCCGATGAACAGGATCCCGTTTCGAACGTGGCCGGTCGAACACAAGGCCGTTTCCTCCGTTCTGCGGTACGATAGGCCTCGTTTCCATCGACTGTTCCATCTAAGCCCTCCCGATGAACACGACGACGCATTCCATTCCGATCCAGCCGTTTGGCTCCCCATGAACACGACGACGATGATGTTTCTCCATTTCGACCCAGCCATGTACATGAGCCCTGGCTGTACATATGCGCGAGTAGGCGTTCGAGACCCCGCCCGTATGTACGTACGTGGCCGTATTTTTTTTCTTGCACACTGGCCACTGTACTTATGTGTACATGCTACATGCATGCCTCTACTACGACACGTGCGCGCCTCTACATTGACCAGTATGTATGTACATGTTCACGACCAGAATGACAACGCTACGTACGCTTCTACCAGGTGGGTCCCGACTGTCAGGCACTTCCTTGTGTGTGAAGATGTAGATGGTGGGTCCCATCAGTCAGGGGGGAAACGTTTTTTTCATGAAATACGGTTGCCCATCTGTGGATCCCTAATGTCAGGTGGATGAATCATTATTTTCTGCATAATAAGGAGGCACTTCCTTGCTGCGACCGTGGACCAAGCTGTCAGCCTCTCCACGTACAGTACTCTTCCGATGGAAGTCGGTCGTTGAGCACATTGACCACGCCGCACAGAGAGCACCAAGGCGTTCGACGACGGTGAGGCCTAGGAAGGGGACGACGCGGAGCCGGGGAAGACGCGGCAGTGGATGCCCACGCGGATAGGAGTACGAGGGTTCACTGGTTCAGCTATGGTGTGAGGCTGTCGTTGCTGCAAAATAACAGGGGTGTGGGTGAGTAGAGGGATGGGCTGGCCAGCAGTGGGAGTAGTAGGGGCGGTGAGGCCTCCGCGGCATCACAGCCGGCCAGGGAGGCAGGAGCAAGAAGACCAGAGGTTGAAGAAGCACTACGGCTGTTGGATGAACATCGTACGGTAACTAGAGCTAGAATCGTTCATATAGACTAAGTTGACAAAGCCCTCCGTCCCTGTCAACTTGGTAGGCCCACAAGTCAGCCTCCCACTATGCTGGGTTCCAGCTGCCAGGGGGAGTATTCCTTTTTTTGTGCGTAATAAGGAGGCACTTCCTTGCATGCGAAGATAGCTGGTGGGTCCGACCTGTCAGCGGGGGGGGGCATGTTTTTTTCACGAAATTCAGAGGCCCTTCCGGTGGGTCCCAGATGTCAGGTGGAGGAATCATTATTTTGCGCGTAATAAGGAGGCATTTCCTTGTGCGCGGCCATGGACCCAGCTGTCAGCCTCTCCACGTACAGCCCACGTCTGATGGATGTCGTTCGTTGACCACGTTGACCAGGCCGCACCGAGAGCACCATGGTGGTGGACGACAGCGAGGCCTAGGAAGGGAACGACACGGAGCCGGGGAAGACTCGACAATGGTTGCCCGCGTGATGGGGAGTACGAGGGTTTACTAGTCCGCCTGCCGTTGCTGGAAAATAACAGGAGGTGTGGGTGAGTAGAGGAATGGCCTGGCCAGCAATGGAGTAGGGTGGGGCGGTGCGGCCTATGTGGCAGCATAGCCGACCATGGGAGGTGGGAGCAGGCAGTCCCACCGGCGCTGGTTTGGGCGGCTGGAGCAAGAAGATCAGATATTGAAGAAGCAGACGACCGTTGGATTAACATTCAATGGTCACTGCTTCTAGAATCGTTTGTGGACTAAGTTGACAAAGCCTTTCGTACACGTCAACCTAGTAGACCCATAAGTCAGCCTCCAAATCTGTCCCAAACAGCATATAGCCCGAAATTTTTAGCCAGATTCAAATTAATTTTAAAACTAAATATACCTTAATTTAAATTCATTGAAATTTTACCCGCACAAAAACAATGAAATTTAAAATATCAAAATCCGAAAGAAAAAAGTATTTTGATTGCCTATTTTCTGTATTTTTTTCATTTTACAGCCCATTTATTATTACTTATAGCCCATTTGTTGTTACTTATAGCCCATTTTCTGGGCAAAATGCATCCCTCCTCGTCTTGAAAGATTTCCGGCCCAGCAGGGCGTAGGAACGGTGGGAATAGTAGGGGGCGATGAGGCCTCTGCGGCAGCACATCCGGCCACGGGAGGCAGGAGCAAGCGGCACGACCGGCGCTGCTTTGGGCGGCTGGAGCAAGAAGACCAGAGGTTGAAGAAGCACTACGGCCGTTCGATGGACATCGTATAGTCACTGGATCTAGAATCGTTCATATTGACTAAGTTGACAAAGCCCTCCGTCCCCGTCAACTTAGTAGGCCCACAAGTCAGCCTCCCACCAAGGTGGGTCCCAGCTAGCAGGGTGAGTATTCATTTTTTATGCGTAATAAGGAGGCACTTCCAGTGGGTCCGAACTGATAGCGGGGGGAACGTTTTTTTTGCGAAATACGGTGGCCCATCCGGTGGGTCCCAGTAGTCGGGGGGGGGGGGCGTTTTTTCGCAAAATATGGTGGCCCGTCCAGTGGGTCCCAACTGTCAGGTGGAGGAATCATTATTTTCCGCGTAATAAGAAGGCACTTCCTTGCTGTGGCCGTGGACCCAGCTATCAGCCTCTCCACGTACAGTACACTTCCGATGGAAGTCATTCCTTAACCACGTTGACCACGCCGTGTTCCGTTGCATGCATGCGTCCATGGGCGTGGTGCGTCCCCACTATCAGCCTCTCACATACAGTCATCTTCCAATGACTCTCGGTTGTTGACCACACTGTGCCGAGCGCACCAAGGCCGGTGGACGAGGCGAGGCCCCAGACTGGAATGACCCGGAGATAGGGAAGACGGGGCAGTGGAGTCGCAGATGGAGAGGAGTGGGAAACTTGACTAGTTCGGGTGCGCGGCAGCACAGCCGCGGTGCCGCCCACGAGAGACAGGAGCAAGAACAGAGGTTGAAGAAGGAGCACAGCTGTTGGGCTAACATCCAATGGTCCAGCTACTATAATCATTTGTTGATTAAGTCAGCCACCAAATCTGACGGGTCCCAGTTGTCAATGGGAGGAATATTTTTTTTCGCATAACAAGGAGGCACTTCCTTCCGTGCGAAGATACACCCAGTGGGTCCCAGCTGTCAGGTGGAGGAAACATTTTTTCAGCTTAATATGGAGGAACTTTCCTTGCATGCGACCATGGACCTCGTGGGTCCCAGCCGTCATGCTCTCCACATATAGTCCTCTTCCGATGACTCTTGTTTTTTGAACACGCCGCACCGAGCGCAGCGAGGGGATGGACGACGGCAAGGCCCCAGACGGGAACGACTCAGAGATGGGAAGACGCGGCAGTGGAGTCACAGATTGAGAGGAGGAGAAAGGTTATAACTGGTTCTAGTGCGGCATGGGGCTGTAGTCGGTGGAGAATAATAGGAGGTATGGAGGGGTGGAGGGATAGCCTGGTCGGCGATGGGGTAGCGCTTCGCAGCGATGCGTGCTAAGCAGATCCGCTAGCCGTCGGAGGCCAGACCAGGCGTTCCCGGCGACGCTGGAGGAAGAAGACGAGAGATTGAAGGTGCATGCCGGCCGTTGGATATAAATCCAATGGCTGTGGATGTCATAATCATTTGTTGACAAAGTTGATAACGCCCTGCGTAGGCTTCGACCTACTGGCCCACATGTCAGCCTGCAAAAATGTGGCATATATTTAACCCATGTTTTCTAGAATGTACAGTCCATTTGCTGGGCTGGGTGAACAAATAATTTCGCGTCAATGCGGCCCATTTATATTTTCTAAGAAATCCCAGCCCATTTGCACTTCCTTGAAATACACGAATTAGTTGGGTTCGTTATATATATAATGTTATGTTAGAAGGAGCAATTAATATCAAAAAATAAACCGAAGAGGCACATTTATATATATATAATTAACAAATTAGCGAGTTATTGCTCAAAATAAAAAATGAGCGTGTTATTATTACATTGCTCCTTAAAATCTTCGCAAGCTTTTGTATGCAATCACCAGGATTTTCCTTGCATGTGAGTCAAAAACAACCAGGATTTTCCTTGCCAACTTCTATTAAACATTTACTTTTATAAGTTAATAACACGTGGGATGTTTTTATAATGTATATATAAGTCTCTATAAAATATACGATAATAGTAATAATATAAATATATATAATGTGGTTAGAAGGGAAAACATAAATTGGACACAACATTATTTTTCTTATATATAGATAAATAGAACAGAGACCTGCGTTTTATTAAAAAAATACATTGGGCTGCCGATCTTTAAGAAAAAGCCCATAGGCCGGTATGGACCTCAAAAAATAAGTTGAAACCATTGTCTCCGTTTGTCGTGGGCTACGCATGTTAAAATACAAAACCTAGGCCTCGCTGATACTTGTTCGCCCTCTGGAAAAAAATGATACCAGATCCCCGAGCGAACTGGATTAAAGAGGGGGTCGGCGGCATGACTAAAGAAGCACATTAGGAGCGATTTTTTTCTTCAGTGGATGGCTCTCGATGGCGTTTTTTTACTTGCCTCTACATCATACAACTTGTATTTTTAGCCTCCCAGTCTGTGGTGGACCAGTACGCCATTTGCTAGGCGGGCTAACCTACAGAAACCAGCACTCGATTTTTCATCAAGCCCCCAAAACAACGCAATACTATGTTTATTTTGAGGCCGAAAACATTACGGCAGGGGTTGAGTGGGGGAGGGGGAAAGACAGAGCAAAAAGATTAAAAAGAGCTGATGCATCGTTGCTACCCTAAGAAAGCAGGTGCAATTCTTCTCGGGAAGAAGGTGTGCTGTTGACACCCACACATCACATACCCCATAGTAGGCACACTGACAAGTTCACACACAAGTACAACAGAGAAGGTAAACATTCGTATCAAACTCAGGTTCACAGGACACATTCATATTCATAGCTAACATTCACTATCAACAACTCAAAAGATTCATATATACACAAGTTCAGCATGTCTATGCATCCAAATGATTGATAGATCACACGACAATATTCATAGATAGTTCACAAAAAGATTTAGATATACACATGTTCAGTATGTTTATGCATCCAAATGATTCATATCACAGCCAATATGATCCATGGATGAACTTTAATTACCTAGGGTACGGACTGGTAAATGGTGTTCAGTCGGAGGTACTTCTTGCTAAAATTAATGCTTGTACGAGTAAACTTTCGAGTATATAAGAGGCAACACGGACAATCTAAACTTTGCTTGTAGGTTTATCCTCAAATAGTGGCCTCGTGCCAAGGGAGGTTTGAGCAACTTGGCCACTACTTCCATCTAACTAGTTTACTCGCTCATCTTGGTCCTGTAGCTCGCCAAAATTCTACATTGCAGACAAGAAAGGAGGCGGTTGAGAAAATGAACCACCCAAATTTTTTGTGCAGTTCAACTGAAATGGAGCATCCCTGGCGTGTAGACTGATTAAGTGCCAGATGAATATACGTGTCAACCAACTTGTCTGGAATCTTCAGACTCCATGCCATACAGTTCGCTACCATATCTGCCGATAACCAAAAGGCACAAGTTAGGACCAAAGACTGGACTGTGTTTTTCTGGGCTATGCGCCAAGCAATATTTTTGGCGTTTACTCTCCTAATACTTGGAGTTTGACAACTGGTTGACGCCGGTTAATACTCGAATGAATATAGGCACTTCTTGTCAACATCGATGCTTGTCTGAGTGAACTTTGGAGTACATAGCAGCAGCATAAGTATCTGTCCATCTGATCTTTTTGTGCAGTTCTACTGAAATCACCCAATGCAATGATTTGCCTGCGAGTTCAGGCTCTAAGTTACTCCTTTATAAAATTGGCAAACAGTAGCACAATACCAAATTACCAATACATGACAAGCACAATAATCAGGATAAAGACCAGTACCAACCTTTGTGAGGTAGCATATCAATTACTATTTCCTTTGACTGGAAGCCGAGATAAGCGAAGTGACTGACAGCAAAGGAAGAAAGCGGGCCTAGATTAGCGACTGACAAGAAAGGACGAAAGCTGTCAAGGCAATGAAGCACCCAAAATTTTTGTGCAGTTCCACCAAAATCGAGCATCCCTGTTGGCACATATATTGATAGAGTAAGATTACTGTAATAGTGGGACTAGTTGATGAAACATACACTAACAAATAGAAGCACCCTCATTATCTTAATGGGTAAAGTTAGCAACATAGTAATCTTGCTTAAAGAGAGGTATTAGTTTATTTAATCAGTGCCAATTAGCTCAACACTTAAAGCATTGCCATGCATCATAGGTTGCAAAACTTTAACATGCAAAGATAAAGGAGTTTCTCATGACAGTAGCACGATACAAATAGAGATGATAGCAAACTAATATGGATGAAGGCCTTAGGCCCGTACCAACCTGAGGAAAAAAGCTTATTCATGTAGTCTCATAAGAGATGATAAAGCACTCACTGGAATCACTCAATAATATATTTTTTTGTGCACTTAAAATGTATGGTTGAAATTACTCTTGTTTACTGCTACGTCTTGAGCTTGCGTTGGTTTTCCTTGAAGAGGAAAGGGTGATGCTGCAATAGTAGCGTAAGTATTTCCCTCAGTTTTTGAGAACCAAGGTATCAATCCAGTAGGAGGCTCCTCATAAGTCCCACGCACCTACACAAACAAACAAATAACTCGCAACCAACACAATAAAGGGGTTGTCAATCCCTTCACGACCACTTGCGAAAGTGAGATCTGATAGAGATAGTATGATATGATAAATATATTTTTGGTATTTTATAATATAGACTCGAAAATTAAAGATGCAAATAAAAGTAGATTGAAAGCTTATATGATAAAAGATAGACCCGGGGGCCATAGGGTTCACTAGTGGCTTCTCTCAAGATAGCATAAGTATTATGGTGGGTGAACAAATTACTGTCGAGCAATTGATAGAAAAGCAAATAATTATGAGATTATCTAGGCATGATCATGTATATAGGCATCACATCCGTGACAAGTAGACCGACTCATGTCTGCATTTACTACTATTACTCCACACATCGACCGCTATCCAACATGCATATAGAGTATTAAGTTAATAAGAACAGAGCAGCGCATTAAGAAAGATAACATGATGTAGAGGGATAAACTCATGCAATATGATATAAACCCCATCTTTTTATCCTCGATGGCAACAATACAATACGTGCCTTGCTGCCCCTGCTGTCACTGGGAAAGGACACCGCAAGATTGAACCCAAAGCTAAGCACTTCTCCCATGGCAAGAAAGATCAATCTAGTAGGCCAAACCAAACTGATAATTCGAAGAGACTTGCAAAGATAACTCAATCATACATAAAAGAAATCAGAGGAGATTCAAATATTTCTCATAGATAAACTTGATCATAAACCCACAGTTCATCGGATCTCGACAAACACACCGCAAAAAGAGTTACATCGAATAGATCTCCACAAGAGAGGGGGAGAACATGGTATTGAGATCCAAAAAGAGAGAAGAAGCCATCTAGCTAATAACTATGGACCCGAAGGTCTGTGGTAAACTACTCACAACTCATTGGAAGGGCTATGGTGTTGATGTATAGGCCCTCCATGGTCGATTCCCCCTCCGGCGGAGCGCTGGCGAAGGCTCCAAGATGGGATCTCGCAGATACAGAAGGTTACAGTGGTGGAAGTTGTTTTTCGTTCGCTCCCTGGATGTTTTCGGGATACGAGGGTATATATAGGAGGAAGAAGTATGGGTGGGCGCGCCCTCCTATCTCCTGGCCGCCTCGGCTGCTTCTTGGCTTGCACTACAAGTCCTCTGGATCACGTTCGTTCCAAAAATCACGCCCCCGAAGGTTTCATTCCGTTTGGACTTTGTTTAATATTCCTTTTCTTTGAAATACTGAAATAGGCAAAAAAAAACAGCAGTATGGGTTGGGCCTCCGGTTAGTAGGTTAGTCCCAAAAATGATATAAATGTGTAAAATAAAGCCCATAAACATCCAAAAGGGATAATATAATAGCATGGAACAATAAAAAATTATAGATACGCTGGAGACGTATCTAGCATCCCCAAGCTTAATTCCTGCTCGTCCTCGAGTAGGTAAATGATAAAAACAGAATTTTTGATGTGGAATGCTACCTAGCATAATTCTCAATGTAATTTTCTTTATTGTGGCATGAATGTCCAGATCCAAATGATTCAAAATAAAAGTTCATATTGACATAAGAAATAGTAATACTTCAAGCATACTAATAAAAGAAATCATGTCTTCTCAAAATAACATGGTTAAAGAAAGTTCATCCCTACAAAATCATATAGTTAGGCTATGCTTCATTTTCGTCACACAAAAATGTTCCCAAATTCGACACCCCCGATGACAAGCCAAGCAATTTGTTTCGTACTTAAATAATCTCAAGCTTTTTCAACTTTCACGCAATACATGAGCGTGAGCCATGGATATAGCACTATGGGTGGAATAGAATATGATGATGGGGATTGTGTGGAGAAGACAAAAAAGGAGAAAGTCTCACATTGACGAGGATAATCAACGGGCTATGGAGATGCCCATCAATTGATGTCAACATGAGGAGTAGGGATTGCCATGCAACGGATGCACTAGAGCTATAAATGAATGAAAGTTCAACAAAAGAAAACTAGTGGGTGTGTATCCATCTTGCTTGCTCACGAAGACCTAGGGCATTTGAGGAAGCCCATCGTAGGAATATACAAGCCAAGTTCTATAATGAAAAATTCCCACTAGTATATGAAAGTGACAAGATATAAGACTCACTATATGAAGAACATGGTGCTACTTTGAAGCACAAAATATGAGACTCACTATACGAAGGACATGGTGCTACTTTGAAGCACAAGTGTGGAAAAAGAGATAGTAACATTGCCCCTTTTTAATTTTTTTTCCTTTTTTTTCTTTTTCTTTCTTTTTCTTTTTTTCTTTGGCCTTTCTTTTTTTGGGCCTTTCTTTTTTTTCTTTTTGGGGACAATGCTCTAATAATGATGATCATCACACTTTTATTGATTACAACACATAAATTACAACTCGAAACTAGAACAAGGTATGACTCTATATGAATGTCTCCGGCGGTGTACCAGGATGGTGCAATGAATCAAGAGTGACATGTATGAAAAATTATGCATGGTGGCTTTTCCACAAATACGATGTCAACTACATGATCATGCAATGACAATATGACAAAAGTAATGCGTGTCAGGATGATAAACGGAATGGTGGAAATTTGCATGGAAATATATCTCGGAATGGCTATGGAAATGCCATAATAGGTAGGTATGGTGGCTGTTTTGAGGAAGATATAAGGAGGTTTATGTGTGATAGAGCTTATCATATCACGGGGTTTGGATGCACCGGCGAAGTTTGCACCAACTCTCAAGGTGAGAAAGGGCAATGCACGGTACCGAAGAGGCTAGCAATGATGGAAAGATAAAAGTGCGTATAATCCATGGACTCAACATTAGTCAAAAGAACTCATATACTTATTGCAAAAATTTAGAAGTCATCAAAAACCAAGCACTACGCGGATGCTCCTAGAGGGATAGATTGGTAGGAAAAGACCATCGCTCGTCCTCGACCGCCACTCATAAGGATGCACAATCCAAGGACACTTCATGTTTCAAATTTGTTACACAACTTTAACCATACGTGCATGCTACGGGACTTGCTAACTTGAACACAAGCATTATTTAAATTCAAAATCACCCAACTAGCATGACTTTAATATCACTATCTCCATATCTCAAAACAATTATCAAGTATCAAATTGATCATAGCATCCAAATCACTTCCTATGATAGTTTTTATTATACCCAACTTGGATGCCTACCATTCTAGCACCAATTTTATAACCATAGCAAATAGCATGCTGTTCTAAGAGACTCTCAAAATAATATAAGTGAAGCATGACAGACTAGCAATTTCTACAAAATTAAGCCACCGCCATGCTCTAAAAGATATAAGTGAAGCACTAGAGCAAAAGCTATCTAGCTCAAAAGATATAAGTGAAGCACATAGAGTATTCTAATAAATTTCAATCAAATAGGCTTCTCCCAAAAGGTGTGTACAGCAAGGATGATTGTGGTAAACTAAAAAGCAAATACTAATATCATACACGACGCTCCAAGCAAAACACATATCATGTGGCGAATAAAAATATAGCTCCAATTAAAGTCACCAATGAACGAAGACGAAAGAGGGGATGCCTTCCCGGGGCATCCCCAAGCTTAGACTTTTGGCTACTTTTGAATATCTTGGGGTGCCATGGGCATCCCCAAGCTTAGGCTTTTGCCACTCCTTATTCCATAGTCCATCATCTTTACCCAAAACTTGAAAATTTCACAACACAAAACTCAACAGGAAATCTCATAAGCTCTGTTAGTGAAAGAAAGCAAAACCACCACATAAGGTACTGCAACGAACTCATTCTTTATTTATATTGGTATTAAACCTACTGTATTCCAAGTTCTCTATGGTTCATACCACTTAATACTAGCCATAGATGCATCAAAATAAGCAAACAACACACAAAACACAGAATTTGACAAAAACAGAACAGTCTGTAGCAATCTGTAACTAACGCAAACTTCTGGAACTCTAAAAATCCTAAAAAATAGGAAGTCCTGGAAAATCTTTTTATTGATCATAAGCAAAAAGAATCAACGCAAAATCACATTTCTGTGATTTAACAAAACTAATTTTGTGCATGCAAAGTTTCTGTTTTTTAGCAAAATCAAATTAACTATCATCATAGGTTATCCTATAGGTTCTACTTGGCACGAACACTAATTAAAACATAAAAACACATCTAAACAAAAGGCAGATGCAAAATTTATTACTAAACAGAAACAAAAACAAAAAACACAAATAAAATTAGGTTGCCTCCCAACTAGCGCTATCGTTTGACGCCCCTAGCTAGGCATAAAAGCAAAGATAGATCTAAGTAGTGCCATCTTTGGCACTCGATTCATAAGTATCTCGCATGATAGATTCATAAGGTAATTTAATTTTATTTCTTGGAAAGTGCTCCATGCCTTTGCTTAATGGAAATTGGAATCTAATATTCCCTTCCTTCATATCAATAATCGCGCCAATCGTTCTAAGGAAAGGTCTACCAAGTATAATAGGGCAAGAAAGATTGCAATCTATATCAAGAATGATAAAATCTACCGGCACCAAATTCCTATTTGCAACAATGAGAAGATCATTGATCCTTCCCATTGGCTTTTTAATGGTGGAATCCGCAAGGTGCAATTTTAAAGAGCAATCATCAAGATCATGGAAACCTAGAATATCACATAAAGTTTTCGGAATCGTGGAAACACTAGCATCCAAATCACACAAAGCAAAACACTCATGATCTTTAATTTTAATCTTTATAGTAGGTTCCCACTCATCATTAAGTTTTCTAGGCATAGAAACTTCCAAATTAAGTTTTTCATCATAAGATTGCATCACGGCATCAATGATATGTTTGGTAAAAGCTTTATTTTGACTATAAGCATGAGAAGAATTAAC
Organism: Triticum dicoccoides; assembly: GCF_002162155.2. Lineage (NCBI taxonomy): Eukaryota > Viridiplantae > Streptophyta > Magnoliopsida > Poales > Poaceae > Triticum > Triticum dicoccoides. The sequence continues at coordinate 573,621,106 of NC_041389.1, read as the reverse complement.
AACGGATTGCAACAAGGAAATACAACCTTCTAAAGAACAATTATCATAATCAAATTCCTTGAAATCCGAGATAGTGGGTTCAATGCTATTTAAAGTCATGACCTCTCCAATCCCACTTTTACCAAATTTAGCATCAAGATCTAAAAACTCCGAATTATTGGGACGCCTTCTAACTAAAGTTGAGTCATCTCCAATCCCATTATTATTAAGATTCATATTGCAAAACAAAGATATAATATGAGACACATCAATAACTTTAAGATCTTCATCATTATTTTCACTGAAACTAGAAGAACACGCCTTTACAAAGCAATCTTTCTTAGCACGCAATCTAGCGGTTCTTTCCTTGCACTCATCAATGGAAATTCTCATTGCTTTGAGAAACTCATTGATATCATGCTTAGGAGGACTAGATCTAAGTTTAAGAGAATCAACATCAAGCGAAAGTTAATCAACGTTCCTAGCCAAATCATCAACTTTGAGCAATTTTTCTTCAGGCAAATCATTAAAATTCTTTTGAGACATCATAAATTCTTTCACACTATTCTCAAAATCAGAGGGCATCTTATTAAAATTACCATAAGAATTATCGTAGGAATTTCCATAATTATTAGAGGAATTACTAGGGAACGGTCTAGGATTAAAGTTTCCTCTATAAGCATTATTTCCAAAACTATTCCTACCAACAAAATTCACATCCATAGTTTCATTATTATTATCAATCAAAGTAGACAAAGGCATATCATTGGGATCAAGAGGAGTATTTTTAGTAGCAAACAACTTCATAAGTTCATCCACCTTTCCACTCAAAACATTAATTTCTTCTATAGCATGCACTTTTTTACTAGAAGATCTTTTGGTGTGCCATTGAGAATAATTAGCCATAATATTATCAAGAAGTTTTATGGCATCTCCTAAAGTGATTTCCATAAACGTGCCTCCCGCGGCTGAATATAAAAGATTTCTAGAAGCAAAGTTCAAACCGTCATAAAAATTTTGTATGATCATCCATAAATTCAAACCATGAGTAGGGAAATTGCGAATCATCAATTTCATTCTTTCCCAAGATTGGGCAACATGCTCATGATCAAGTTGTTTAAAATTCATAATATCGTTCCTAAGAGTGATAATCTTAGCGGGAGGAAAATATTTAGAGATAAAAGCATCTTTGCACTTGTTCCAAGAATCAATACTATTTTTAGGCAAAGACGAAAACCAAACATTAGCATGATCTCTAAGTGAAAACGGAAATAACTTCAATTTAACAATATAATTATCCGTATCTTTCTTCTTTTGCATATCACACAAATCAACAAAGTTGTTTAGATGCATAGCGGCATCTTCACTAGGAAGGCCGGTGAATTGATCTTTCATAACAAGATTCAGCAAAGTAGTATTGATTTCACAAGACTCAACATCATTAAGAGGAGCAATCGGAGTGTGAAGGAAATAATTATTATTGGTATTGGAGAAATCACACAATTTGGTATTATCTTGCGCCATGGCAACAAGTAATCCAACACACAAGCAAACAGAAAAAGGCAAGCGAAAAAGAGAGGATAAGATTGGGAAAGAGAGGGCGAATAAAACGGCAAGGGTGAAGTGGGGGAGAGAAAAATGAGAGGCAAATGGCAAATAATGTAAATGCAAGGGAGATGAGTTTGTGATGGGTACTTGGTATGCTTTGACTTGAGCGAAGACCTCCCCGGCAACGGCGCCAGAAATCCTTCTTGCTACGTCTTGAGCTTGCGTTGGTTTTCCTTGAAGAGGAAAGGGTGATGAAGCAATTGTAGCGTAAGTATTTCCCTCAGTTTTTGAGAACCAAGGTATCAATCCAGTAGGAGGCTCCTCAGAAGTCCCATGCACCTACACAAACAAACAAAGAACTCACAACCAACGCAATAAAGGGGTCGTCAATCCCTTCACGGCCACTTGCGAAAGTGAGATCTGATAGAGATAGTATGATAAGATAAATATATTTTTGGTATTTTATAATATAGATTGGAAAAGTAAAGATGCAAATAAAAGTAGATTTAAAGCTTATATGATAAAAGATAGACCCGGGGGCCATAGGTTTCACTAGTGGCTTCTCTCAAGATAGCATAAGTATTATGGTGGGTGAACAAATTACTGTCGAGCAATTGATAGAAAAGCGAATAATTATGAGATTATCTAGGCATGATCATATATATAGGCATCACGTCCGTGACAAGTAGACCGACTCTTGCCTGCATCTACTACTATTACTCCACACATCGACCGCTATCCAGCATGCATCTAGAGTATTAAGTTCATAAGAACAGAGTAAAGCATTAAGAAAGATGACATGATGTAGAGGGATAAACTCATGCAATATGGTATAAAACCCATCTTTTTATCCTCGATGGCAACAATACAATACGTGCCTTGCTGCCCCTGCTGTCACTGGGAAAGGACACCGCAAGATTGAACCCAAAGCTAAGCACTTCTCCCATGGCAAGAAAGATCAATCTAGTAGGCCAAACCAAACTGATAATTCGAAGAGACTTGCAAAGATAATTCAATCATACATAAAAGAATTCAGAGGAGATTCAAATATTTCTCATAGATAAACTTGATCATAAACCCATGAGAGTGCAACTATCTCTAGCTGGTTTTGGTAATTCCTAACAACATATAGCTCATTGAGCTAACATCATTCCAAGATGAATATTTCAGGAAAATCTCAATGAATGGCATGGCATGGATGAGGAAAGTGGATCCCTCAAAATACTAAGGATAAAAGGATTGGCTCAAGCTCAAAAGCTCAAGACTCTACATTTTATATTTTAGTGACCCAAGATCACATTGAGTCTATAGGAAAAGCCAATACTATCAAGGAGGGATGAGGTGTTGTCTAATGAGTTTCTTGCTCCATAGTGCTTAGTGATATGCTCCAAAAACCCTCAACTACTTTCTCATATCCACATATGACCCAAACCAAAAGTCAAACTCGGCCCCACCGATTCTTTCTACCCAGCGCCACCGAGTTCAGATGTCATAGCCACTGCCACAAACCCTAGGCAAATCAGTCTCACCAATAGGGATCTCGGTCTCACCGAGATGGGATTGTAATCTCTCTGTTTCCCTTCGTAACGTTTCGGTACCACCGAGACGAGCGATCGGTCCCACCGAGATTGCAATGTAAACTCTCTGTTTCCTTTTCGTAACATTTCGGTCCCACCGAAATGAGCGAACCGGTCCCACCGAGTTTACCTGACCAACTCTCTGGTTAGCTTATTACCAAAATCGGTCTCATCGAGTTTGTGTAATCGGTCTCACCGAAATTACGTTATGCCCTAACCCTAACCATATCGGCCCTACCGAGTTGCATGTCGCTCCCACCAAAAATCCTAACGGTCACTAGATTTACTAAATCAGTCTGACCGAGTTTGTTGATTCGGTCCCACCGGGATTGGTAAATAGTGTGTAACGGTTAGATTTTGTGTGGAAGCTATATATACCCCTCCACCTCCTCTCCATTCATGGAGAGAGCCATCAGAACAAACCTACACTTCCAACTTACGATTTCTGAGAGAGAACCACCTACTCATGTTTTGAGGCCAAGATATCCCATTCCTACCATTTGAATCTTGATCTCTAGCCTTCCCCAAGTTGCTTTCCACTCAAATCTTCTTTCCACCAAATCCAAATCCTGTGAGAGAGAGTTGAGTGTTGGGGAGACTATCATTTGAAGCACAAGAGCAAGAAGTTCATCATCAACACACCATTTGTAACTTCTTGGAGAGTGGTGTCTCCTAGATTGGCTAGGTGTCACTTGGGAGCCTCCGACAAGATTGTGGAGTTGAACCAAGGAGTTTGTAAGGGCAAGGAGATCCCTACTTCGTGAAGATCTACCGCTAGTGAGGCAAGTCCTTCGTGGGTGACGGCCATGGTGGGATAGACAAGGTTGCTTCTTCGTGGACCCTTCTTGGGTGGAGCCCTCCAAGGACTCGCGCAACCGTTACCCTTCGTGGGTTGAAGTCTCCATCAACGTGGATGTACGATAGCACCACCTATCGGAACCACGACAAAAACATCCGTGTCTCCAACTGCGTTTGATTTCTCCAAACCCTTCCCTTTACATTCTTGCAAGTTGCATGCTTTACTTTCCGCTGCTCATATACTCTTTGCATGCTTGCTTGAATTGTGTGAAGATTGCTTGACTTGTGCTAAGATAGCTAAAATCTACCAAAGACTAAAATTGGGAAAAGGATAAGTGTTTAATTGGTCAAGTAGTCTAATCACCCCCCCCCCTCTAGACATACTTCTGATCCTACAAGTGGTATCAGAGCTAGGTTTCCATTTGCTTTGATTTCTATAGTTTTTGGTGGTCATAGCCTTGGTTTCACAACCTAGGAGAGTATGGCATCTAGCGAGGGAAATTATCAACGTAGAGGTCCTTACTTTGATGGTACGAATTTTGCTAGTTGGAAGCATAAGATGAAAATGCATATTCTCGGACATAACCCCGTCGTTTGGGCTATTATGTGTATTGGCTTGCAAGGTGAATTCTTTGATGGGAGAGAACCGAACCGTTAAGCTAGCGCGGATGAGTTGAAGATTCTGCAATACAACGCTCAAGCTTGTGATATCCTCTTCAACAGATTGTGCCCCGAAGAATTCAACAAAATCAGCCGTCTTGAGAATGCAAAGGAAATTTGGGATACTTTGATTGATATGCATGAAGGTACCGAATCCGTCAAGGAATCCAAGTTGGATGTGCTCCAAAGTCAACTTGACAAGTTCAAAATGAAGGATGGTGAAGGTGTCGCTGAAATGTACTCTAGGCTTGCTCTTATCACAAATGAGATTGTGGGCTTAGGAAGTGAATGACCGACAAATTCATCATCAAGAAGATCCTAAGAGCATTGGATGGAAAATATGATACCGTGTGCACATTGATCCAAATGATGCCCAATTACAAAAATCTCAAGCCAATGGAGGTCATTGGAAGAATTGTTGCTCATGAGATGTCACTCAAGGATAAGGAGGAACTTCACAACAAGTCAAGTGGTGCTTACAAAGCCTCATGTGAAGCCCCTACATTATCAAGTGAGAAACAAACCTTCAATGAAGAATTGAGCTTAATGGTGAAGAACTTAAACAAATTCTACAAGAGTAGAAGCAAAGAGAGAAGCTCCAAGTCAAGGTCCTAGAATGACAAAAGATCTTCTAGTCGAGAGCGCAATTGCTACAATTGTGGGAGACCCGGACACTATTCCAATGAGTGTACGGCACCCCACAAAAGAAGAGAAGAATCACCCAAGAGGAGAAGTAGAAGAGAAGAATCACCACCAAGAGAGAGGAGGAGTAGAGATGATCGTTATGAATGAAGAACATCCCGGAGAAGCAAGGATTCGGAAAGGAAGGACAAGTTATCAAGGAGCTACACAAAACAAAGACATCAATCTCATGTTGGTGAATGGGTATCTGGCTCCGACTCCGACAATCACTCCGAGAGAAGCTATCACTCTGACTCCGAACATACTCAAGATGAAGGTGTTGCCGGTCTAGCACTTGTGTCAACCAACTCCTACGACATATTTGATTCACCAAATGAAGGACTTGGAAGATGCTTCATGGCTAAAGGCCCTAAGGTAACACACCCCGAGTATGTTGATTTCAATAGTGATGAAGATGACTTGTTAGGTGATGATGATTTACTTGTTGACAACTCTAGTGATGAATACTATGATGAAACGTCAATTAATCATGCTAATCAAGATAAAACAAATGATAATGATAAGGAGAAGATTGAGCTTCTAACTAAAGAACTAAACACTCTTAAGTTAGCTCATGAAACTATCTTAGAAGATCATCGAGAACTTTTAAGGGCTCATGAGAAGTTACGCTTTGAAAAGCTCAACCTTGAGCAAGAGCATGAGTTCTTAAAGGCAATCAATGAGTATCTCCGTAAGAAAAGTTCTTCTTACATTGCCAAGCGTTTACTCTTATCTACTTACATGCCTCAAGTCAAGTCCATTAACAAGAACAAGAAGGATTCTTCCTCTAGTAGTAACAATAATCATGCTAAATCCAGTGGTGTTGCTTCTAGTAGTTCTCTTGATTCCACTAATGATTCTCTTAGCCAAGTTACACTTGAGCAAGAAAATAGCTTATTGAAGGGAATTATAGAGAAAGGTGTTTACAAGAGCCTTGCCGGGAGTAAGCAATTTGAGGAAATTGTACGCAAGCAAGGAAGGCACCGGAAGAACCAAGGTGTTGGTTTTGAACGAAAGTTCAATGCCAATGGAGTTCAATGGGAAGAATATCAATATCCGAAGACGAAGTTTGTTCCTCAACAAGAGAAGTATGATCCTACTTACTTCAAGGGGACACAAGCTCAAGATGATCTTCCACCACAAGACCACAAGCAAAAAGGCAAGGACAAGTTCAAGAGGAGATTGATGCATTTGAAGAAGCTCCTAAGGCCTTGGTCAAGTGGGTTCCCAAGACTACGTCAAGTTCTACTTCATCAAGTACGACTACAACTCCAAGGATTCCTATCAAGATGATGTGGATCCCGAAGAAGAAGAACTAGAGAATTCTTGAGGGTGACTCCACCAACATATTTCACTCATATCATTTTGGAAACAACAAGTGCAATCAACTTCCACGTCTTGCACTAGTTCAAGGAGTCACAAACCCTCTTGTTGGTAAGGCAAGGGACAAGGTAACCTAATGCGTTCATGGACATCATCTTGTGTGTGCATCACTCTATGTCTATGGATATCCTTGTTTGTTCCTTGTGGGACTAACCCGTGTAGGTATTGAAAGTGCAAGTCACTCCAAAGGATTGCTCCAAATGATCTTCATCAACATTGAGCATCCACATCTTCAACACCTACATGAAGTCATCTTCGACAAAACCCAAGGTTAGTTCATCCCTCTAAGGGGGGATCTCACATCTAGGGGGAGCTTAACTCTAAGAATTGAGTCAAAGCAACTCTAATGGTGTGAACACATCAATGCATTATGTAAAAGTGGTAACCCCACTTGAGCTTAAACAATGAGTATGACCTATGATCAAATGTTCTAATTTGACTCCTAAGTCAATATACTCATATATAGATGACCTAGTCATCGCCAATTGTTTGATAAATGCTAGAATTGGTTGTGCATGCTTTGCCACATATTTAATTTGCCATTTTATTGTGTGAGCATGTTGGTTGCATATTTAACTCATTCGAGGATATCCACTTGTTGCTTTGATTGATTTTCTTTTGCCAAGTGGATGAACAAGAATGCCTAAGAACCTTCTCTAGCTATCTATGCTTTTCTTGTCTCAAACTCTTTTCATGCTACATCATAAAATTTGATCAAGTCAGATTCAAACCACTCTGTGTGAGGAGCACTCAGAGTCCCTGATTCATCATAGACTTAAACTTCCAAAACTTCTTTGTGCGTTTCGGTCTGACCGATTCTTCCATTTCGGTCATACCGAGATCACTAAGTCGATCTAGGTTTTTAATCTCGGTGCAACCGATTTGAACATTTCGGTCACACCGAGTTGCTATAACTGTCAACAGTTATGCATCTCGGTGCCACTGAGTTGCTCCACTCGGTCACACCGACAGGGTCGGGCTATGTATACTCACGGGCAAAAATTTGGAAACTTTCTCCAAACCCCTTCGCCCGCGCATAGCTCGCTCTGCCTCCAGGGTCTCCGGATCGTCCTCCTCGACTCCAGCCGCCTCCAGTTGCTGGTCTCCGCTACCGTCAACGGAATTCAACCCTGCCGTTGCCGCCGTAGCGAGTTCATCTCCAAGCTAGGGTATGGACTCGATCACAGTGCTATCCCCGTCCGATTCCTAGCACATTGTGTTCATCATGATTCTTGCCACGATTGAAACGATTCTATCAAGTCAAAACAATCCATAGATTAGAAGTGAATTTGAAATTTAGGGTTAGGTTTCCGCCGAAACCATCTCGGACCCACCGAGTTGTAGAACTCGGTTCCACCGATTCGGCTAAGGACATTGCACAAGTGATTATCGGTCTGACCAAGAATTGCAAATCGGTGTGACTGAGTTTAGGACTTTGTGAAACCCTAGCAGTCTCAGTGCCACCGAACTGTGACTCGGTCTGACCGAGTTCACTAGTTTAGGTTCCAAAAGCTGCTTCGGTATCACTGAGTTTGCAAATTGGTTGATCCGAAATGCTTTCTGTGGGAAACTAAAACTAAGTTTTTGAATCATTCTTTTGCAAAAACCTCTGTATTTTGTGATGCTCATCCACTCTATCTCATCTATATCTACTCACAGGGTCTGCAGTCAGTGTTTGCAATATGTCTGATCAAAGTGACAGCCAGAACTAGTCAGAGGAGCAGATTTTCACATGAGTGAGGGCACTAGTCCCTCTAGCACCTCAGATGATGGCAGCAGGAGCACCCCAAGCAACTTGCCCAAAGCTGCCACCAGGGCCAAAAAGAAGAAAACCTCAGAATCTGAGGATGAAGACTATGTGGCAGTTGAGGATGAGGCACTTCCAAGAAGAAAGTGCTCAAAAAGGAATATGGCACAGCTGCAACCACTAAGCCTGGTATGAAGACCAAAGTGCCTGCAAAGAGAACTCCCATGTCTAAAGCCAGAGCCTCTACTCAAGTACCTGAGAAATCTGATCCCAAAGAGGCTGCTGTAGAAGGGAAGAAGAGGAAGGAAAGGGTCAAGAAGACCATGGCCAGAGTTGTTGGACAACCTTCCATGATGGAAGAGGAAGAGGAAGAAGAGGCTGTTGCACCAGCACCCAAGGCTCAAAAGCTTATGGGTGATGCTATTAGGACAGGGGCTACATCATCAAAGCCAAAGAAGCACCCAAAGCTGCCTCCAAGCCCAAGACTGCACCTAAGAGGAATACCAGAAACATATCTGCTGCTGAAAAGAACAAGGCCCCAGTGCCTGAGACTGCTGCTGAAGAAGAAGAAGATGTAGAGCATATCTTGAGGAAGTTGAAGACAAAGATTCCAGACCACAATGATGCTCATCCTGTGGCTGAGAACATGAAGCTGAGGAAGGATGCATGACTCAGACAGTGGAGGTTGTCTAATCCTTATGCTATCAGGAGAAGGACTGCTGTTGACTACAGGTTCCACACTAAGGAACAACATGATTTCTATGAGACTGTGCTGCTGGACAAGAAGCCTATAGTTTGTGCCATGAGGTGGGTGGACTGGAAATACATCAAGGAGAATGAGGAACACTACCCTGGAGTGTTTGACAGTTTCAGTGCTTGCGGAGTTGCAGACTTTGTTGGACAGAAGTTCACAAAGTGGAATGATGAGCTCATAATGCAATTCTACTCCACAACACACTTCTATCCAGATGGCAGGATAGTATGGATGTCTGAAGGTACAAGGTACCAGTCTACAATTGAAGAATGGGCAAATCTGATCAATGCACCAAAGGAAAAAGAAGATGACTTGGATGTCTATGCCAAGAAGAAGAAGGATCAAAATTCTATGGCACATATGTACAAGGAGATCCCAGATGCTGCAGTTGAGACACACAAGTTTGGATCTGTACATTTCCTTCTGTCAGGACTACCAACCATCAACTGGATCCTTAGGCACACACTCTTGCCCAAATTAGGAGATCACAACATGATCAGAGGCCATGCAATAAATCTGCTACACATATTTGATGTGCCTCAAAAGTTCAAGGTCATGAGCCTCATAGTTGAGACTATCAAGAGGACAACAGCTGACCAGAAGAGAAGCTATGGGTATGCCCCACAAATCCAGGAGCTGATTAACTCCAAGATGGGCACAGACACATACCTATTGGACAAGGAACACATGCCTATCTTTCCAGGTTTTAAGGACAACCAAGTGGTTATGGATGAAGATGAACCATCTTCTGTGCATGCTCAAGCAAAGAAGGAGAAGGCAAGGACAGAGAAGGCTACCAAGATGCCAACAATGGAAGAGGCATCTCAGTACTTTTTGAAGAGCAAACAAGATCAACTAGGCTACTTGATTGCATCCACTCTGAGGATTGAGAAGGGGCTGGCCACCTTGACTCAAAACCAGGAGAGCCTGGAGAGGATCATGGAGCAGAAGTTCTATGACTTGGATGTGAAGGTAACTTAGATCCAGTCTGTTGTTGAGCAGCTTCAGGATGATATACAGGAGAGGAAGGGAAAGACGACCACTGATGCATTTGCCAGAGTGCCTAGAGCTCAGAGATCAGCTGAAGTGCCAGTGACAGACACCAGAGCCACTTCATCTACACTAGCTACAGCTCCTACAGCTCAAGTGCAACCAGCTCCAGCACCTACACCTCCAGCTCCATCCACATCAACTGAAGCCTTCGTCCTTGGAGTCATATCTACACCACCACATTAAGACCAAACCTGAGAGACGACATAGTACTATGCATTTTCAAGGAACTTTTTGGAAACTTGTTGCCAAAGGGGGAGAAAAATGTATAGTCATAGGCTTTGAGAGAGAGAGAGAGTTGCTTTTTATTCTCTCTTGCTTTGGTGGTTAAACTTTATTTGCTTGTTTGAGATACTTTATGTCTGTGTGATACCTGGATGATCATGTGTTTGATCATATGCTACATTTATGCTTGTTGGATGACATTATCCCATCTATCTCTATATGATCATTCACTTTGCTTGGTGATTAGTGCATGTATTCAATCTTTATTATTTTGAGCGCTCCACCAAGATGTATGTGACATGGAAGAGTAACCCATGAGCCTAACTCTTTGTGCATTTGCAGTCCAAAGCAAATCTTAAACTATGCACAAATTTAGGGGAGCTCTTGCTTATCACATACTTCTCAAAGCAACAATGTTTTTCACTCTTATTATCATTCGTAAGCTTTGATCTATATGTTGTCATCAATTACCAAAAAGGGGGAGATTGGAAGTGCAACTATCCCTAGGTGGTTTTGGTAATTCCTAACAACATATAGCTCATTGAGCTAACATCATTCCAAGATGAATATTTCAGGAAAAGCTCAATGAATGGCATGGCATGGATGAGGAAAGTGGATCCCTCAAAATACTAAGGATAAAAGGATTGGCTCAAGCTCAAAAGCTCAAGACTCTACATTTTATATTTTAGTGATCCAAGATCACATTGAGTCTATAGGAAAAGCCAATACTATCAAGGAGGGATGAGGTGTTGTTTAATGAGTTTCTTGCTCCATAGTGCTTAGTGATATGCTCCAAAAACACTCAACTACTTTCTCATATCCACATATGACCCAAACCAAAAGTCAAACTTGGCCCCACCGATTCGTTCTACCCGGCGCCACCGAGTTCAGATGTCATAGCCACTGCCACAAACCCTAGGCAAATCGGTCTCACTGATAGGGATCTCGGTCTCACCGAGATGGGATTGTAATCTCTCTATTTCCCTTCATAACGTTTCAGTACCACCGAGATGAGCGATCGGTCCCACCAAGATTGCAATGTAAACTCTCTATTTCCTTTTCATAACATTTTAGTCCCACCGAAATGAGAGAACCGGTCCCACCGAGTTTACCTGACCAACTCTCTGGTTAGCTTATTACCAAAATCGGTCTCATCGAGTTTGTGTAATCGGTCTCAGCGAGATTACGTTATGCCCTAACCCTAACCATATCAGCCCTACCGAGTTGCATGTCGCTCCCACCAAAAATCCTAACGGTCACTAGATTTACTAAATCGGTCTGACCGAGTTTGTTGATTCGGTCCCACCGAGATTGGTAAATAGTGTGTAACGGTTAGATTTTGTGTGGAGGCTATATATACCCCTCCACCTCCTCTCCATTCGTGGAGAGAGCCATCAGAACAAACCTACACTTCCAACTTACGATTTCTGAGAGAGAACCACCTACTCATGTGTTGAGGCCAAGATATTCCATTCCTACCATATGAATCTTGATCTCTAGCCTTCCCCAAGTTGCTTTCCACTCAAATCTTCTTTCCACCAAATCCAAATCCTGTGAGAGAGAGTTGAGTGTTGGGGAGACTATAATTTGAAGCACAAGAGCAAGGAGTTCATCATCAACACACCATTTGTAACTTCTTGGAGAGTGGTGTCTCCTAGATTGGCTAGGTGTCACTTGGGAGCCTCCGACAAGATTGTGGAGTTGAACCAAGGAGTTTGTAAGGGCAAGGAGATCGCCTACTTCGTGAAGATCTACCGCTAGTGAGGCAAGTCCTTCGTGGGCGACGGCCATGGTGGGATAGATAAGGTTGCTTCTTCGTGGACCCTTCTTGGGTGGAGCCCTCCGTGGACTCGCGCAACCGTTACCCTTTGTGGGTTGAAGTCTCCATCAAAGTGGATGTACGATAGCACCACCTATCGGAACCACGACAAAAACATCCGTGTCTCCAACTGCGTTTGATTTCTCCAAACCCTTCCCTTTACATTCTTGCAAGTTGCATGCTTTACTTTCTGCTGCTCATATACTCTTTGCATGCTTGCTTGAATTGTGTGAAGATTGCTTGACTTGTGCTAAGATAGCTAAAATCTGCCAAAGACTAAAATTGGGAAAAGGATAAGTTTTTAATTGGTCAAGTAGTCTAATCACCCCCCCTTTAGACATACTTCCGATCCTACAACACACAATTCATCGGATCTCAACAAACACACCGCAAAAAGAGTTACATCGGATAGATCTCCACAAGAGAGGGGGAGAACATGGTATTGAGATCCAAAAAGAGAGGAGTAGCCATCTAGCTAATAACTATGGACCCGAAGGTCTGTGGTAAACTACTCAAAACTCATCGAAAGGGCTATGGTGTTGATGTAGAAGCCCTCCATGGTCGATTCCCCCTCCGGCTGAGCGCCGGCGAAGGCTCCAAGATGGGATCTCACGGATACAAAAGTTTATGGTGGTGGAAACTGTTTTTCGTTGTCTCCCTGGATGTTTTCGGGGTACGAGGGTATATATAGGAGGAAGAAGTGCGTCGATGGCCGCCTGAGCGGCCCAGGAGACAGGGGGCGTGCCCAGGAGGGGTGGGTGCGCCCTCCTATCTCCTGGCCGCCTCTATCGCTTCTTGACTTGCACTCCAAGTCCTGTGGATCACGTTCGTTCCAAAAATCATGCTCATGAAGGTTTCATTCCGTTCGGACTCCGTTTGATATTCCTTTTCTTCGAAATAGTGAAATAGGCAAAAAAACAACAATACGGGCTAGGCCTCTGGTTAGTAGGTTAGTCCCAAAAATGATATAAATGTGTAAAATAAAGCCCATAAACATCCAAAAGGGGTAATATAATAGCATGGAACAATCAAAAATTATAGATACGTTGGAGACGTATCATTTACCAGTGCTGAGATTATATCGAAAGATTATCAAGAACTTCTAGCAGAGTTAAAGCACTGGCTGGGATACAGTTCATTGTATTGTCTTGTGTAGTTCCACTAAAATATATGATTGGCACAACATGATCCCTATTTGCACAAGTAGGAACAAGGTGAAACCTTCATTAGCTTAGTGAGAAAGGATAGAAAGACATTAGCATATTACTCTAATAGTAGCATCAAATTCATGATGGACAATATGCAAAACATTGCCTCATTGAACCAATGGCAATAAATTGACATGCAAAACAATAGCACTATTATGTCATGACACTAATAATATTCCCTCCCTACTCCACCACATGATTCACCTCCATAGACAAACATACACACGTACATGATTCATCATAGGGTGCTACTAAAGATTTGTTTAACTCCGACAGGAAAATTAGGCAGCAATAAATTAGTGGTACTTAAGTACTCCTAATTAATTAAGTGAGACATCAGAAGTGGAAGGTCTCCCTGGAGGATCGTCTCACATGTAAGGTAGTCGTTGCCGGAGCCCTTGAATGGCCTCGAATGAGGCCTCTGGCTTCAGCAAGATCACCTTGGCACTGTTTATTCTTCTTCCTCTTCCTCTTCATGCTCTGTTTCTCTTTCTCCTCACCAGTTGGTGAAACCAAGTACATGATTGGCCTTCTATTTCAAAATTGGTTTTGTCAGTGAGGGAGTACAAGTGTACTAGTAAAAAATAGCATTATTTTCTCATGGTAGTCGCAAAATAGAGATGAACACATGCATTAAATATCATTCTTACCTAAAGGAAGGTTATGGAGCCAATATGGATAATGAGGATTGGAACACAGATCTCCCTTTGTGCAGTTCCATCGAAATGAACCAACTGTTCCATTCTGACATTCCAGTTAGTCACTTCTTTTAAGAAGAGTTTTGTGCAGTGTACCAAAAGGTCACAACAGCAACCAGGTGAAATGGATATCCCTGTTTACACAAAAAGCTACAAAGGAAACAGTCAGAGTCTCAAACAATTACAGGCAAAAACATTTGGTTAAACTTGTCATGGCCTATAATAGTGGCATGGCTTCATTTTACCAGGGGCATTAGATTAAGAACAGCTAAATATTTGGTATAAGGGCATGGGACAGTGGGTGCACCAGCAGTCCAGCACCATGTACCTAAACAGGGGCATAAAGTGGTGATTCATAGTTTGTTGCCCCGAGAAACAAACATCCAAGAAACATATCTGGGTTGGTCCCATTTTTGTTCACCCAACCAACTACTCCTATGTGTGTATAGCAAATCTAGTCCTGGTCATACCATTGTGTATAGTGTTACCCCTATATTAACCTTTTCGACCAAGAGACCGGTTGGATGACCAGTCTATACTACTTTCACCCCCTTTCCTTCCTGTTTATACCAAGTCCGATGTACATTCTAAATTCCCCCACCCCCACTTTAGTTCTTGTTTGAACCAAGTACAAGATTCGACTCCATGAAGTAGCTTTACCTCTAACAATAGAAGAAGAAAATAGGTGACGTTGGACCATCCAATCGAGAGGGGTTGAGAGGTAGAAAATGATGCACATGCAGCGACGTAGCGAGCTGGGGAAGTAGAGCTAAGGCGGTTTCGAAGGAAGATATACCTGAAGGTCATCGGGATGTGGATAGGTGGGCGGCGGGAGGCCGGATCCGCCCACACTAGGGCAACGACGAAGGGATCGGAGTACCTCCCGCGCCGGCGCTCGCCAGAGATAACGGTGCGGCCGGCAGTGGGTCTCCTCCCTCGCTGTCGACGATGGCCTAAACGCTGCCCCTCCTCCCCTTCACCAGCGGAGGGGGATACGTCCGGATCTCTAACCTACGATGAGGATAGAAAGACACTGTTTTTGAAGGGAGAAAGACAGTGTTACCACCCCTATCTTGTTTAGATCTAGAGAGGATGAGAGTGTGTGAATAGAGCAACCCTAGCAAGCAAGCGCGGAGGCTCCGACCTATATATATGTAGTGGGGTAGTTTTCCTTCTTCACTCCATAAAAACAATCATTTAAAATTGTGTACTACATGCCAAGTCGCCATTTTTTAGTTGTTGATTGTTTTTTGAGATAGCTACCCGCTTGTTCCAAGTGGTGTTACGATGTGCTAGGTCGCACTTTGTATCATTCAAGTCTGGTACAAGTCCCTCCATTAAATGAACAACCACCCCCTCGTAAAAATTGTGAACAAGCCCACAGCTAAAATTATCGGAAACGTGGGTTGCCCCAACATGCATTATTATTTATATTTTCTACTCCCTCCGTTCCTAAATATAAGTCTTTTTTATTAGCCACACCTAAGACAAGAATTTTTTATTAGCAGTGAACCCCACATGTCATAGACACAAAAAGTGTGGCAAGATTCCCTTAGGCAAGCCAAAGTGTGTCTAACAATTTGAGCAACTCAAGTTAGGCAAGTGTGGCAAGTATGGGAAAAATAATGTGGCAACATAAGACAAACATAGTCACAATCCAAACAGCCCCGTAATTTTTTGTGATATGCATGAAAATTTGGTTAGTTAAATTTATAGTCAAAATTTGGCAAGGTGCATCAAATCAACACATGCAAGTATCAAAAGGAAAGTCATGGCATGCATGCATGCATTGTACTCCCTCCGTTTCCAAATATAAGTCTTTTTAGAGATTGCAACAAGTGACTACATACGAAGCAAAATATGTCTACATACATTTGTATGTTGTAATCCATTTGAAATGTGTAAAAAGACTTATATCGAGTGCAGTGCTTTGATGTGTCGCATCAACTCGTACAAGACCGAGAAGTTTGATTACTGCAACGCCCTCTCCCTCGCGGACTGATCTCTGGTGCCTTAACTGCACTTGCCTTTGGCTGCATGACAGGTGGGCCAACCACCTGTTGGGCCCACCTGTCATAGACGCAAAGGCAGGAGAAGTAAGTCAATGAAGCTGCGTCCCTCCCTCGCGCATGAGCATGGTGGCTGGCAGGACTAGTAGAAGCTTTCGCTACACGCTATCCCTCCCGCACGAGGTGGACGGACATGCAATAGTGGATTCGATACTGTAGAAGTAGGAGTAACATCATTGTTCGTCTTCTCGAAGAGGCGAAGAGGCAAGCACAACCCGAACGTGGTAGTTGCGAACGCTCGCGTTGCAGTCTTTATGTAGGGGTGGGGCGTGGTGCAGTGCCTTGGAGCACGCATATAGCCAGGCTCTTGCATGAGACAAAATTTCTATTTGAGCCCACTATTGTAGTACTAGTACTTGCTAGTATAGCCCTGTAAACCGGAAAGGAGTATTTGCCTTTCTAGAGATTCAACAAGTGACTAGACTACACCACATGCAGTACCCCCTCCCTTCCGGTTTATAGGGCTCAAATCTCAAATCTCATCAACCAAGGCATTTTGCGATTGGAGGAATGTATCTCGTACTTTACAAAATTACCCTAATTAAACTCATGCATTAATTACGCAGTTCTCTCATTTTCCTCTCCGCCTTGGTTGCGGTGCACAATATTGAGCACTCCTATATGACTAGCCTCTCTAGCTACATGCGGGACATCAAAGCATCAGGGCCCGCGTGCCATCCACCAAATCACAGTGAGGTGCTACGGTCGAGACTCAACGGTCACCCCAGTGTGGCCGTCATGACCCGTCATATCACAAAACCCACACCTTTACCAGCAGTGGTAAAGTGGCCTCGAAGTTGGACTGGACGAAGCAACCATCATTTCACTGGAATGCTCGTTCAAGCCCTTTCTCCCCTTTCTTGAAGAAAACCTCACTCCAGGCTACTCACTTCTGCCATTTTTCTTCTGTACCGACGAAGGAAAGGTGGACGAATCAGTGATGCTGCTATATTTTCATTCCAAGAATCTTCTTTTTGCGAAGCACCGACCAATTCTCACAGCCTATTCTTTTCCCGTTTTCATTGCGATTGTGGTTTCCTTTCGATTGCTTTTTGTTTGTCAGTTCATTTATGGATCCTGGAGCACTAGGCAAAGAGTTGCCGGTGGACAACCCAGTGGAGACAACAATCTCCAGGAAGCGAGCACCGACCAACGAGTTGACCATGTTGGCGGGCCAACCCATGGAGACAAAGAACTCCAAGAAACAAGCACTAGCCAAAGAGTTGACGACGTTGGCGGACGAACTCCTCAAAGAAAGTTGGGAAGAACAGCAAGGGCCCCACCATGCCTACCCCAGAAACTCTGATGGCCACCTATGCGAGGCTCAAGGCTGAGTTTGAGGAGATAGTCGCTGTTGAGAAGCAGTATTCCCCTGGCAAGGTGATGGCCCCCATCAAGGATGAGGAGAGGGCCCCCGGAGGGATGGGATCCCCCAGTGAACTGCACAAGGTAAAAAATAATGGCTTATTACCATAGTTGTGGTTTTTGATTATTTCCAATGTGCTTGCTAATATGTTAGGGTTGTGCAGGTGCCGGTGGACGTCCTTGATGATTCCAATGTCGCGGCCCGTCCTGTGGACAACGCCCCAGAGATCGTTTTCGATGTCGCAGTCCGTCCTGTTGGCATCGCCCCAGAGATCGATTCCGATGTCGCTGTCCATCCTGTGGACATCGCCCCAGAGATCGATTCCGATGTCGCGGTCAGTCCTGTGGACATCGCCCCAGAGATCGATTCCCATGCCGTTGTCCATGTTGTGGTCACTGCCCGAGAGATCGATGACAAGAAATAGTTGGTCGCGCTAATCCTTCAGGGTAGTTTGTATTGCCTTGTATTTAATTACCAGAATGATGCATGTTATAAAACCATCTTAGGGCTAGTGCACTGTCTTGTGTGGGCGGTACTTGCTACTTTTGTTTCATAGTGAATCATGCGAACCCTCTCCGAGTTATGGAAACAGATGTATCCTCATCAGCTCTTGATGTAATATATGGCATGCTTAGATGTAAGTTTGAACTGTTTATCATATCAGCAGGGCTTGTTTGATGATTCTTGGTGTTAGTAGGCTAGCTACTGTGCGAGCTATAGTACTTGCAAAACACTCACTGAAGAGAAACATTAGGGCTGATGAGCTCGTGGTACGCTTATACTTGTAGGCTTAGTCGATACGGATACATGCCTCATTTCTATACCCCTATATAGTGTGTGAATAACTTTGAAAGTTGGTCGTTGGATGAAGACAATCCGACGGTACAAAGATGGCAAATCCGAGCACTACTGGCCATTGGATATGATCTACATTCCACCAGATTTTTCCACATGTAGAATCTAGAAGACTCCACATGTAGAAGCATAATGCACAAACCACCAGAATCTCATGCGTGCAATGCGCGTGTACCTTACTAGTGGTTCATAGGGTAGGAAAATCTTAGCAAAAGTACAGAGACGTACAACACAAAATCATAGCAGTACGGAGACGTACTCCCTCCGTTCCAAAATAGATGACCTATAGGCGGGCTAGTTTGGCCTAGTGTTTTTTTTGAAGATGGCCTAGTGGGTTTCAGTGATATGACGTGGTACAGTGCCGTCCAGTCTTCGCGTGTGGTAGCAGTATTGCGGGTACAGTAAGTTTTCTTGAAGAAGTGGAATTCAACGAAGTCATGATGGTTCCTTCATCCGACCAATTTACAGTGGGAAAGGTTGGGCCTGCAATACAACCGAGGTAGACCAGGATAATTTTGTGCATGGCAGGTGGACCAGGATGGTCGACGTCCCACATGTCGGCGAATGAAAGTATTCTTTCTGATATAGAGGATGAGCAACGAGTATTCATTGTTTATTTTTGATGAAAGATATTGTCTCCATTGTTACTCCTTGACTTTTTCAATGCCTCTATCTCCTCCACATAAGCGGGTACTACTTGCTATGCATGCAT
>NC_041389.1:573572287-573601852 GCF_002162155.2 Triticum dicoccoides | reverse complement strand
TATGGTGGGCCAGGGTAGTTAGAAACAGGCTTGGAAGCGGTCCGAACTCCTGCATGGCCCACCTCACATTATCACCATATATTTCTTGGAGTCCGTGCGCGGCGGGCGGGCGATCTCTTCTCCCTCCCCCATCTCTCTCTTCTCAGCCGACACCTGCTGAGCGATTAGATTTTGGCTATCGACGGTTTATTCAATTGCGGTCCCACATGTCAGTGAAATTGCAAGACAACGCGTGTCCCCTCTGGTGAGCGGCGTGCGAGCCGGACTGTCGGAGGTGCGACGCGTACGAGTCGTAAGTGTGCCGCCTTTTCCTTTAGAACATGCAAAGCGTAACATTTCAGCGCGATCGATCGATAGAAATCCAGAACAAAATGATGAGGGTGGTGCTTTCCCGCTCGTTAGGCGGGCTAATTTGAGTGATATGACGTGCTACAGTCCCGTCCACTTGCCCCATTTTTATGTAAGCAAGAGTTTACACTCTTACGTGGGAGGAGTGCGAAACACCACGGATCTGATTTTGATCGAGTGATAACTGTTCCCTGCCAAATAATGGAGCACTATTAGCGATTATAGCATGATAGTTAGGGCATCTCCAGCGCTGGCCCACAAATTTACACCGGTATCTGTACAAGGACACTGATGGATGCCATCTGATGCTTCCCGCATACCTTTCGACAACTATATGAACTAACCGTATGAAATTCGTGCAAACAAAGCAAATTTCAAATTAACCGGATGAAATTCATTACATTTCGAAAACTTTTCCTACAAACTAGACGAAATTCATTACATATTTCGCACAACCGTACTAAAACCTACTGTAAACCTAATCTAAACGATCGTCGGTGCCCGACCACCATGTCCGGCCATGAACCTGAGAAAGTCGGCCATTGCCTTTGCCTCCTCCTCATCCGCCTCGATAACCTCCTTCTCCGGAGCACAAGGTTCTGAAGGTTTCCGCCTCCACGTCGCCGTCAAGCGGCTAATCGGCTGTCGATGTTTACCCCACCAAGCTTGGCGTCGACTGAGTGGAGTAGTAGTGGCCTTCCTGGGACCAGAGCGGCAACGACCTACCGTGTACTACTCTTCCTCGTTGCTGGCTGCACCCACACACGCGCGTCGGCTTCATGGTCATCGCGGCGGTGGGCGGCGGGGGGGTGCCGGTGACCTCCATCGTCTGCTCCTGCGACAGTACGTCTAAGAGAGCTTTGGAGCGTGCCCAGAGCGGAGCCGCTGATGTCCCTCGTCTGCTCCTGCGACAGTACGTCCAAGAGAGCTTCGGAGCGCCAGGAGGCCATGGTTGGAGTGGTGCCGACAGAAGGAAGGGACCGGAGGAGAATGAGTGTGGGTCTTTGGCTATGGCTGGGAGCTGGGGCTCAAGTTAATATAGCGGGCGAATGGCAATGAGCCGCGGTAGATGGATGGACGACTGGCGCCAGAGTAGGTTCGTCAGACGTGAATGCAGACGCTGCTTCAGTGACTTAACTGCAAGTGCATTGGGTTACTGACATGTGGGCCCAACGTGCATCTAGCCGGCATGTCAGTGACACACCAACTGCACCTGCAGTTAAGTCCGGTGAATGCGGCATTGACGTTCTGGAGAGACGGTGACTGTTTTAGGCGGGAAGCGCGCGCTAGAGATGGATGGGGTTTTGGTAGGCCAGGGCGGTCAGACGCTGGCATGGTGGTAAAGTGTGAACTCATGGATGACGAGCCTTTGAAGCATATGTGGCACGCATTGACAACCAAGCGTCCATGCAACCTATCTTGTCGCCAGCTAGACTTCGACGACCACCATTAGACACCACACAACCATGCATAACTTACGAATAATGGACAAATCGACCAGACACACACTCGTGTGCAGTGGCACTAAGATCGGTCGCTCACGATAGTACATACTCCGTACCATAGTACCCTCTATAGCTACGATGTTTTATAGATTGTTGTTGTGATGGACGATATACACGAGCAAGGCACTCCGAGTATGACCGTTGGTGTTGAGCTAGGTGAATACATGCTTGGCGTTCGCGTAGGCCTCCATCAAACATCTAAACAGTAATGTCAGGCACCGCCGGGGCGCGCAGGTGATGGGCTCGCCATTTGCGTTGCGTCATGGGCAGGACTTTGATTGAGAGGGCGACGTGCATGCATTAGCATGCTTTGACAGCATGAGTGTGAGTGTCTGATGCAAAGTATTTCATTTTCATTTGACTGACGAGTGTGCGTTGCAGCGACGAGTCCGTGCTTTGATTCCCCACATACGCATAATTTTGGTTTCTATTTCTTTCTCCGCTGACAAGTAGGCCCGCGTAGATAGATAAAGAACATGAGCTGATGAGGCGCATGCGGACTGTTTGACTGGTTAACCAGACAAATACGGAGCTATACGCTAAGTCAGTGACCGTATAATCACCATATCTCGTATACAATGATCAAAGTGAGCTATCACAACAAGTTCCATGACCGCCAATGCATTTTACTCGGTAATAAATGACCAGGATTGAAGGGGAATCCAAATTTCCTTTGTCTTATGTCCTTGAGCTCTTGACAAACCAATGCACTATACGGTTGTCCGGCCACTCCACCCAGAGCTCTCACCAAGCGTCGTTCATGCCACCGCGTCACGCACTAATAGTAAGGAAGCGATGGCATCCCGCCGCGCCGAGTTCCTCGCCGCCCACAACTGCACACAAAATGGTAGGGAAGCAATGGCATCCCGCCATGCCGAGTTCATCACCGCTCGCGACCTCACACCTATGTGGGAGGAATTTTAAGTTGCCATGGCCAAATGGGTGGTACAGCAAGAGGCGGCCAAAGCCGCACAGAGGGAGTGGAAAAGTCAGAAAGCACTCAAGAAAAGAGAGGCCCACCGCCACAAGAAAGAAGAGGACACACCCGCTGCTGTGGAGAGTTCGACGAAGATCCAGGCACGGTGGGGTGTCGCCGACAAAGCCGGGAAGGAGGACCACGGCGTCTGGCTAGCATGTGAGAAGTAGTAGTACTAGTAGTTAGTGTGTGTGTCTGTGTCTGAGTATGAGCATGTACCAGTACTACTAGTCACTATTGTAGTTTTTAGAGAAAATTACTAGTACATTAGCCTAGACTCAATGGAAAAATTCCTATCCTATGCATCAAATGGCATCTCTTTCTCTATAGGAATTGAGATGCATGTTGAGGGAGTCCCGGATTAGGGGGTGTCCGGATAGCCGGACTACAACCATCGGCCAAACTATCATCGACCGGACTATCATCATCATCGACCGGACTCCAAGACTATGAAGATACAAGATTGAAGACTTCGTCCCGTGTACGGATGGAACTTTCCTTGGCGTGGAAGGCAAGCTTGGCGATATGGATACGTAGATCTCCTACTATTGTAACCGACTCTATGTAACCCTAGCCCTCTCCGGTGTCTATATAAACCGGATGGCTCTAGTCTGTAGAACAACAACAACCATTACAATCATACCATAGGGTAGCTTCTAGGGTTTAGCCTCCTTGATCTCGTGGTAGATCCACTCTTGTAAACATCCACAATATCAATATCAATCAAGCAGGATGTAGGGTTTTACCTCCATCAAGAGGGCCCGAACCTGGGTAAAACATCGTGTCCCTTGTCTCCTGTTACCATCCGCCTAGATGCACAGTTCGGGACCCCCTACCTGAGATCCGCCGGTTTTGACACCGACATTGGTGCTTTCATTGAGAGTTCCTCTGTGTCGTCACCGATAGGCTTGATGGCCTCTTCAATCGACAACGACGCAGTCCTGGGTGAGACTTTTCTCCCCGGACAAATCTTCGTATTCGGCGGCTTCGCACTGCGGGCCAACTCACTTGGCCATCTGGAGCAGATCGAAAGCTACGCCCCTGGCCGTCAGGTCAGGTTTGGAAGCCTAAACTTCACGGCGATATCCGCGGGGACTTGATCTTCGATAGATCTAAGCCACAGCCGAGCGTGCCGCGCTGTCACGATGGGCATGACCTAACTCTGCCGCCGGACAGCACCTTGGAGGCCGCACACGAATCCGCTCTGACCCATAGCCCGGAGCCGATCGCACGGATCGAGGACGGATGGCTGGACACCGCCTCGGGAGCTGCAACTTCCACGGCGATGGAGCCGAACACTTACCTTGTCCCGCATAAAGCTCACGACTCCGAGGCGCCGGACTCTCTGCCGGACTCCGAACCTCCTGCGCCCCTGCCAGTCGAATCCGACTGGGCGCCGATCATGGAATTCACCGCTGCGGACATCTTTCAGCACTCACCCTTCGGCGATATCTTAAATTCGCTGAAGCATCTCTCGCTATCCGGAGAGCCCTGGCCGAACTACGGCCAGGATGGTTGGGACGCGGACGATGAAGAAATTCAGAGCCCACCCACCACCCACTTCGTAGCCACCGTCGACGATCTAACCAACGTACTCGACTACGACTCCGAAGACATCGACGGTATGGACGACGATGCCGGAGACTATCAAGGACCAGTGCCCACAGGACACTGGAAGACCACCTCGTCATACGACATATATATGGTGGACACCCCCAAAGGTGGGGACGGCAAAGAAGCAACGGAGGCCGATTCCTTAAAGAAACAGCCCAAGCGCCGACATCAGCGGCGCCGCTCTAAATCCCGCTACAGCAAGAATAGAGATTCCGGCACTGGAGATAACAACACCCTAGAAAGTGCCGAAGACAACCCCCTCCAGCACGATACAACACAGGAGGAAGCAGAAGCAAGCCCTCACGAGAGGGCGGCAGACGAAGAGGTCGAGGATGATAATTACTTACCTCCCTCCGGAGACGAAGCAAGCCTCGACGACAACGAATCGTCGTGCCTGAGGATCCCGTCGAACAAGAGCGTTTTAGACGCAGGCTAATGGCCACGGCAAATAGCCTAAAGAAAAAGCAGCAACGGCTTCAAGATGATCAAGACCTACTGGCCGACAGATGGACCGAGGTCCTCGCGGCCGAAGAGTATGAACTCGAATGCCCCTCCAAAAGTTACCCAAAACGCAAGTTGCTCCCCCGACCAGAGGAGGAAGCGTACAAACCTGCATCACTAGCGCACAATACGGCAGACCGACCACCTCGTGGCCGCGACAAAGAGGCGTGCAAGCCCTCCACCAAAACCGTACCCCGGCACCGCTCAAAAAGCATGAAGCCACGGGGGAACATGCCGGACTTGCGGGATATATTGGAGGACAAGACAAGACAATCCAGATCTATCTATGGATCACGGGGGCGCCCCAAGACCCACGACGAATACCGTCGCGCCGGATACAACTACTCCGGCCGAGCCGAACACAGCAGACAACGCTCTCTCGAGCTACGTCGCGATATTGCTCAATACAGAGGTGCCGCGCACCCACTATGCTTCACTGATGAAGTAATGGATCATCAAATCCCTGAAGGGTTTAAACCCGTTAATATCGAATCCTACGATGGCACAACAGACCCCGCGGTTTGGATTGAGGATTATCTCCTCCATATACATATGGCCCGCGGCGACGATCTTCATGCCATCAAATATCTCCCGCTCAAACTTAAAGGACCAGCTCGGCATTGGCTTAACAGCCTGCCCGCAGAGTCAATTGGATGCTGGGAAGACCTGGAAGCCGCATTCCTCGACAACTTCTAGGGCATGTATGTGCGACCACCGGACGCAGATGACCTAAGCCACATAATCCAGCAGCCAGACGAATCGGCCAGGCAATTTTGGACACGGTTCTTAACAAAGAAAAATCAAATCGTCGACTGTCCGGATGCAGAGGCCCTCGCTGCCTTCAAACATAACATCCGCGACGAGTGGCTGGCCCGGCACCTAGGACAGGAAAAGCCAAAATCCATGGCAGCCCTCACATCACTCATGACCCGCTTCTGTGCGGGAGAGGATAGCTGGCTAGCTCGCAGCAACAACCTCAGCAAAAATGCTGGCAGTCCGGATACCAAGGACCGCAATGGCAGGTCGCGTCGAAACAAAAACAAACGCCGCATTAACGGCGACAGCAATGAGGATACGGCAGTCAACGCCGGATTCCGAGGCTCCAAGCCCGGTCAACGGAAGAAGCCATTCAAAAGAACCACTCCGGGCCCGTCCAATTTGGACCGAATACTCGACTGCTCCTATCAAATACATGGAACCCCCGAAAAGCCAGCTAACCACACCAACAGAGATTGTTGGGTATTCAAGCAGGCAGGCAAATTAATCGCCGAAATCAATGACAGGGGGCTACACAGCGATGACGAGGAAGAGACCCGACCGCCGAACAACAGAGGACAAAAGGGATTCCCCCCTCAAGTTCGGACGGTAAACATGATATACGCAACGCATATACCCAAGAGGGAGCGGAAGCGTGCACTAAGGGACGTATACGCCATGGAGCCAGTCGCCCCAAAATTCAACCTATGGTCCTCTTGCCCGATCACTTTCGATCGAAGAGACCATCCGACCAGTATTCGCCATGGCAGATTCGCCACATTGGTTTTAGACCCAATCGTCGATGGATTTCACCTCACGAGAGTCCTGATGGACGGCGGCAGTAGCCTGAACCTGCTTTATCAGGATACAGTGCGAAAGATGGGCATAGACCCTTCAAGGATTAAACCTACAAAGACAACCTTCAAAGGCGTCATACCAGGTGTCGAGGTCAGTTGTACAGGCTCAGTTACACTGGAAGTGGTCTTCGGATCCCCGGATAATTTCCGAAGCGAGGAGTTAATCTTTGACATAGTCCCATTCCGCAGTGGCTATCACGCTCTGCTTGGACGAACTGCGTTTGCAAAATTCAACGCGGTGCCGCATTATGCATACCTTAAGCTCAAGATGCCAGGCCCTCATGGAGTCATCACGGTCAATGGAAACACGGAACGCTCCCTCCAAACGGAGGAACATACAGCGGCTCTCGCGGCAGAAGTACAGAGCAGCCTTTTGAGGCAATTTTCAAGTCCGGCCGTTAAACAACCGGACACGGCCAAACGCGCCCGGAGCAACATCAATCAAGACCACCTGGCACGTTCCGAGCACGCGTAGCAATGCGGCCTCAACCCCAGCCCTCGCACAATTGTAAGACAAACTCTCCGCGTACATAATTATGCCCTGGAGATACCATGGGCATAGGGGGAGAGGCACAACCACAACAGACCCAGAGTGCGGTTCGACCACACCAGGGGCTCCCAAGTGTGTCGCTCTTTTTTATCTTTTATTTCTCTCTTTTTTATACAGGACTCTGTCCGGCGGCGAACCTGCCGAACTCATCATGCAACAGCCAGGGAGGGACAAAGGCTGCGACGAACACTCAGGTGGTCTCCATTATGAGCATTAAATTTGTTAAATACACCATTCCGCGGCCTACCCCTGGAGGGAGACGCCTTTAATTCGTCCAATCCCTTGCTTTCCGCACTATTTTTATCATTCCGCACTCATAGCAAATCTTCTCGAATAAAATGCAGCACTTTTTGCCCATAATTGCATTACCTTATATATATGTTCATTTACGACATGTTGCATCCGTACATTTTGCTACGGCCAAATACACTAGGGGCTTATGTTCCCCGCATTATGGTGTGATAAAGTCCGCACACTTTCACAAGTGCGGCACCCCGAACTTATAGCATTATATGAATCGGCTCCGAATCATGACTTGGGTCAATAGTTGGGTTTGCCCAGCTCCCATGTTTGGCACCTTACGTTCCGTTCTATCGGCTAAGGTAGCACTGGGAGAACCACTGCGATTGCGCCCCGGTTGAGCCGGGTTAACGCCTCAGTGGAGAAAGCTAAAACTGATTGTCATGATAAGGCGAGAGACTGGTCGCTGTTTGAGAGGTCTTTTCGGGTCCTTAAAGACCTACGCCGCTTCGAGCAAAGTACCGGATAATGTCCGACGAAGGCGTGGATAGCGCCCCGAATTCGGTCTTCTGAATACTAGGGGCTTCGCCGAAATTTAAAATTATAGAATTCTATGGCTAAGTGAGAGTGTTCAAGCACTATAAGTCCGGTTGCCTTGTTCGTTGTGTTGAGCGCCTCCCTAGATGGACCCAAAAATGGGAACAAGAGTGCTCAAGTTTATCCCGAACACCCCAGCACTCGTGGCATGGGGGCTGAAGCCGACGACTTGCCATCTCTCAGATTTAATAAACGGCCGCACAGAAGGTAATATTTTAAATTAACAAGCGTTGCTTAGCGCATATGAACAAAGTTTTCAGCGCACAGGATAACACATTGCGAATTTACTCAATAATTACATCCTTGGGGCACTCATCCGCAATCTTGCGGGCACCCTTCAGGACAGTCTTATAGTACATCTCGGGCGTACGATATTCCTTGCCCGCTGGTGGCGCGTCAGTGATTAGCTTCTCCGCATCCAGCTTGCCCCAATGCACCTTTGCGCGGGCAAGGGCCTGACGAGCACCTTCAATACAGGCGGAGCGCTTGATAACCTCCACCCAGGGGCGCGCATCCACCAACCGTCGCACGAGGCCGAAGTAGCTCCTAGGCATGGCCTATCCAGGCCACAGCCGGACTATGAGGCCCTTCATGGCCTGCTCGGCCACCTCGTGGAGCTCGACCAGCTGCTTCAGCTGGTCGCTAGGGGGCACCAGATGGCCGGCCTCAGCATACTGAGACCAGAAGACCTTCTCCATTGAGCTCCCCTCCTCGGCTCGGTAGAATGCGGCGGCATTAGACACGCTGCGAGGCAGATCTGCAAACGTCCCTGGAGAGCTCCGAATTCGGGTAAGTAACACGTAATTTACATTCACATGCTTGCTTTGCATGAAAAATGCCTTACCCGCCGCTATCTTCCTCGCCAACTCAATCTCCTGAAGGGACTTATGGGCATCGGCCTTGGCAGTTTTGGCACTTTCGAGAGCCGAGGCAAGCTCGGACTCTCGAGTCTTTGAGTCACGCTCCAAACTCTCATGCTTTTCCATGAGAGCCTGGAGCTCTTGCCGAACCACCGCCACCCGCGCCTCCTGCTTTTCTCGCTCTGCCCGTTCCGCGGCCGCATTGCGTTCGGCCGCGGACACGGCCTCCTTCAGGGTCGCCACCTCGTTCGTGGCCCCTGCAGTACCCATGTTATCCTTGTTATTTTTTGTTGCAACCTAAATCCTTTTCTGTAAGGTACAAGTTCAAAGAGGTGTTACTCACCTTCTTTGTCCTGGAGCTGCTTCTTGGCACGGCCGAGCTCTTGCTCAGACCGCTCGAGCTCCTGCTTCAAAGCACCGACCTCCGCAGTCAGTGCGGCAGAGGTCAGCAGCGCAGCCTGCAACCCATATTGACATAATTCTTTAGCAACCATGTGTATATCTTCTTTTTTTCAGATCCTCAGTCCGGCTTTTCTTTCCGAACACCGAACCGAGCATCAGAGGCTACTGTCTATGCGGTATTACATTGCATATTTTTAACTTCTTACCTCAAAGCCTGATAGAAGGCTATTGCAGGCTTCGGTCCGCCCGCTCTTGGCAAGCTGTACCTTCTGAATCACCGCACTCATAATAGTGCGGTGTTCTTCCTTGATGGAAGCGCTCTGCAGCGCCTCCAACAAATTGTCCGGCGCCTCCGGTTGGACGGAAGCTGCCGGTGTCACGGTCTTGCCCTTCGTGCGAAGGGGCCGCCGGCCGGACTCCGGAACCACTACGGGTTCTGATGTGGAGTCCGGCACAAAGTCCGGGAGGCCGCCTTGTGGCGCCTCCGGAGCCTCCCCCTGATGGGTCCCTTCTTGGGATCCCACCTCGGCGTCCTCGGTGTCGCGAGGGGTGGAGGCGGTCCGGATGGATTCTACATCCGACGGAGCCAACAACCCGCTCGATGAAGCGGGGACATCATCATTGGCCGGACTACAGGCAGCATGCGGCATCAGAATGACACTATGTGACGCAGAAAAAGAAATTATAAATCATTCAGGAATCCGGATACTTACGATCTCGCCGGAGGCCTGGCCCTTGAAGGCCATTCTTCCTCGCCAACGTTGATGTTGGCGGAGCTGTCCGGGGGAATAGTCCTTCCCCTCTTGGACCCTTCGGCCTCCCCTGTTGGGGAAGCCTTCCTCTTCCTCTCTCCCTCCTCTGGGAGAGAGTCCTCTTTCTCCTCCTCGTTTTCGGGGGAGGAGACCGCCCCGGAGTCGTCGGACACCTGAAAACGGGAACTCTTTCGAGCACCTGTGGCCTCCTTCTTGGCCTTCTTCTCCGGCACCACGTGCGGTGCCGGAACCAGCAGCCTCGCTAGATGGGCGTCTACTGGGTTTTCTGGCATAGGAGCCGGGCAGATAATCTGCTCCGCCTTCCTCATCCAGTCCTGTCAAAGGAAAAGGGGAAATTAAAACCCACATAGAGTCAAACTATGAAAAGCAAGTGTCCCGTAAAAGGGTAGAATCACTTACCTCGTCGGCTTGACGCTGCGAGCGAAATCCGCGATCTTCAGTCGCGGATGCGGGGGCTTCGGCGCCCTTAAACAGCACCTTCCAGGCGCCTTCGTACGTCGTGTCGAAGAGCCTGCTCAGCGCCTGGTGCTGCTCCGGATTGAACTCCCATAGATTGAATGCCCGCTCCTGGCATGGGAGAATCCGGTGGACGAGCATGACTTGGACCACGTTAACCAGCCTGAGCTTCTTCACCAGCTTCTGGATACAGGCTTGGAGTCCCGTCAGCTCCTCCGAACTACCCCACAGCAAGCCCTTCTCTTTCCAGGAGGTGAGCTGCGTGGGGATACCAGATCTGAACTCGGGGGCCGCCGCCCACGTAGGGTCGCGCGGCTCAGTGATATAGAACCACCCCGATTGCCACACCTTGACGGATTCCACGAAGGCCCCTTCGAACCAAAGGACGTTGGGCATCTTGCCCAACATGGCGCCTCCGCACTCCGCTTGAGTGCCCTTCACTACCTTCGGCTTGACATTGAAGGTCTTGAGCCACAAGCCGAAGTGGGGCTGGATGTAGAGGAAGGCCTCGCACACGACGATAAACACCGAGATGTTGAGGATGAAGTTCGGCGCCAGATCATGGAAATCCAGGCCGTAGTAGAACATGAGCCCCCGGACAAAGGAATGAAGTGGAAAGCCCAGTCCGCGAAGGAAGTGGGGAAGAAAAACGACCCTCTCATGGGGCCTGGGGGTGGGGATGAGCTGCCCCTCGTTGGGCAGCCGGTGCGCAATGTCGCCGGACAGGTAGTCGGCGCTGCGCAGTCTTTCGGTGTGCTCCTCCGTAACAGAGGAGGTCATCCACTTGCCTCCCGCTCCAGACATGACTGGGGAAGGTTGAGACGAGATGTGCGGGCTTGGGCGCTGGAGCTCGAGTGCGCGGAGATGGATAAGCAAAGGAGGAAGAAGGCGTAGGTGAAAAGGTGAATCCTTATCCCTTATATGGGCGGGCGAAGTCTACGCGTCCCCCACCGGCCTGGTAAAACTCGCTTATCCCCCAAGCGTCACCATCGATGGCGCGGTTGGGTTACCCACGTCTGTATTGATGATAATCCCGGATTAAGGGGGAACACGATCTCTGCTTCGACAAGACGTGCCAAGGAAACCGCTTCGCTAAATGCGCTGAGGTGGTAGAGTAAAAAACGATTCAAGTAATGGCTTGGTAGTGGCGTGACGTCATGCCGCAAAAAACGTCAGCAGATTGAACTTGTGTATATATTATTCTCTCTACGGTGGAATGTGGAATTTATTTTGCAGGGCCGGACACTATCCTGGTGTTCACAATCTTCTATCATTCGGAGGAGGAACCCGCCTTGCAATGCCAAGCAATATACGCGCCAGACTTATCGCCATTGAAGCCTGGTTCAGGGGCTACTGAGGGAGTCCCGGATTAGGGGGTGTCCGGATAGCCGGACTACAACCATCAGCCGAACTATCATCGACCGGACTATCATCATCATCGACCGGACTATCATCATCATCGACCGGACTCCAAGACTATGAAGATACAAGATTGAAGACTTCGTCCCATGTCCGGATGGGACTTTCCTTGGCGTGGAAGGCAAGCTTGGCGATACGGATACGTAGATCTCCTACTATTGTAACCGACTCTATGTAACCCTAGCCCTCTCCGGTGTCTATATAAACCGGATGGCTCTAGTCTGTAGAACAACAACAACCATTACAATCATACCATAGGCTAGCTTCTAGGGTTTAGCCTCCTTGATCTCGTGGTAGATCCACTCTTGTAAACATCCACAATATCAATATCAATCAAGCAGGACATAGGGTTTTACCTCCATTAAGAGGGCCCGAACCTGGGTAAAACATCGTGTCCCTTGTCTCCTGTTACCATCCGCCTAGACGCACAGTTCGGGACCCCCTACCCGAGATCCGCCGGTTTTGACACCGACACATGTCATCTCACTTCCTATGATTTTCATATTCCTATAAAATTCCTATCCTATGAACGAAAGGAGGCTCTGTTGGAGTAACTACTGTAGCTAGCAGTACTGTTGGTACAGTAGTTTTCTTCAAGAAGCGGAATTCAACGAAGTCATGATGGTTCCTTCGTCCGAGCAAGTTCAAAGTGGGAAAGGTTGGGCCTATGATTTGACGGCTCATTAGTCATTATTACTGCGGCGCGACGACCGGGGTGACTCTCCCTTGGAGTTCTGCGTGCATGGCAAGTGGACCAGGATGGTCGACGTCCCACATGTTGGCGAACAGAAGTATTCTTTCCAATATCGAGGAGCAAGGAAACCGCGGGGTACAGTATCACTGCTAATTGGTTCGCAAAAAAATAGTATCATTGCTGATTTATATTTATTTTTTATTTCTGATGAATGCTAGCATTTCAACTCTTACGAGAAGAGTGCCAAACACGGCACGTGCTGGATGTCCCACACGTCAGCGAAAGGAGTGGGACATGAACAACGTGGTAGAGCCCATCGCAAAAAAATAGCATGGTAGAGTGTCTCCACTTCTTCCACTTCTGGGTCGAGGACCACACGTAGTATACTAGTGGTATGAACGATACAAAGTGTGACCTGGAGAGAAAGACACGTCTAGTTGGAAGGTCTCGGGGCATACACGTAAACAAATATAAAAGCTAATATGTGCCTCCAACTAATATAGTAGTAGTAGAGTACTTAGGCACGTACTCCATAACATCACCGTGCATTGCACGTACAACATTTAGTGGTACTCCCTCCGTTCCAAATTACTCATCGTGGTTTTGAACTAAAACTACGATGAGTAATTTGGAACGGAGGGAGTACGTAGTAAGAGACAAATGCCGCCCAAGAGTTCCCTTCTCGACCCACTTTTGTGTGTTTGGTAGAGTGTATGGAGGTTGCATGAGTCCACACTAGTTTAGCACAAATACACTAGAAGCATGCATGAAGAGAGCATGCATGAAGAGGTGTTTTGAGTTGGGCATGAAGAGGGAACAAGTATGCTGAGACGAGAACGCAACCAAACACACCCTATATGCCACACATGTTCATACCATTTGTGCCTTTCTACTTCACTTACTACGCTACATTACTCAGGTTCGTACGTCCACTCCTGGGTACATGTCCGTCTCGTACTTCCTGTCCCACGTGTTCTTCATATAGATGGAACGATCCTTGCATGACACGTGCACCTTGATGATAGATGTCTCGCGTGTTGGCAAAAGGATGAACAAAGCTCACATAAAAAAATAGAGTGGAAGAACTTAGATTCCCGACGACCGAGAGGGAGCAAGGAACCTCGTAGTGGAGCATCTGCATTCATAATATTTTATATTATTCAGCGATATAAAATCAACCAATCATCTCCACAGTGGACTGGAAGAGTACGAAACACGACAGCCCAGTGTAGTTACATCATACTAGTACATGGCTAACCCACGCTATCACCATATTTCTTGGCTTCCGTGCGACACCTATCTCTAGTAATCCAGCAGCCCGTATCGCTTCTCCCTCCTCGTCTTTCTGAAAGTGCGCCGGGCTGGTGTTTTTGCCATCTATTGAGGTCGGTTAACTCATCACATTTTAGCGACATGCCAAGAGCATTCTAAAAAATTCCTTTCAAATTCCGTTTTCAAAAAGAAAAAATCCTTTCACGTACGAATTTGACTGTATGCTTTGAGCAACTTGCATGTCCTATACTGCTCCTATTTGGATACTCTAACTTAGCTAGAGGTTAGACTAACTCATGACTAACCCTGAACTAACTGTAGCCAAAGAGGTGTTTGGGTGACAGAGTTAATTGACAATAAATGCACTTGTTGGAGAGAGAAAAAGTGATTTTTCAGTGGTCCCAATGCGAACTATCTCTAGTTAGCACCTCTTGGGTGGGATTTTTTTTTGGTGGGTTCGGTGCAACTTGCTCCAATTTAAACCCTCATGCTTGGATACTTTAGGGCTATTTGAGCCCCAACTAGCTCAAACTAACTCTAACCCATGGATCCAAACAGGGCCTATGGCCAGCCTCGATGCGGAGCAGTCGCGTGCACCGGGAAGCGGCGCTCTCTCAGTCGTCGTGACGCTTCAAAGCCGGCGCTAGTGAGAGGTCGCCTCCGCTCTAGCCTGGCATTAATGCGGCACTGACGCTCTAGGGCGACGCTGACCGTTTCACGAGGGAAGCGCGCACTGGCAAGGGAGTATAGGTTTCGAACCGTTTCAGGTGTAGTACTGGTAGTTTGCAAAACTACTCAATTATTGCACTGAGTTTCCTAAGAAATTGTGGTAAAAACGTTACTCCACAGCCCGCTTCCCTTCTCCTTCCTCTTCCACCGCCTGCGCACGTCCGTGGGAAGCGACCGGTCAACCCTTATATAGGAGTGCTAGCACAAAAAGATGCATGCATGACCACTAAAATTTCCAGATTAAAGCGCCGCTCCGGCGGGAGTATGGCGTATGTTGTTACCTGAGGGAGTCCTGGATTAGGGGGTATCCGGACAGCCAGACTATATACATCGTCCGTACTATTGAAGCGTGAAGATACAAGACTCAAGACTTTGGCCCGTGTCCGGATGGGACTCTCCTTTGCGTGGAAGACAAGCTTG
Source organism: Triticum dicoccoides (assembly GCF_002162155.2). Classification (NCBI taxonomy): domain Eukaryota; kingdom Viridiplantae; phylum Streptophyta; class Magnoliopsida; order Poales; family Poaceae; genus Triticum; species Triticum dicoccoides. Next base: position 573,586,883 of record NC_041389.1, on the reverse strand, counting down.
GCGATCCGGATGTTATATTTCCTTCCTTGTAACCGACTCCATGTAAACCCTAGCCCTCTCCGGTGTCTATATAAACAGGAGAGGATGGTCCTTAGAAGGCCAATCACAATTACAATCATACCATCATAGGCTAGCTTCTAGGGTTTAGCCTCTACGATCTCGTGGTAGATCTACTCTTGTACTACTCATATCTTCAATATTAATCAAGCAGGAAGTAGGATTTTATCTCCATCGAGAGGGCCCGAACCTGGGTAAACATTGTGTCCCTTGCTTCCTGTTACCATCAGCCTAAGACGCACAGATCGGGACCCCCTACCCGAGATCCGCCGGTTTTGACACCGACATTGGTGCTCTCGTTGAGAGTTCCTCTGTGTCATCACTTTGAGGTTTGGTGGCGTCTTCAATCGCCAGCAACACCGTCCAGGGCGAGACTTTTCTCCCCGGACAGACCTTCGTGTTCGGCGGCTTCGCACTGCGGGCCAATTCGCTTGGCCATCTGGAGCAGATCGACAGCTACACCCCTGGCCACCAGATCAGGTTCGGAAACTTGAACTACACGGCGGATATTCGTGGAGAATTGATCTTCGATGGATTCGGGCCTGTGCTAGGAGCACCGGACTGTCACGACGAGAACGCCCTAGACCTGTTGTCAAACAATATTTGGGATATCACCCCTGCAGTAGCCCCGGGTCTTAATCCGGAGTAGGTTGTGTTGCCTAAGGACGGAGGGGTGGACCCCGCCCCGCAGGCCGCACGTTCATCGGTGTTGGAGCCGAACATAGGTCCCACCTCTGTGGAGACCTGTAACCCCGGGCCCCCGGACTCGTATCCGGTTGTTGGTTCCGGTTCGCATTCCTCGAGCCAGCCAATCCAGGTGGGGCTCCGGTAATGGAGTTTACCGCTGCGGACAACTTTCAGCGCTCAGCCGTTGGCGACATACTGAACTCATTAAAGTCTCTCTCTTTGTCAGGACGCTCTGGACCGAACTATGTCCATCCTGAGTGGGAAGCAAGCGACGAAGGAATTCGTTGCCAACCCACCACCCACTTCATTGCCACGATCGATGATTTAACTGACGTTCTTAACTTCGACTCCGAAGACATCAATGGTATGGACGAGATGCAGGAGAGCTTCAGAATCTCTGGGGCGCGGGACTACTACATTGTCACACGATATATACACGATGGATACGCCCAAGAAGGACGACAGCGACAGTCCGGAAGATAAAACACCCGGCCAAAAGCCAAAACAGCGGCGCAGACGCCGCTCAAAGTCCAGCAACATCAAAAATAATGACAAGAGCGCAAAAAGGATTGACACACCAGTAAACCCCGAAGGCAGTAACGACCACATGGACCCAGCGATGGAGCAGGACGAGCCAGGTCACGCCAAACCAAGTTCGGAGCAAATACCCGATCACAATGATCCGGAGGGATGAGCTCATGAAACCGCCCCAGAACAGGAACACAGTCCGGATGATGATGCATTCATCATTCCGGACGAACAAGTGGAACGAGACAACCTCCACCGAAAGCTTTTGGCCACAACAAGAAGTCTAAAGAAGCAGACGCAATAGCTCAAAGCTGCACAGGAAAAGCTCAGTCAAAGATGGACTAAATGCTAGACACCAAAGAAAGATATGGCGACGATCACCATACGAAAAGCTATCCGAAGCGAAGCTACTGTCAGAATTCGACGACGAGGCCGTTCCACCAAAGAATAATACGACCAGGAGACTAGACGTACCACTCCACAACCGCAACAGAACGACTACTGACGCCACTCATGATCTTCGTGAGCATCTGGATAAGAAAGTCGGTGCAGCCAGGTCCGTCTATGGATCTAAAGGACACACCCCGGCGAGGGACTATGGTCACCCAAACGATCATATAAGCCAAATACCAGTTCGGAATAAACTCCGGACACAACAACAGCCGACCACTTACCACAGCGAGTCCAGATACACAGGGGCTGCTCACCCCCTGTGCTTCACTGAAGAAGTACTTGACCACGAATTCCCACAAGGTTTTAAACCTGTGAACATAGAGGCATACGACGGAATGACAGACCCAGGGGTCTGGATCGAGGATTTTATCCTGCATATTCACATGGCTTGTGGGGATGACCTCCACGCCATCAAATACCTTCCCCTGAAGCTGAAGGGACCAGCTCGACACTGGCTGAAAAGCCTCCCCGAAAACTCAATTGGGAGTTGGGAGGAACTCGAAGACGCTTTTAGGGCCAATTTTCAAGGGACTTATGTCCGGCCTCCGGATGCAGACGATCTAAGTCACATAATCCAACAGCCCGGAGAGTCCGCCCGCAAGCTTTGGAACAGATTCCTCACTAAGAAGAATCAAATTGTCGACTGTTCGGATGTCGAAGCCTTAGCGGCATTCAAACACAGCATCCGTGATGAATGGCTCGCCAGACACCTCGGCCAAGAAAAGCCAAGGACAATGGCAGCCTTAACAAGCCTCATGACCCGCTTTTGCGCGGGTGAAGATAGCTGGCTAGCCCATAAAGGCACCAGCGACCCGAGCACATCCGAAGTAAGGGATGGCAACGAGAAGCCACGACGTAATAAAAACAAACGCCAAAGCAAGGAAGAGAGCCCGGATAACACAACGGTCAATGCCGGATTCAGGGGCTCTCGACCTGATCAGCAAAAGAAACCATTTAAAGGTAGTAAAGTGGGACCGTCCGGTCTGAACAGAGTCCTGGACAGACTATGCAAAATTCATGGCACCCCGGAGAAACCTGCGAACCGCACCCATAGAGAGTGATGGGTCTTCAAGCAGGCCGACAAATTAAATGCCGAACACAAAGGGCGGGAAACACCAAGTGAAGACAAGGACGAACCTCGCCAGCCGAACACTGGGGGACAGAAAAAAATCCCGCCAGAGGTTAAAACAGTAAACATGATCCACGCGACTCACACATTCACGAGAAGGCATGAACGCGCGCTCAGAGACACGCACGATGTAGAGCCCATCGTACCCACATATGACTACTGGATGTCTTGTCCGATCACCTTCGATCACATGGACGGCCGAACTAGTATTCAGCGCGGAGGATCACAGGCCTTGGTGCTTGACCCAATAATCGATGGATACGGTCTCACCCGTGTCCTCATGGACGGCGGCAGTAGTCTCAATTTAATATACGAGGACACTGTTCGCAGAATGGGGATAAACCCATCTAGAATTAGCCAAAGCAACACCGCCTTTGAAGGGGTGATACCAGGCGTTGAAGCCTACGACAGGGGCTCCGTTGTGCTGGAAGTAACATTCGGCTCCCCAGGCAACTCCAGAAGCGAAGAACTACTATTCACCATCGCACCCTTCCAAGGCAGCTATCACGCATTGCTCGGAAGAACAACCTTCGCCCGCTTCAACACATTGCCTCACTATGGCTACCTTACACTCAAGATGCCCGGTCCCCATGGCATCATTACGTTAGCGGAATCACAGAGCGCTCTTCACGCGCAGAGGAACATGCGACGGCCCTAGCGGCCGGACTATAAGCGGCCTCCAATATCAGAAAACATGACTGGTCATTAAGACCACATACACGGTTAGACGAGTCCGGTAGCCCGGATAAAATTCAACCGGGCACCGTATATGTAATCCCATAGCGGAAACCAGGGGCTATAAATATTTAATACAGCCCCACACTTGGCTCAACCTTATTGGCAGGCCAATATCTTACACTTTTACTATCCATCGCACACTTACTTTGTAGTCTCCTATGAGTTATCCTTTTTTTCACAGACAACGTTCGTGCGACACCCTTCCAGGATACGGCACAATGGAGACAAAGGCGCAGACGTGCAGCAGGGCCCCGTTCAACAAGTTTCTTTTTAGATTAAGACCCTGTGTAAACCTTTTCTGTTGTCTCTTGTTGTTTAAACTATCCCATGGGTTCCATACCCACAGAGGATACTGTCGTTATTGGCATTTCGCCACGACAGATTACCGCACGTACCTGGAAACACAGGGTTCACAATGAATGGGCATTCTTGAGCCCATCCTCTGTTATGAAGTCCTAACACCTTCGGGAGTGTTCGGCGTCACGAGTTTGGCCTTATATGCATCAGCTCTGAATCATGTCTTTGGTCAAATGTTGGGTTTGCCCGGCTCCTGGGTTTGCCGCCTTACGTTCCGTTATTATCGGCTAAGGCGGCCAAAGGAGAACTACTGTGATTGTGCCCCGGTTATTCCGGATGAGCACCTTAGTAGAGAAAGCCGAAAACTGACTGTCATGATGCGGCGAGAGACTGTTCAACCACTCGAAGACTCACCGGAATCTTTAGGATTTCTCCGCATTAACGAAGGGCCGTTTTCCGGCCATGTACACACGCTCCCGTATTCGGATGCACGCGAAGGTACCAGGGGCTACATAGTAGCCCCACCATTAGACTCCCTTGGCCAAGCGAAAGTGTTACAGCTATATAGTCTGGTTGCCTAGTTCGATGTGCGATCACCTCCTTAATGGACCAAGACGTTGGATAAAGTGTGATTAAGCATATTCTTCGTGAACACCCCCGTATTGTATGCGTGGGGGCTGAAGCCAACGACTGCTATCTTTCGGACTACTTATACATATAAGAACGACCGTATAGGGGACACAATCATATTTTTAGGCAAAAAATATAAATATAGCCTCATAATCAAAATAAACATTGTTTTTACAATGATTCGACTTATCACTCGAACAAAACATTCTTCGAGCACTGCGCCTCTATTAGGCGAGCACCTTCTATGACCAGCGCCAAGTAGTGCTCGGCCGGATATTGGCCTCCCGCTGGATCCTGGGTCGCTATAATGGTGGCCTCCATATCATTCCAATAGGCTTTAACGCGGGCAAGAGCCATCCGCACACCCTCTATGCACGCCGACCTCCTCATGGCGTCAATCCGAGACACGGACCCAAGGAATTGCTGCACCAAACCCAAGTAACTGTCCGGCTTGGGCCCCTTCGGCCAAAGATGGTCTATTACAAACTGCATTGCAAGACCGGACAGCCTGTGAAGCTCCGCCATAGTAGCCACCTTCTCATTTAGCGGCAGCGGGCGAGTGGGAGCATTGAATTGTGACCAGAAAAGCTTCTCCACTTCCTTATCACCTTGATCCTTGAAGAACTTGGCAGCGTCAGCTCTACTATTCATCAAGTCCGCATATGCGTCTGCGGGACTCCAGCGCCCAGCCAGGGGAGCATACTTTGGATCCAAAAACTTCGTCCGCAGTAAGTAGGAGCCCCCAGCCACGATTTTGCCGGCCTGTTGGAGCTCCTCCCGCATACCCCGGATCTCGGTCCGCATCTCCTTGGCGGCATTAATTGCCTTGTCCAGCTCGGCCGAACTAGCCTTATTCTCCTTTTCAAGGAGTACATACCGATCGGTGGCATTTTTCAACTCCTCAGCCATTTCGGCTATCTTTTCCTCGCTTCGGCGATGAGCAGCCTGTTCGGCTCTCAAATCTTCGGCCGCCTTTAGGGCAGCCGCATTGCTAGCCCGAGCTTGTTCCTTGACCTGAGCAAGTTCCGCCCTCAGGGCCTCCATGGCAGTGGCACCATCTGCAGTGCAAATACATTGCATTAATATTATACCCCTCTTGCATTTTCCTATACAACATAATAAGGGAAGTAGAGCACATAGCTTAGGATTCTTCCAGACGTTTGTTCACCAGCGTGATATCGGCATCAATAAATCTGATCTGCCTCCTTAGTTCGGCAACTTCAACAGACTGGTCGGCTGCCGGATCCTTAGATACCTGCGCACATGTACAGCACAGCCATTACTATGTGATCCCCCGTTTGCCACCTATGGTGGGCAACCAGAGTCTCAGGGGCTACTATCCATAGGGAGCACACCTATCGCGTGCTTCACAACTAAAAAATAGTGCATTTTCACTACATACCTCAAAGCCCTTGAGCAGGCTTGTAAATGCCTCATTCAAACTGCTGGTAGCGGATGAAATATTCGTGAGCACCGTGCTCATTAAAGAGCGGTGCTCCTCCGAGAGCGTGGCTCGCTCCAGAAGGCCTGTCAGTACGTCCGGCCGGACATCGAACTGTGTCGGACCCTTCTCATTGCCCCCCGTGGGAGCCAAACGCTCCGGGCTCAGGGCGACGGACGGGTTCGCTTCCGGCTTCGGCAGATCCGGACTCCTCCGTGACGACACCTCAATATCGCCCGCTTCATGAGGCGGAGAGGTGGGTGGGGTCTCGCTCTCCATCATCTCTGGAGGAAGATCCCCCAAAGACGAACTCTGTTGAGAGGAGTTGCTCGCTGGACTGCAAAAGATGAAGTCCCGGTTATGAATCTCGGAGAAACACCATACCTTCGAATTAACGATTAACTTACAGCTCGGTGGAGCTGGCCCATTGGTGGGCACGACGCGGTGAGGGCGCCAGTCGCGGCAGAACCCCCTGGTGATGTCGTCTTCCCTTGTTTGGGCATCTCCGCCTCCAAGTCTTCGGAGGCGGCCCTCTTCCTCTCGCGCGGGGAGGAGGCTTCGACCTCCCCTTCCCGACTATCCTCCCTAGGGGAGGTATCGATTCCCCCGGGTTGGATGCGTAGTGTGTGAAGTTCGGCTTCACCGCCCTTTCCTTCGCCTTTCCCTAAGGGGATTTTGCTGAGCACCCGACCAAGCATCTTGGCCATGGTTGGGCCAGGCGAGCCTTCAGGAAGTGGCGCCGGACACCTGATTCTCTCCGCCTTGGTGAGCCATTCCTGGCCATGGAGGGTTTTTCAGAATAATGGTTATGATAAATATAAACGAAGTGTCCGGCTTTAAGGTTACTTACTTGGGTGTCCATGCGGCTACAACTTAGGCCCGCATCCTTGGTGGTGTTCGGACACTTTGCTTGTGGTCCGAAGAATAATTTGCACATCCCTTCAAGCTTCAGGCCGAAGAAGTGCTTAATAGTCCACGGACCCTCCAGATTGAATTCCCACATCCGGAGAGGCCGACGTTTGCACGGCAACATCCGTCGGATTAACATCACTTGAATTACACTGACAAGATTTATGTCACTTTCAAGAAGCTCATGGATGCGATTCTGCAGTACTGATATATCACCAGCGGGGCCCCAATTCCGTCCTACGTCGGTCCAAGACGCCAACTGTGACGGAGGGCCCGAGCGGAACTTGGGGACGGCTACCCACTTTGTGCCTCTAGGAGCTGTAACATAAAACCACCTCTGTTGCCATACATCGGATACTTCCAGAAAAGAACCCTCTGGCCATGGGGCATCGGCGTTCCTGCTTATTATAGCACCTCCGCACTCCGCATGTCGCCCCTCGATCATCTTCGGCTTCACATTGAAGGTCTTGAGCCATAAGCTGAAGTGTGGGTTGACGTGGAGAAAAGCCTCGCACACAATAATGAACAACGAGATATGGAGGATAGCGTCTGGAGCTAGATCATGAAAATCCAAGCCATAGTAAAACATGAGCCCCCTCACAAAGGGGTCGAGGGTGATGCCCAGGCCCCGGAGGAAGTGAGGGACAAACACGACGCTCTCATTGGGCTCCGGCGTGGGGATAACTTGCCCTGGAGCAAGAAGCCTGTGCTGGATATCGGCGGTCAGGTATCCGACCTCCCTAAGCCTAGTAATGTCCTCCTCTTGGATCGAGGAGGCCACCCACCGGCCTTTTGCGTCGGATCCGGACATACTGGAGGATCTGGGGTGTTGGAGCTTAGGTTTTGGGTGCTGGAGCTCGAGGTGCGAGAAGGAGCAAGAGAGGTGAAAAAGAGGTGTAGGCCTCGACCCCTTTATAAAAGGGATGAATATCAAGAGTCCTCAGCGTGACCGCTTGAGACTTATCTGAAATACACGGAGTCATACCAACGGTCGCCCTGGGGTCACACACGCCCATATTGATGAAGGAACCCGTAATAAGAGGAACACCATCTCTGCTTTGGCAGGACGTGCCAATAAAACTGCCTCGCAACGCGAGTCGAGGTGGAGCAGGAAACGCCGGTTCGTGTTGGACTAGGCCATGATGCAAGGGCACGACGTACAAAGATTGCCAACACAACAGATTTATGCTATGTTCCCTACAATGGTGTGTGAAGATCATCTTGCACATCCGGACACGGTCTACATGTTCGATAATAACCTTGGAGTATTCAGAAGGAGGAACCCGCCTTGCAATGTCGAAGACAAGACTGCGCGCCGGACTCATCGTCATTGAAGCCTGGTTCAGGGGCTACTGAGGGAGTCCTGGATTAGGGGGTATCCGGACAGCCGGACTATATACATCGTCCGGACTATTGAAGCGTGAAGATACAAGACTCAAGACTTTGGCCCGTGTCCGGATGGGACTCCCCTTTGCGTGGAAGACAAGCTTGGCGATCCGGATGTTATATTTCCTTCCTTGTAACCGACTCCATGTAAACCCTAGCCATCTCCGGTGTCTATATAAACCGGAGAGGATGGTCCTTAGAAGGCCGATCACAATTACAATCATACCATCATAGGCTAGCTTCTAGGGTTTAGCCTCTACGATCTCGTGGTAGATCTACTCTTGTACTACTCATATCTTCAATATTAATCAAGCAGGAAGTAGGGTTTTACCTCCATCGAGAGGGCCCGAACCTGGGTAAACATTGTGTCCCTTGCTTCCTGTTACCATCAGCCTATGACGCACAGATCGAGACCCCCTACCCGAGATCCGCCGATTTTGACACCGACATTGGTGCTTTCATTGAGAGTTCTTCTGTGTCGTCGCTTTGAGGCTTGATGGCATCTTCAATCGGCAACAACACCGTCCAGGGCGAGACTTTTCTCCCCGGACAGACCTTCGTGTTCGGCGGCTTCGCACTGCGGGACAATTCGCTTGGCCATCTAGAGCAGATCGACAGCTACGCCCCTGGCCACCAGATTAGGTTCGGAAACTGGAACTACACGGCAGATATTCGCGGAGACTTGATCTTCGACAGATTCGGGCCTGTGCCAGGAGTGCCGGACAGTCAAGACAAGCATGCCCTAGACCTGTTGTTGAACAATATTCGGGATATCACCCCTGCAGTAGCCCCGGGTCTAAATCCGGAGCAGGTTGCGTTGCCTAAGGATGGAGGGGTGGACCCCGCCCCGCAGGCCGCACGTTCATCGGCGTTGGAGCCGAACACAGGTCCCACCTCTGTGGAGACCTGTAACCCCGACCGCCCGGACTCGTATCCGGTTGTTGGTTCCGGTCCGCATACCCTCGAGCTAGCCAATCCAGGTGGGGCTCCGGTAATGGAGTTTACCGCTGCAGACATCTTTCAGCGCTCGCCCTTTGGCGACATAATGAACTCATTAAAGTCTCTCTCTTTGTCAGGAGGCTCTGGGCCGAACTACGTCCAGCCTGAGTGGGAAGCAGGCGACGAAGGAATTCGTTGCCCACCCACCACCCACTTCATTGCCACGATCGATGATTTAACCGACGTTCTTAACTTCGACTCCGAAGACATCGACGGTATGGACGACGATGCAGGAGAAGCTTCAGAATCTCTGGGGCGCGGGACTACTACATTGTCACACGATATATACATGGTGGATACGTCCAAGAAGGATGACGGCGACAGTCCAGAAGATAAAACACCCGGCCAAAAGCCAAAACAGCGACGCAGATGCTGCTCAAAGTCCAACAACAGCAAAAATAGCGACAAGAGCGCAAAAAGGATTGATACACCAGTAAAACCGAAGGCAGTAACGACCACATGGACCCAGCAATGGAGCAGGACGAGCCAGGTCACGCCAAACCAAGTTCGGAGCAAATACCCGATCACAATGATCCCGAGGGACGAGCTCATGAAACCGCCCTAGAACAGGAACACAGTCTGGATGACGATGCATTCATCATTCCGGACGAACAAGTGGAATGAGACAACCTCCACCGAAAGCTTATGGCCACAACAAGAAGTCTAAAGAAGCAGAAGCAATAGCTCAAAGCCGCACGGGAAAAGCTCAGTCGAAGATGGACTAAAGTGCTAGACACCGAAGAAAGATATGGCGACGATCGCCATACGAAAAGCTATCCAAAGCGCAAGCTACAGCCAGAATTCGACGATGAGGCCGTTCCACCAAAGAATAATACGACCAGGAGACCAGACGTACCACTCCACAACCGCAACAGAACAGCTACTGATGCCGCTCATGATCTGCGTGAGCATCTGGATAAGAAAGCCGGTGCAGCCAGATCCGTCTATCGATCTAAAGGACACACCCGGCGAGGGACTATGGTCACCCAAACGATCATACAAGCCAAATGCCAGTTCGGAATAAACTCCGGACACAACAACAGCCGACCACATGCCACAGCGAATCCAGATATAGAGGGGCTGCTCACCTCCTGTGCTTCACTGAAGAAGTACTGGACCATGAATTCCCACAAGGCTTTAAAACCTATGAACATAGAGGCATACGACGGAACGACAGACCCAGGGGTCTGGATCGAGGATTTTATCCTGCATATTCACATGGCTCGTGGGGATGACCTCCACTCCATCAAATACCTTCCCCTCAAGCTGAAGGGACCAGCTCGACACTGGCTGAAAAGCCTCCCCGAAAACTCAATTGGGAGTTGGGAGGAACTCGAAGACGCTTTCAGGGCCAATTTTCAAGGGACTTATGTCCGGCCTCTAGATGCAGACGATCTAAGTCACATAATCCAACAGCCCGGAGAGTCCGCCCACAAGCTTTGGAACAGATTCCTCACTAAGAAGAATCAAATTGTCGACTGTCCGGACGCCGAAGCCTTAGCGGCATTCAAGCACAGCCTCCGTGATGAATGGCTCGCTAGACACCTCGGCCAAGAAAAGCCAAGGACAATGACAGCCTTAACAAGCCTTATGACCCGCTTTTGCGCGGGTGAAGATAGCTGGCTAGCCCGTAAAGGCACCAGCGACCCCAGCACATCTGAAGTAAGGGATGGCAACGGGAAGCCACGGCGTAATAAAAACAAGGAACAATTGCATTTTTACCCCTAGTTGGTTCCTACCCACGGGTTTTGCCCTTACTTTTCAAGCTTGCTCAGTTTTTCCCTTACTTTTTCCATCAAGGTCCCTCAAATGCCCTTTGACCGTTTGACCAAAACTTTGAAAATTCATAACTAATTCATACAAACTCAGAAAAATGCAAATAAGATATCAAAATGTTCAGATAAACATTACCTTTATGGGCATATCATTTGCATTCAGGACAAAAGCATCGTTTAAACTACCCAAGGTAATTAATGTTATTAACATTATTAAAAATAAATAGGTATGAACAATATTTTTTTCATGAATAAAAATTACATGCAAATGTAGGTGATGTTTTCTGAACATCCTGATAACTTATTTGCATTTTTCTGAGTTTGTATCAACTTGTTATGAATTTTCTGACAACTTTGACCATTATTATGAAACTTCATAACAAGTTGATACGAACTCAGGAAAATGCAAATAAGGTATCAGGATGTTCATAAAACATCACCTACATTTGCATATAATTTTTATTCACAAAAAAATATTGTTTATACCTATTTATTTTTAATAATGTTAATAACATTAATTACCTCGAGTATTTTAAACGATGCTTTTGTCCTGAATGCAAATGATATGCCCATAAAGGTAATGTTTATATGAATATTTTGATATCTTATTTGCATTTTTTTGAGTTCATATGAATTAGTTATGAATTTTCAAAGTTTTGGTCAAACGGTCAAAGGGCATTCAAGGAACCTCGATGGAAAAAGTAAGGGCAAAACTGAGCAAGCTCGAAAAGTAAGGGCAAAACCCGTGGGTAAGAACCAACTAGGGGTAAAAATGCAATTGTCCCTAAAAACAAATGCCAAAGCAAGGAAAAAAGCCGGGACAACACAACGGTCAATGCCGGATTCAGGGGCTCTCGACTTGATCAGCAAAGAAGCCATTTAAAGGCAGTAAAGAGGGACCGTCCGGTCTAAACAGAGTCCTGGACAGACTATGCAAAATTCATGGCACCCCGGAGAAACCTGCGAACCACACACATAGAGAGTGCTGGGTCTTCAAGCAGGCCGGCAAATTAAATGCCGAACACAAAGGGAGGGAAACACCAAGTGAAGACAAGGACGAACCTCGCCAGCCGAACACTAGGGGACAGAAAAAAATTCCCGCCAGAGGTTAAAACAGTAAACATGATCCACGCGACTCATACATTCACGAGAAGGCATGAATGCGCGCTCAGAGACGCTCACGATGTAGAGCCCATCGTACCCACATATGACTACTGGATGTCTCGTCCGATCACTTTTGATCACATGGACGGCCAAACTAGTATTCGGCACGGAGGATCACAGGCCTTGGTGCTTGACCCAATAATCAACGGATACCGTCTCACTCATGTCCTCATGCACGGCGGCAGTAGTCTCAATTTAATATACGAGGACATTGTTCGCAGAATGAGAATAAACCCATCCAGAATTAGCCAAAGCAACATCGCCGTTGAAGGGGTGATACCAGGCGTTGAATCCTACGACAGGGGCTCCGTCGTGCTGGAAGTAACATTTGTCTCCCCAGGCAACTCCAGAAGCGAAGAACTACTCTTCACCATCGCACCCTTCTAAAGTAGCTATCACGCATTGCTCGGAAGAACGGCCTTCGCCCGCTTCAACGCATTGCCGCACTATGGCTACCTTACACTCAAGATGCCCGGTACCCGTGGCATCATTACTGTTAGCGGAATCACAGAGTGCTCTTCACGCGTGGAGGAACATGCGATGGCCCTAGCGGCCGGACTATAAGCGGCCTCCAATATCAGAAAACATGACTGGTCATTAAGACCATAGACATAGTTAGACGAGTCCGGTAGCCCGGATAAAATTCAACCGGGCACCGTATATGTAATCCCATAGTGGAAACCAGGGGCTATAAATATTTAATGCAGCCCCACACTTGGCTCAACCTTATTGGCAGGCCAACATCTTACACTTTTACTATCCATCACGCACTTATGTTGTACTCTCCTATGAGTTTTCCTTTTTTTTCACAGACAATGTTCGCGCGATACCCTTCCAGGATACGGCACAACGGAGACAAAGGCGCAGATGTGCAGCAGGGCCCCATTCAACAGGTTTCTTTTTAGATTAAGCCCATGTGTAAACCTTTTCTATTGCCTCTTGTTGTTTAAACTATCCCATGGGTTCCATACCCACAGAGGATACTGTCGTTATTGGCATTTCACACGACAGATTACCGCACGTACCTGGAAACGCAGGGTTCACAATGAATGGGCATTCTTGAGCCCATCCCTTGTTATAAAGTCCGAACACCTTCGGGAGTGTTCGACATCACAAGTTGTGGTGAAAACATTACTCCACAGCCCGCTTCCCTTCTCCTTCCTCTTCCACCGCCCGTGCACGTCCGTGGGAAGCGACCGGTCAACCCTTATATAGGAGTGCTAGCACAAAAAGATGCATGCATGACCACTAAAATTTCGAGATTAAAGCGCCGCTCCGCCGGGAGTATCGCGTATGTTGTTACCAGTTACCTTCAGCCGGGCCATGGCTACCGGGCGACGCCGACCAGAGAAGAGGCGGCGGGAGGGGAATGGATGCAGCTACTGTTTGGGTTTGTCGTCCGGCTTAAATAAATGCGCAGCATCACATGTATCCGCGGGTGCACAAATTGTAACATACGTGTCTGCTTAAGTGGGCGTCACATAACTGGTGTGTGTGAGAGAGATTCTGAGAGATTGAGTGTGTGTGTGCGACTCTACTCTTCGGACATGTACTCAACCTTTTGCATCGGGATATAAGTATAATGGTATTTAGTTTAGCTAATGATTTACGTGGCCATGTTAACGTGGTTGTGTAAAAAAATGGCACTTCCTGTTCGTGATTTGCGTTATATAATTACAAGCAAGATGCTCGTGCATTGCACGGAACATCAATATGCATTTTTTACAAAACACTTGTTGTGATTGACCCATGAAGGAGTAATCCCATGTGTAAAAACTAATGACATCTCGAGAATTTTATCGGAAAACTGGTATCTCGAGAATGTCATCGAAAAAATGAAAGATGAGAGATAAGGTGAGGAGGAGTGGAGCATGGTGGTGACTGGTGGTCAGAATGGGAGGAGGCATGGGGATGGACGGCGCCGGTAGGCGGTAACGGCCACCATGCTAGATTGCTCAGCAATGAGGTTGTGGGAGATAAGGATGTGGAGAGAGGTGCGGATATCTTTTGTAAAATTATCATAGTTTTCTTTCTATCCGTCAGATATAGACCAGACGGTCTATATTACAAGATGGCAGGCACACCATCATCACCAACTCGGTATTTTGTAAGGGTACAGATGATAAGTTTGCTAACTACTAAAGTAAAGTGGAATTTGTCCATGTTATACAAGTAAATTCAGGTGATTGTTTATCATACGGGTAAGGTTGGATGAAGGGTGGTCGGAACAAATGCTCTACCTAGAACATGTGTGTGTGAGATGGAGTCTTAGTGTGTGTGTGTGTGTGTTTGTGGGTGTGTGTGTGGGAGGGTGTGGGTGTGTGTGTGTGTGAGTGAGAGAGAGAGAGAGAAAGAGAGAGAGAGATGGATTCGGTGTGTGTGTGTGTGATGGAGTCTTAGTGT
>NC_041389.1:573551879-573572005 GCF_002162155.2 Triticum dicoccoides | reverse complement strand
GAGTCTTAGTGTGTGTGTGTGTTTGTGTGTGTGTGTGTTTGTGTGGGGGGGTGCGCGCGTGCGTATGTGTGTATGTGTTTGATTGTGTGTGTGTGTGTGTCACGGGGTCCTCGGTGGCGGATGTAATTTAAGTGTGCATGGCTTCATCATAGAGAGGTGATGTGTATGGCAGAGGCCACAAACGATGGGGTGCGAGAGAGAAAATGCCCGTAGAGAGGGAAGAGAAGGTGTGTGCGCCTGAGAGGAGTCGACATCGAGAGAACGTGATTGTTCAAGAGACACCGAGGAAGACTACTATATATCGATGGTGCATGTAGGCGGGAATTAAACAAAGGGATGGTCATATTGGTTTCAGGGATATAGGGGAAGAGTGAGAGGGGGGTAGCTAGAAGGAGATTGTTAAGTGTGAGTGTGTGTTTTACCCATCCAGGCGGAAGTTATGTGCACACAAGAAGAGAATGATTCGTTGTGGCGTTAGGGTTGAGGGTAATTAACTACGTATGGAGACATAGAGACCTTGAACGTGCATGTGTGAGAGGTATACATGTATACGTGGGATGTGTGTGTGTGCGCGCACATGATCGAGATAAAAGAAAGAAGACATAAGTCATAAGATCAACGACATGGGAGAGACGGATCGGTATGACAATATGCATGCATGTGAGAATGCAGGGAAGAAGGCCCGACAATTGAGCATGTGTTTTTGTCTTTAAGAGATAGTGGCGTGGGCTGGAGCATGCATCTATGGAGAGCAGAGGGAGTGAGGCACAACGATTGTGCAAAAGAGATCAACCTATAAATGCATATGTATGGAGAGACATATATATTGTGGGTGATAGGAAGCAAGACTGCGTGCGAGAAAGAAATTTTGACGGAGAAACTACATATAGATACAGAGATGGAGATGCTAGCTAGAGGGACATCCGCTAGTTTGAGTGTTGGAGATGACCGTCGGGTGGTTCATAGGGTGAAGTTATGTGTGTGTGAGAGAAAGATAAAAGGAGGGCACTTGACTGCATGTAGAGACAAATATATGTAGTGTGCGTGATAGGAAGCAAGAGTGAGGGAGAGAAAGAAGGTTGATGGAGAAACAGATAAATAGAAAGATAAAGATGCTAGCTAGTGTGCGTTAGAGATAGGAGTCGAGTGGATCAAAAGGCTGAGTTATGTGTGTGGGTGTGAGAGATATAGAGAGAGGGTGCATGTGGGTCACATACAAACAAATATCAGAGAGAAATGAGATCCCGAGAGATGGAGTTTTGTGTCTGCGAGAGAGAAAGATATTTCACAATGAGAGTGATAGCTAGAGAGACATATGAGGGAACGCAAGATATCTCTAGGGAGAGAGAGTGTGTGTGAGCGACATACAAGAGAACAGTGGAGAAATATGAGACCCTGGGAGACAGAGTTTGTGTTTGTGTGTGAGAAAGAGATATTCAAGAGGAAGAGTCGTAGGTTCTCATATCTAAGGAGCAAAAGACATCTCTGTATGAGGGGTGTGCGAGTGGCACACAGGGGAATAGTAGAGAGAAATGAGACCCCGGAAGACAAAGTTTTGTGTTTGTGTGAGAGAAAGAGACTCCCCATGGAGAATCATAGTTAGAGACACATAGCATGGAGTGAGATATACTTAGAGAGAGATAGAGTCATGAAGGTCGAGGGAGAGAGTACCGTAAGTGTGTTACGAAGATAAAAGATCATTGTCAACATACTGGTAGCACGAGAGATACCCGAGAGACGATGAACGCGTATAGGTCTAGAGAGATAGTCCTATATAAGCATGAGTGATAGCTATATGAGACGAATATCTGGATTAAAGGGGATTCAAATATTTAAACTGGAGATCACGACATCGATAATATCATAACGCAAATTGGTGTATCAAACATGCATATTCATTTGAATTTGCAAACATGTGTAATGTTATATAGTTTATCAATATTGGTGATCCATAGATTCTTTAATTAGAAACAATGCATGGTTTATATGCAATTAGTGTCTAAATAGGATTATGCTATATGTTGCGTGTGTGAAACACATTATACATGTTTGAGAAGTAAAAATCCCCTGCATGAAACACACATTAATTGGAGACAGTTAGCGAGGAATGCATACATTGGATTTCAACATAAAGTGGTTTTAAATATTTGAAAATCCAAATTGATGGATACAACCTTATGAATCTGAGATCATTTCATTTGTAAACCATATTTATGTATAAAGGGTGTTGTGCTTTTGAAAGTATATATAAAAAAATGTTGTATATAGAATTTTATTCCAATCGAAAATGGATCCCGCCCGAAAAAAATAGAATACAAACGGGATTCGAATTGAGTTGGCATGGTAAACTTGCACTCTGCAAAATTTGAATGAAGCGGGGAAAGTCGCAGTAACCGCCCGAAACCAAAATCTATGAGATGGAAATTACTAGTGCATATCCCTTCCACACAAAGCCTATGTGCTCGATTTCTATAGGTTTCGATAGGGGTAGGTTTGTAATTTCACTCAAACGTGACATAACCACCTCTCACCCGGATTCATAGACGGTGGACGCCAAAACACAGTGCGTTCTCGGCCAAAATTGACTCCCTCCCCGATTCATACACGGTGAGCGCCAAAAACAAACTCTCGTCGGCAAATATTCGGTGTATGCGAGATTATCGTCCTATCCCCAACCGACTAATATTGTTGTGATGTAGGAAATTTGAAACGGGGGCTAAGTTTGTAAATTTCCTCGCATTTGAGACAAGCACGCCCTGAAGATATGGTTCCCCCCTTCCTCTCTACCTCCATTTCCCCATTCCTACTCCGTGGGCGCCAAAACACCCTCTCCACCCTAGCCTCCTCCGTCCGCCACCTCCATCCACCGCCGTCGTCCTCCACCATGCCGGAGCTGATACCCCGACGCTGCTGTCCATTACAAGAGATCGACCTCTCTCATCCACGGCTTCGGACCGGGATCCTTGCATCCCGTCCTCTCGCTTCATCCCTGCCATCGTCCACCTTGTCGGCGCCGCTCCTACGACCATCTCGTCCATCGTGCCCCGCCGCCACCGTCTACCCTCCTAGATCTGCTTCCACGCTGCCGATAGCCATCGCTACCGCAACACCGTCAAATTCTCAGCAGATGCATACACGGCGCCGCACCAGAGGCGGTACTCTTCGTATCTTCTAAACTTATTTATCGCAGCCAGAAAATAGATCGCCACTTCTTTACTCTGATTTCTTGTCCATCACTTACTTGCTAGTTGAAAGCAAACATTGGTGGTGAAGTTGCCTTTGTCCGGTTTGCACCTTCAGATCCGCCATGGCATGCTCAAAACTATACTCTCAATGCTTATGGTTTTCCCCTTTTATATTCCACACTAGTTAAATCACAGTAGACTAAATTCCAAAATTGGGTCAGTCAATTTTTTAGAGCTCGTCGGAGCTCGCCGGTGCGAAGGAAGGGGCTCGGGTGGGGACGATGGTTGTGGGAGGGTGGTAGTGGGGCCTCGCCGAACGAAGAAAACTCGGCACAGGTGGGGGCGGGGGTGGGGGTGGGGGTGGGGGTGGCGGAGGAACACAGGTGGTGGGGGCCGATGGTCCGGCCGGCGGCCCGTGTGGTGTTCTGTATGGGAAGAATCAGAGACGAGGAAGAAGAAGGGTTAGCAGACGTAGGATCTTCATCCAACCACCTGAAATGGTCGAGGGACAGCAGGGAATTGCATTCTTAATGCGCTCTGGTTCATCATGTGTTGGCACTGCGCAACGAACAATTTATTATCCAAAATCTGCTTGCTCTTCTTTAGCATGTTCCTCTTCCGTTCTTCTTTAATAAGTACTCTCTCCGTTACTAAATACAAGTCTTTGTATAGATTCCACCATGGACTACATATGGAGCAAAATGAGTGAATCTACACTCTAAAATGTATATGGATACATCTGTATGTGATCCATAGTGGAAATCTCGACAAAGACTTATATTTGGAACGGAGGGAGTATGATAGTAGTACAGTATGTTCCTTGTAGTGAAGATGAGCAGGGACATTTGTAGTGTAGAGGTCTATATAGTCGATTGTGATGGACACTTTGAACTCTTCGGGGCTCTATGATTTGTAGGATTTTGTAAACATATGAATAGGATTTGTAGTGGCCTGCCCACTTGAATCCTATAAGAATAGCAAGGAATGCGGGGAGTTGTGTCGCCTTTGAGAGTTACACTGATATTAATAGTACCGCACCTTCAGTTGAAGAGAGCCGGTATCCGAAGCCTTTCTAGCCGTACCGGCAATACTAGCACATATATTCCAGCAAGTTCCACTTTGCTGATTTTACTCTGATGCTTACGATTTTCCTGTTATATCTATACATTGATCTGTGTAGCTGCTTTGTGTCGCACTAGCAGTAGTCCACTCTTGAAGCTAAACACTGCAATGACTTACAAAATTGGCACCAAGGCATTGAGTGCCATTCTGGATGCAATGAAACTATGCTCCCCACCTATTGATTCTTGTTCAGAATATGATCCTAATGACTATTCTAACCTCGAGGAGTCAAAGGCAGATGGCCTGTCCTATTCACCCATCAAGGTGCCTGTTCTAATTTGGCAAGGTTTTATTGATTGCGCGTATCTTGCATATGTTGTCTTGCATTTCTTCTACTTTGTTGCACCACCATCTGCTTAGTTTACTCATCATATATGTCGAGATGCCATGCCCATCCATTATCAATACATATTCCATCTGTCATCATACCATGTGTTTTCCACTCAAATGCTATTCTTGTGCATCAGACATCAAAAAGGAAGAGGGTGATTGCCGAACCTGAAGGATAACCAGCAAAGTCCTTGAAAAACGCGGTGGTGCCGGAGAAATCAGACAGCACCCCACTTATATTGGTTGTACAACCAATGACACAAAATGTAGAATCAACTCCAGTAGACTGTACCCATACTTCACTGGCCACACCACTAGCCCCACCACACAGGACCTGCACTCCAACAAAAGGTATACCGATTTCAGTTGCCATAGCACCAGCCGTATCACAGAAAAATCCCACTCCAGCAAAAAGTACAGCAAGTCCACCGGCCGAAGACCTATCCCAACTGCAGAGACGGCCAATTCCTGCATAGTGGAACCCCATTCTAGTTATTCCCAGATTAAAAGACAATGATTTCAATGTTGTTAGGGACTACGTTCATATATTCCCATCATGGGAAGATTATAGTGAAGACAAATACAATTTTCACATCTTCCTGTCCAACTTACGTATAAGTGCTATTATTCATGGTTATTATTTTCCTGTTTTCTGCTGACTGAACACATCAATGATTTACATTACAATGTTGTAAGTAGGCGAGGGTCAATCTGGATGGTCATGATGAGCAAATCTTGCTTGTGCTTTTCAAGGAAGCATTGCTGCAGTATCGGTGTTACCTGAGGAAATCACACTTTGATGGCAAGTCTATAAACGAATCTCTGCTGAAGTCTCCTGTGCTAAATTTAGAAGACATTGAATGGTAAAACCTTGTTATGCACTGGTCTCATTCCCATGATGAGGTATTGTCTATGAAATCACATGACAATTTGAACTTCTACTTTTCCGCATGTGCCTTACGGATCTTTTTTTGCAGGAAATCTGCTCGAAGAAGAATTCCGGTTTGAAAAGAACGACAGGATATCACAAATATGCTGCCTGTTGCTTTGCTCTTGTTAGTACATGTTGTCATGTATCACTGTACTTACATACATACTTGGTTCATTATGTGACAGTAGTATGCATGATAGCTTGCTTATCAATTGTTCGCTCTAAATTATCTGATATGTATGAATGGTTACATTAGTGTAGAATATATCCAATGCCAATGAAATTTTTTAGCTATGCATTGTTCTTGTAAGTACGTGTTGTCCTTTATCAGTGTACTTATATTGACAGGTAGTTGTTCATGTACCATCACTCTGCAGCTTATTTTCCTTTGCCCTCCATTTTCTACACATCAAATCTATATTTACTCTTACCATAAGGTTGGATAACACAGATGGTACTGAAGAAGTTTAGCTGTGCATTTCTCTTGGCTGTACCTTTTGCATGTATCGCTGTACATAAATTTATAGCTACTTGGTTATGTAGCATCACTCTTCATCTTATCTTAAATATTCTCCATTTTTTCTTATATTATCACATCTATATTTACTCTTAACAAAATGTAGAATAAAGACAATGCTTATGAAGAAGATTCTGTGGTAAACTTCTTGAATTGCCCCCCATCAGCATGGACAAGGGCTTTATAGAGCTTGTCTTCACCAATAATGTAAGTTTATCCTTCTCAAGCCTTCAAACTTTGTTGTGTATATTTGGTTAGGCAAGACTACAACAGCTGTTTATTTTTTGTGTTTGCATCAAATTGCATGTTTAAAGTTTATTATGTAGTTCATAAACAAAAGTTTGTCCTTATCAATTTAAGTTTTCTGTTGTACAACCAAGTTCCTTCTTCATACCATGTAAATTAAACTATATAGAGCAAGTGATCTTCTTTTGCACTGCATGTATGCTTCTGTTCTTCATCTGTAATCCAGTGGTGTGGTGAACCTACCCACTACAGTACAATGTCATATTATGCAATGTCTTAACTATGAACAATGTCATATCATTCTACTATTATTTAAACCGTCTCTTTATTTGCTAATTTGAAATGGGATAAATTGACAACACACTAACCATTGATACTTATGAGTTCTTGATCTGTAATCCAGTGGTGTCATGAAGCTGCCAACTCCTTCACAATGTCATTTCCTGCCATGTCTTGACCTGAACAATACCATATTGTGTTAATACAATTTTAAATTGTGTCACTTTATTCGTCAGTAAGAAATGTGATGAATTGTCAGCACTGATAATTTTATGTGCAAAACCTGTCATCTGTCTGCTTGTTTATCTTTCAAAGTGAGGAGGATATAAGTGTTAAACAAGCGCAGTCTCATCAGGTTGCTCAGCTGCTTGCGCTGCAGCTCCCCAGCAGGGCTAACCTTTCTTGAACTCTATTGAAGTGCTGTCGGTTTTGTATATTATTTTGTCGGTGTATTTATTTGCAGTGGTGGCGATCTTTGATGCCCAGTGTATGTAATCTGCTGTCTGCTTGTGCTTTATTCTCATAGTGGCAAACTTTGATGCCCAGTGGATGTAATATGTCGTAATTTCTTTATTGTATAGTCTAGGTTTTTTCTTATTCACAATGTTGCAATTATTTTACTGTGTATATATCCTGTCTTCGCAGTAAACCGGCCAAACCGTAAAATTATGGTACATAATCGGGCCGTCATGCAATCACGATGTATGATCCGCATCTTGGGCCCCGTCATCTTAGTCCGTTAAAAGGCCTAAATGTAAACTGGCCCACTAGTAGATTCGGGCCTTTAATAGGCCGAGTAAACCGCCGGCCCTCTTTTTGCAAGAAAACTCAATGGGCTTTTAGGACGCTGAGAAGTAGGTTGGGCCTGAAACGTGCCAAACAGTGATATGTCTCCAACGTATCTATAATTCATGAAGCATTCATGCTATTTTATTATCTGTTTTGAATGATTATAGGCTTTATTATACACTTTTATATTACTTTTGGGACTAACCTATTAACTAAAGGCCCAGCCCATATTGCTGTTTTATTGCCTGTTTCAGTATTTCGAAGAAAAGGAATATCAAACGGAGTCCAAACGGAATGAAACCTTCGGCAGCGTGATTTTTGGGAAGATTATGATCCTGGAAACTTGGAGTTCAAGTCAGAAGATCCTCGAGGAGGCCAGGAGATAGGAGGGCGCCCCCCTATTGGGCGCACCCCCTGTCTCGTGGGCCCCGCGAGGACCCCCCGACCGACTTCTTTCGCCTATATAAGCCTACGTACCCTAAAACCATCGAATATCAAGACAGATCGGGAGTTCCGCCGCCGCAAGCCTCTGTAGCCACCAAAAACCTCTCGAGAGTCCATTCCGGCACCCTGTCGGAGGGGGATCCCATCACCGGTGGCCATCTTCATCATCCTGGCGCTCTCCATGACGAGGAGGGAGTAGTTCACCCTCGGGGCTGAGGGTATGTACCAGTAGCTATGTGTTTGATCTCTCTCTCTCTCTCTCTCTCTCTCTCTCTCGTGTTCTCTCTATGGCACGATCTTGATGTATCACTAGCTTTGTTATTATAGTTGGATCTTATGATGTTTCTCACCCTCTACTCTCTTGTGATGAATTGAGTTTCCCTCTTGAAGTTATCTTATCAGATCGAGTCTTTGATTTGAGAACACTTGATGTATGTCTTGCCGTGTTTATCTGTGGTGACAATGGGATATCACGTGCCACTTGATGTATGTTTTGGTGACCAACTTGCGGGTTCCGCCCATGAACCTATGCATAGGGGTTGGCACACGTTTTCTTGACTCTCCGGTACAAACTTTGGGGCACTCTTTGAAGTACTTTGTGTTGGTTGGATGAATCTGAGATTGTGTGATGCATATCGTATAATCATACCCACGGATACTTGAGGTGACAATGGAGTATCTAGGTGACATTAGGGTTTTGGTTGATTTGTGTATTAAGGTGTTATTCTAGTACGAACTCTTGAATAGATTGATCTGAAAGAATAACTTTGAGGTGGTTTCATACCCTACCATAATCTCTTCGTTTGTTCTCCACTATTAGTGGCTTTGGAGTGACTCTTTGTTGCATGTTGAGGGATTGTTATATGATCTATCTATGTTATTATTGTTGAGAGAACTTGCACTAGTGAAAGTATGAACCCTAGGCCTTGTTTCCTATCATTGCAATACCGTTTACGCTCACTTTACCACTTGTTACCTTGCTATTTTTATAATTTCAGATTACAAATACCTTTATCTACTATCTATTTTGCACTTGTATCACTATATCTTCGCCGAACTAGTGCACCTATACAATTTACCATTGTATTGGGTGTGTTGGGGACACAAGAGACTCTTTGTTATTTGGTTGCAGGGTTGTTTGAGAGAGACCATCTTCATCCTACGCCTCCTACGGATTGATAAACCTTAGGTCATCCACTTGAGGGAAATTTGCTATTGTCCTACAAACCTGTGCACTTGCAGGCCCAACAACATCTACAAGAAGAAGGTTGTGTAGTAGACATCAAGCTCTTTTCTGGCCCCGTTGCCGGGGAGGCTAGGTAAGCGGCACTCACACCCCGTCAACTAAGATCTTTTCTAGCGCTGTTGCCGGGGAGGTGAGTGCTTGAAGGTATATCTTTAGATCTTGCAATCGAATCTTTTTGTTTCTTGTTTTATCACTAGTTTAGTTTATAAAAGAAAACTACAAAAAAAGTGGAGTTAAGTTTGTCTCATACGCTTCGTCTTTTTAATATCTTTCGTGAGTATGATGAAAAGGAAAATTGTGCTCAAGTGCTAGAAGAAGAAATCTATAGAATGTTTGGTACTAAATCTTTGAATGATGAGCGTGATTGCAATGTTGTTAGTATGAATTTCTTGAATATCCATGATGCTAATGATATGCAAAGCCACAAGCTTGGGGAAGCTATGTTTGATGAATATGATATTTTTGTCCCCCAAGTTTGATGAGAATATTTATTATGATGAAAGCATGCCTCCTATTTATGATGATTATATTGATGAAAGTGGGTTTGGAAGAGTGTCAACTTTAGGAAGTAATGATCCCACTATTTTGGAGGATGTTGAATCTTATTGTGATGAACATGAAAGTGGATTTGGAAGAGTGTCAACTTTATTTAGTGATGATTCCACTATTTCGGAAGAGGTTCCAATTGATTATGAGAATAAAGTTGCTATATATGATGATTATTGTGATGACTTGTATGCTATTAGGAATAATGATAACCATGAAACTTGTCATCATGATTTTAGTTTTCAATTGGATTATGCCTCACATGATAATTATTTTGTTGAATTTGCTCCCACTATTATTCATGAGAAGGAATTTGCTTATGTGGAGAGTAATAAATTTTCTATGCTTGTAGATCATGAAAAGAATGCTTTAGGTGCTGGTTATATTGTTGAATTCATTCATGATGCTACTGAAAATAATTATGAGGGAGGAACATATGCTTATAGGAATTGCAATAATATCAAGTTTCCTCTCTATGTGCTTAAAATATTGAAGTTATGCTTGTTTTACCTTCCTATGCTAGTTGATTATTGTTCCCATAAGTTGTTTGCTCACAAAATCCCTATGCATAGGAAGTGGGTTAGACTTAAGGGCCATTTGCATTTCTGCCCCTAACTCGAGCCACCTACTCAGATTTGCCCCTAATTTCAAAGCATGCTCACATTTGCCCCTCTGCCGTTAAGTCACTACTCAGAAATGCCCTTCCGTCCAGTCAAAGGCCTTTGACCGTCAGAGGCCCATGTGTACTGTAGTGGACGGAAAGTGCTATAGTATTGGACAGAAATTGCTATAGTACTGTATGGAAGGGCATTTCTGAGTAGTGACTTAACGGCGGAGGGATAAATTTGAGCATGCCTCAAAATTAGGGGAAAATTTGAGTAGTGGATTCGAGTTAGGGGCACAGATATATATGTCCCTAGACTTAAATGTGCTAGTCATATTCTTCATGATGCTCTCTTTATGATTCAATTCTTATCTTTTATGTGAGCATCATTGCCATCATCATGCCTAGCTAGAAAGGCATTAAAGAAAAGCGCTTGTTGGGAGACAACCCAATATTTACCCTTACTGTTTTGTGTGTCCATATGATTATGCTACTGTAGTAATCATGTTTTATAGATTTTTTTTCAATAAAGTGCCAAATAGAACCTTTGGGAAGACTTGGGTGAAGTCTATATGATCTTGCTGTAAAAAAAACAGAAACTTTAGCGCTCATGAGATTAGCTGCCATTTTTTAATGGAGAGAGATTTTAGGTTGATTCTTTTTGTAGATGATTAATAGACAAATTACTCAGGTCCAGCAATTTATTTCATAATTGTTGGGGTTCCAGAAGTATACGTTTGATACAGATTACTACAGACTGTTCTGTTTTTGACAGATTCTGTTTTCATTGTATTGTTTGCTTATTTTGATGAATCTATGGCTAGTATGTAAGGGTATGAACCATAGAGAAGTTGGAATACAGTAGGTATTACACCAATATGAATTTAGAATGAGTCCATTACAGTACCTAAGTGGTGGTTTTATTTTCTTATACTAACGGAGCTTACGAGTTTTGTTTTGAGTTTTGTGTGGTTGAAGTTTTCAAATTTTGGGTAAAGATTTGATGGATTATGGAATAAGGAGTGGCAAGAGCCTAATCTTGGGGATTCCAAGGACAACCAAGAGCCTAAGCTTGGGGATGCCCCGGAAGGCAACCCCTCTTTCGTCTTCGTTCATCGGTAACTTTACTTGGAGCTATATTTTTATTCACCACATGATATGTGTTTTGCTTGGAGCGTCATTTTCTTTTGTTAGTATTTTCTTTATGTTATTTAGGTTAATGTTTTGCATCTTTAGTTTCAATAAAAAAGTCAAGGATAGCCTCTACCATGTTTATTTTGCTAGTATACATGTTGCTGTTTGAAAACAGAAAGTTTACCGTTGTTGCAAAAATTCCCTAGAAAGGTCAGAGAATGGTATAATGTTGAATATTTTTGCATATTAAGATCTGATAAATTTATTACAGTGGGAATTTTCTCTTATAATTTTTGGAGTTAGGGAAGTATTGATACTCTTACATTCTTTACAGACTGTACTGTTTTGGCAGATTGCTGTTATGGTTGCATTGTTTGCATATGTTTGCTTGTTTAATGATTCTATTTGAGGATAGGAGTATTAAATATGCAGAGGCATTTAGTATGCAATGTTGAATAATAATTTTAGTGATTTGTTACAGTAGAAAATGATAAGGTTTTGCATTGGTTTATACTAACCTATCTCACGAGTTCTTGTTGAGTTTGGTGTGGATGAAGCTTTTGATAAAAAGAGAAACCATGATATAAGAGGAATTAAGGAGACACAAAAGTTCAAGCTTGGGGATGCCCAAGGCACCCCAAGATAATATTTCAAGAAGTCTCAAGCATCTAAGCTTGGGGATGCCCCGTTAGGCATCCCACCTTTCTTCTTCAACAACTATCGGTTAGTGTCGGTTGAGCCTAAGTTTTTGCTTCTTCACTTGAGTTGTGCTATCCTTGCAATGTCATTTTATTTTGCTTTTCTTGCTGCTTGAATACAATACCAAGATCTGAAATTCTTAAATGAGAGAGAGTCTTCACATAGTTACATAATTATTTAGCTACTCATTGTTCTTCACTTATATCTTTTTGGAGTAGTTTTTCATTTACTCGTGTGCTTCACTTATATCCTATGAGTAAATGGTTGAATGAGTTGATTGTCATAAATCTGAAATTATATATGTTTCATTTGCTTATTCCATGGGGAGTAATGACTTCACATCTAAGAAGTAGAGGTTGTAAATTTATTGACGGTTAGCAAGCATTGTATTAGTCATTTGAACAATTCATGAAAGAATATTGAAGGAAGAGAGATTTCACATATAAATATATTATCATAGATATCTTTTATAATTGTGAGCACTCATTATGTATGACATGCTAAAGAGTTGATGTTGGAAAAGGAAGACAACGTAATGGGTTATGTTTTCTCACATCTTAGTTAAAGTATATTGTCATGGATCATTCAAACATGTTGAGCTTGCCTTTCCCCCTCATGCTAGCCAAAATTCTTTGCACCAAGTAGAGATACTACTTGTGATTCCAAATATCCTTAAACCCAGTTTTTGCCATGAGAGTCCACCATACCTACCTATGGATTGAGTAAGATCCTTCAAGTAAGTTGTCATCGGTGCAAGCAATAAAAATTGCTCTCTAAATATGCATGACTTATTAGTGTGGAGAAAATAAGCTTTGTACGATCTTGTTATGGAAGAAATAAAAGCGACAAACTGCATAATAAAGGTCCATATACAAGGGGCAATATAAAGTGACGTTCTTTCGCATTAAGATTTTGTGTATCCAACCCTAAAAGCGCATGACAACCTCTGCTTCCCTCTGCGAAGGGCCTATCTTTTACTTTATGTCTTTTACTTTATCCAAGAGTCAAGGTGATCTTCACCTTTCCCTTTTTCATTTTATCCTTTGACAAGCACTTTGTGTTAGGGTGATCCTGATATATATATCCAATTGGATGAACGTTAGCATGAACTATTATTGTTGACATCACCCAAAGGTGAATACGTTTGGAGGCAACATTATAAGCCCCAATCTTTCTCTGTGTCTGATTAAAACTTCATAACCACAAGTATTGCGTGAGTGTTAGCAATTGTAGAAGACTATATGATGGTTGAGTATGTGAAGTTTGCTAAATCAAAGCTCTGACATAGACCCTCCCTGAAAATAGGATGAATTGCAATTGTTTGATGACTAAGAATGAAGTTTGCTAGTTTTCAAGAAAGTTTGTAGTCTATGCTTTAACATGTGAATTGCTTGTTACTTTATCGTGAGAAGTTTTATGAGATGAACTACTGTTATGACATATTATCATGTAGAAAAGGTGATTGAAATTATCATTGATCAAACTTGTGCACCTCTAGCATTCACACTTCATAAATTCTGTTTTTATCATTTACCTACTCGAGGACGAGTATGAATTAAGCTTGGATGCTGATACGTCTCCAACGTATCTATAATTTATGAATCATTCATGCTATTTTATTATCTATTTTGAATGATCACGGGCTTTATTATACACTTTTATATTACTTTCGGGACTAACCTATTAACCGGAGGCCCAGCCCATATTGTTGTTTTATTGCCTGTTTCAGTATTTCGAAGAAAAGGAATATCAAACGGAGTCCAAATGGAATGAAACCTTCGGCAGCATGATTTTTGGGAAGATTATGATCTTGGAGACTTGGAGTTCAAGTCAGAAGATCCTCGAGGAGGCCAGGAGATAGGAGGGCGCCCCCCCTACTGGGCGCGCCCCCTGTCTCGTGGGCCCCTCGAGGACCCCCCTACCGACTTCTTTCGCCTATATAAGCCTACGTACCCTAAAACCATCGAATATCAAGATAGATCGGGAGTCCCGCCGCCGCAAGCCTCTGTAGCCACCAAAAACCTCTCGAGAGTCCATTCCGGCACCCTGCCGGAGGGGGATCCCATCACCGGTGACCATCTTCATCATCCCGACGCTCTCCATGATGAGGAGGGAGTAGTTCACCCTCGGGGCTGAGGGTATGTACCAGTAGCTATGTGTTTGATCTCTCTCTCTCGTGTTCTCTCTATGGCACGATCTTGATGTATCGCTAGCTTTGTTATTATAGTTGGATCTTATGATGTTTCTCCCCCTCTACTCTCTTGTGATGAATTGAGTTTCCCTCTTGAAGTTATCTTATCGGATTGAGTCTTTGATTTGAGAACACTTGATGTATGTCTTGCCGTGTTTATCTGTGGTGACAATGGGATATCACGTGCCACTTGATGTATGTTTTGGTGACCAACTTGCGGGTTCCTCCCATGAACCTATGCATAGGGGTTGGCACACGTTTTCTTGACTCTCCGGTAGAAACTTTGGGGCACTCTTTGAAGTACTTTGTGTTGGTTGGATGAATCTGTGATTGTGTGATGCATATCGTATAATCATGCCCACGGATACTTGAGGTGACAATGGAGTATCTAGGTGACATTAGGGTTTTGGTTGATTTGTGTCTTAAGGTGTTATTCTAGTACGAACTCTTGAATAGATTGATCCAAAAGAATAACTTTGAGGTGGTTTCGTACCCTACCATAATCTCTTCGTTTGTTCTCCGCTATTAGTGGCTTTGGAGTGACTCTTTGTTGCATGTTGAGGGATTGTTATATGATCTATCTATGTTATTATTGTTGAGAGAACTTGCACTAGTGAAAGTATGAACCCTAGGCCTTGTTTCTTATCATTGCAATACCATTTATGCTCACTTTTACCACTTGTTACCTTGCTGTTTTTATAATTTCAGATTACAAATACCTTTATCTACTATCTATTTTGCACTTGTATCACTATCTCTTCGCCGAACTAGTGCACCTATACAATTTACCATTGTATTGGGTGTGTTGGGGACACAAGAGACTCTTTGTTATTTGGTTGCAGGGTTGTTTGAGAGATACCATCTTCATCCTATGCCTCCTACAGATTGATAAACCTTAGGTAATCCACTTGAGGGAAATTTGCTACTGTCCTACAAACCTGTGCACTTGCAGGCCCAACAACGTCTACAAGAATAAGGTTGTGTAGTAGACATCAAACAGCTCACGGGCCGACAGCAGCCCGAAATGGACTCCGGCCCATGATTGTGCCAATCAAATCACATGCTTTTAACAGGCCAAAATTGTCTCGGTCCTTGTTTGGCCCAATCAGATTATCGGCTGCGAGCAGGCTGAATGCAAACCAGGCCATAGTTAGGCCCAACTATATGACGGGCTTTTAACATGCCGAAATTAATATAGTGCCAAAATGATAAATGGGCCCTTAACAGGTCGAAACTAATATCAGGCCGAATTACTATATGGGCCATAGCGTCCAGTTAACATGCCGAATCTGATATGGGCCATAGTTTAGCCCAAAGCCTCTTAAAGGGTCGAACCTGATCTTGGCCGTAATTTGGCCCAAAACGTGGTAGACTTTTAACGAGCCGGATCTCATATGGGCTCTTATTAGGCCCGGGACGTGGCAGGCCATTAATGGACCGAATCAAATATGGGCCGGCATGTGGCCCAAAACATGGCAGCAAGTTAATGGGCCGGTCCATTAATGTCGGCGAAATCTCGTGGGCCTTTAGCTGGGCCGACCCATTATGGTCGGCAAAAATCTTGTGGGTCTTTACTTGGGCCGGCCCATTATGGCCTGCAAAAATCTCGTGGGCCTTTACCTGGGCCGGCCCATTATGGCCCGCTAAATCTTGTGGGCCTTTAGCTAGGCCCGCCCATTATGGTCCGCAAAATCTCATGGGCCTTTACCTGGACCGACCCATTATGGCCCGCTAAATTTTGTGGGCCTTTAGCTGGGCCGACCCATTATGGTCCGCAAAATCTTGTGGGCCTTTAGTTGGGCCGGCCCATTTAAACTTTATGGGCCACTTTTGGGCCGGTCCACGTGGCAACATATCATAGGTGCATCTCGCCCATTGGATGAGTGACACCTGTGCCAACGCGGAGCTGACACGTGTTTCCTCCAGCCAATGATGATTTTACACGTGGAAAATCCCCATTGGTCCGGGCTATTAACGGGTTATCGGATCCAAAACCGGACTCGATAGCTTAACATCGTTCCATTGCGATGGATGTCATGTGTCGGTCACCCTTGACGAAAGCACTTCTGTGACGCGCGATTTATCGTCATGGAAGTGGACACTTCCGTGATGATAATTTTGGTAATGTCATGGAACACTTCTACACAACACAGGTATGACTATCTTGATTCTGTCATAAAATCGTCATGGATGTACATGCATGATAGAAAACATGACCTACTGTGACAAACACGTATCATCACGGAAGTGTATTTTTTTGTAGTGGCCGCCGGTGGTGAGGCAGTAGGGAAGAAAGGAGGGTAGTGGCTATGGTGGGTAAGCGAGTGAAAGGGGGTGATGCTAGATTTGGCGCCGTACGGCGCGCCAGATTTCCATCTCCCGCCATCCCCCCTCGCCCTCGCCTCGCACGCGCCCGTGCGACCTCGCACCGCACTCAGCCTGGCTCGCGAGAAACTGCCGATCCGAGCGTTTCCAGCGAGCCACGTTGTGGGCTGCTTTGAGAAGCGTGTGGTGCAGGCCCAACAGTGAAACCAGGCAACCAAACAGGCCTCTGCCTTCCCGCGCGGGCCTGGTTGGGCTCTATGCAGGCAACCAAACACGCCCCTACTGATGCACTGAGAGCAACTCAGCGGAGTTGTCATATTGTCTTGGTCGTCATAATAATTGTCAATACAATGATTTTTGTTGGTCCATGGTCATGCCATTGTCCATCATCAACTACTTTTGCCTTGCTCCAGGAAAAATAGTTCGCCCACATCGCCTAGCCGTCGATGTCGTCGGAGTGGTCCCTTCAGCGATGGAAGGGCACGGCAGCCTTGCCCGGCCCTCGCATGGCGCTCGCGGAGGAAGCGCTTCGCTTGCTCCTGCGTCATGCGGAGGGTTGCCTCGGCCAATGATGACTTGCGACAGGGTGCCTTGGCGGCCTTGTCCATGCAGACGACAACGACGCTGAGCGACCACTCCTCACCGATCTTGGCGAGCTTCTCGTCGAGGTAGTGGCGGCGCCGCGCGGCTGTCTACATGGTTGGCAGCGATTGGTCGAGGGCACAAGCCTCCACAAGGCCGGAGTCAGCGTGGACCCAGGCAAACCGCCTCGTCAGACTTGGCAAAGGCCGAACATCGCGCCTCATTACGCGCTCTCGCCGCGTCGCTTGCCTTGCTCCCCTATCCCCCGCCCGACGAGGAGATGCGGCCACCGTGGTAGTGGAGGATGCGCTCGTGCGCCTTCGCGATCACCGACGGCAACTCCTCCTTCACGGTCTTGCCGTGATAGTCATGGCGCGATGGCGACACCGGATAGTCAATGCGGTCGTGGAGGTGACAACGGCTCATCCTTCACGCGGTGTCTGATTTGAACACCGCAGTTGCGCGAGAGCGGGCGGAGGGGGTTGCGGCTCCACCTTCACGCGTGCTGGTAGCTGCGAGAATGGTGCCGGACCACAGTACCAGAGTGACCGCTCCATCATGATTTCTATCTGACAAACGTCCTCGTTGTTCGTAACCGCTGCCTCCGCATACATGTGCGGCCACTGGGCGTCTTGTGTGCCCTGTCCTCCTTATCAGTGGAGGAGATGATGATCTCCTCCTTGTCGAAGTTGCACATGGACCAAGCAAGTGTGCTACTTATTGTTTTGTTATGATTCCAAGCAATCGGAGTAACCCAGCGCCATTTCTTCTCAGCCTCAACACACTAGTCCAGAGTCTAACTTTACAAATCTAGGCCCCTAAACGTTCACGAATGCGCCTAGACGCGTCCTCAAACCACACTGGACGGCTCCTCATATGTCTTGTCGGACAGCCACACTCCTCATATCTAAACCCTTAAATTCAAGAAAGCCATATATATGGATCATATAACCCAAATTGTTCACGAGGTGTTGCACTCATGTGACCAGACGGCCAGGATTGGCTAAAAGCCAGAGCTGCCCTAAATCTCCATATTGTTGTCACATCCCCAATCAGGAAGATAGAAACTATGTCGCATATCCTGACAGGTGACAACAAATGTGTCTTCGCCATGCTGGTGATATGGCATGAGGGCAGCCTGATGACGGATCCTACGAATGCATGGTTTCTCTGTAGGCACCGGAGCACTCTAGGGATAGCATACTCCAGGGAACCTGTTCTTGGAATCAGTGGCGGAGCTACAACAAAATATTTGGATGTGTCGGACTAAACAGATCACAAGCTTTCGCGCTCTCAGGCCTAGTCTTTTTTTCTTCAAGAACGATATGTTTGGTTACTTCTCAGGCCATGGGATGCAATTTTGGGCGCATAGCACAAAACTCAAAGCATGATTGCCACATCAGCTATTTTCAGCGAGCTAGGCCCGAGCAAGCGCAAGAAGGGCACACGCAGGGGCAAAGAGGGAGAGGGCATGTTGTTTTTCGAAACCGTGCCTTAAATCCCCTCACACCCCTCATACTGCTCACTCTCCCTCCCTCCATTGCCACTCTCTCTCACCGGGTTCATCAACACTTCATAACCCCAATTTAGGGATTGATGCAGGCGTCGACTTAAGCATGCATTTATACTTCAAAGATTTAGTGTCTGATCTTCTCCCCCAAGGTGGAAGCCGGGGACACGATGCGGGCGGCGCCCTAGACGGGCGAGTCGCTTCAATGTTGGCGCCAGTGAGAGGTCACGTCCACTCATGGCCGGCGTCAATGCGTAGCAGCCGCTCTAGAGCGGCATGAATGCGGGCAGCTTCGGGTGGGAAAGGGCACGAAGGCGTGCGTGACAGTGGTTTGGACGGACGTAAAGCCCCCTCCTTCAATTTGCTTGAAAAATGACTTCTGAACAGGCCCGTGGATAGATACAGGACCACTTTAGATGACAAAACACGTCCGTGTTGGAGATGCCCTAAACCCTTCTAAATTTCTTTGAGACCATGGGGGGTCAAATTAAACAGGGCCACGTCATCGTATAAACCCATTTACTTTACTGTAAAAAAAAATTCCCTAGGTCTTAGCAAAGCTCTTCTTCTCGGTCGCTCCTCGACCTCGGGGTGGAAATCGTAAAAGCTCTGGCCGGAGAGAAACAAACCCCTTTCCTCCGCACCGATGTTCTCCGCTGTTCGATCCCGAGCCCTCGGCCGATGGCGCCCGCCGCCGCACCTTCTTCCGCGCCTCCTCTCCTCCGCCGGCGCCTCGTCGGCTCGGCCGGCGGAGCTTATCGAGCTCTCGGAGGTGGAGAAGGTGCTGCACGACGTCCGGGCGGGGGACGTGCGCGTGTTCCCCGTCGGTGAGGGCGGGCTCCACGGCGGCGCTTGTGCGGACTACATGGTCGTCGCCACCGGCCGCTCCGACTGGCACGTCCGCAACATCGCACAGGCCATACTCTACAAGGCACGCCCCCTCTCTCCCTCCACCCTGTTTTTTTTTTTAATGTATGATTTGGGCGAATGTTTGCTACTTTGGTGATGTTGTGACTGGAATTCGCGAGGACGCAATATGACTGCTTTGCATTCCATGAATGATCTTCAAGTATTATATATCTAACTAACGGATTTTAGCTCTAGGAATCCCTAAGGGTCCAATGATTTGTTTTCATAGAACTAACCAATTTTACTTTTAGTGCTTTGGTGGACTCGTCTGCTGATGATTCTTGAGAAAATGTGACTAATATGGATGGAACAATATATGGGTGAGCTGCAAAGATGGTCCAGTGATTTGTTTCATGATGGGTGATTTCGATTGAACTGAAGCGGGTAGTTCTGACAAAGGGTGGATTTTATTTGCTCAAAATGGAGCATCAAGAGGATACATACACAATGAGCACACACCTTTCTGCATAGTTAACCCCTTAGGCAATTGCATGTACTATGCTGCCACAGTGTAAGGGGAGTAGAAAGTTAATTATC
>NC_041389.1:573548956-573551600 GCF_002162155.2 Triticum dicoccoides | reverse complement strand
GGTTCTCGTATAGTTTTCACAATTAATGCTGTTTAATGTATTTTATGATATATTATCCTGTGTCATATGGAGTTTACAGGCCTGCTTCAGTGGCCATGCCATGTGATTTGAAGTTTGTGATCATGTACACAGGCTATACTAATATGGTACTGAAATTGTCCTTTTTCATCAGATAAAGCAGAAACAGAAGGGCTCTAATCGAATATTGATGCCGAGTGTAGAAGGCCAGCAAGCTGGAAAGTGGGTTGTCATTGATTCTGGTAACATCTAAACTTCATATGTATCCCTGCAATTTTCTTTGTAAGATTTATTTTAGCAATGTATAGACTGTCACGATGAAAATTGATTTAAGCAATTGAAAAGGAAACCTAACTGTCAAATCTAAATAAACCAAAGGATCCTGTCTAAAGGATCTTATATAAACTTTAAAGAAAAAGGAAACTTAAGACAGAGGCTTATCTCTGGAGTCTAGACCAGATTTACTCATTACGATTTGTGGCCCCACGCTACCATCCTTCTTTTGCATGGTTTAGGGCCAGCTCTAGGAAGTATTAAGTAACTTCCTTGTACAAGGCTTTATACCGGGCTTCCACCATTGAAGTTTGCTGTAAGTAATCTTGAATTAGCGGCACCTATAAAGGCCAAGTACTTTAGCTGGTTAGCTTCCTTGAACTGTTTTGTTTGACAGCTGATCCTTTAGAGCGACGAAGCCCTGTGATGGATATTAGGGTGTCCCTTTCCCGACCAAGAGTGAGGGTTTATGTGTCATCTGCTGTGCTTGTTCGTGTTCACGAGACGAATTTCATGGGAGATTGTCTTGGATAAGAGAGCAGCAGCTAATAACACAATTGGATTCCGTCTTAAATGATTGGTGGGGAGTGGGCACCCTTCTGGGTCATGTTTCAAGCAGATATGTGAAAAGGCTTAGTAACTCTGTTCTCACGACTACGTGGTCTATCTGGGAACACTGGAATTACTGCGATCAAGGGTGCCAAACCTTCGGACATCGGTTCAAGGTCTAGCAATCAAAATTAAGGGAAGGTGCAGACTGTGGAGATTGGTAGGCTCTAGACAGTCATATTTGTTGCGGGGAATAGCAGCTGGCTTTTTTGTGCTTCTTTCTTTTCTTTTTTTGATGCCGATGTTAGTTGCGTCTTGAGCTGCTTGGCTTCTGTTGTAGAGCTGTTCTCTATGTATGAATGAAAAGATACTCGACGCTCAGGCACAGATCCGGCCAAAGAAAAAAGAAAGAAATGGGGTATCTCTAGTTTCTTTAGTTTGAGGTTTGAAATGGTTATTTCTGATTAAGTTTGTTGAAGTCAGTATCTGATGGTCTGAAGTCTAGTTTCTTGTGTTTTAGAATTTTGTAACCATGGTGTACCTGTCTTTGAAGTGGCTCCTGTGTCAATCACTTATGTTTTGCACTTGTTCTGAACAATTAACCTCAGGAAGTATCATCATCCACGCGCTTGAAGAAAGAGCAAGAGAGTACTATGATTTGGAAAGTATTTGGACAAAGGCGGTGTCCCCTAACATTTCTGTTCAGGTCAGCCAAATATATTACTTCTCTTTGTTGTTCTTTCCCATGACAGTTGGTATCAGGTGTGTCTAATTAATGATAAGTGCAAATGCATCGTTGATATTTATGATTTAATAAATACCATATTACTAAAGTTACTATGCAACTGTGTGTATGTGGACTTCATAATGAATATTTGTTTGGTGCCTTTGTGTTGTGATATTGACGTTTTAATATGAAATATTTGTTGACTTTGTAATCCAAAATGCTCTTAGCAATACTGGCGTTAATAATGCTTTATCTGAAGTGAGTACTTAATCCCAGTATAAGGGAACTGGCATTACCGTTATGCTGGGAAAGAATAAGAAATTCTATGTCAGAAGAAAACAGATGTGAATGAACTTACCATGGACTTTAGTGAAGACTATTCCAAAAGGTAGCTAGAGAATTGATGCTCTTTCTGGACATTTTTTTGAAGTAGTGAACTAAGCTCTCTTACGTGTATTAGATCATCCAAAGTTGATTTATCTGTTCAATTAATCCAGTAATTGAGCAGTCTAGGATGTTGAGAATCATAATAAGATATTTTAGATAAGCTTTAGGTATTTAAGTTAACAGTCAACCTGAAGGGAATTACAATTCTGTGCCATGTGAATTGCATGTCTTTTGCTCTGTAAGTGTTCGACTGCTAGGAGGCCTTGATCTTCCAATCGTTTTGGGAGGTTGGCTCTATCTGGTGATTATATGGCTTATAAATGTGCTACTAGCGGAGTGTTCCATATCCAAGCAGCAACTGGACAGAAATTGTGATTTTCTCTGGGTTGTGGATAGATGATGAATTTAGGATGTTTCAAGATCAAGGGGAAAACATTTTATTAAATGAAATACAAATTGAAAAAATGGCCCCAGCGTTGCTCCCGACGGGCGACACGGGTGGCAAAACCCTATCGCCGTCTCTCCTGGACTTTGCCTGAGTGGTGGATGGCGACAGCAGGTCTTGTCCACACAGTGACACCATCCTTGAGATCTAGCGGGACCATGTGGTGCTCCTCAGCAGATGGGCGGCGGCGGTGCTGCCTGAGCCGCCTGGATCTTGAGCGTGGGCATGGTCTTTGCTGTGTCCCT
>NC_041389.1:573546034-573548755 GCF_002162155.2 Triticum dicoccoides | reverse complement strand
GAGGTTCCTCCCTCCTCTCCAACCTGCGTTCAACCATTGGTCAGCAATGAGATAGTAAGGCACACAATATTATCTCAGTGCTGACCAGGTGAACCATTGGCTTTACTTTTGACCATTAGGTAGGGCTCCCAGCCACTGGTTGGTCAATGTGCATCAGTAACTACAAAATTGAAGATGCTTTAAATAATTAGAGGGATCAGGCAACACCTTATGTTGGGTGGAAACTAGTAGATCGAATAGTTAGCGGTGAGACTATTCACAACGCATCATTTGCTTGTCAACCTTTGCTGTTAGTGAAACTATCTAATCTTTGCTTTTCCAATGTTAGAAACATATGGAAATAAAAAAATATTGAATTATACAGATAAATGTGCTGTGCACATTATTTTAAAATTCCCCATTGAAGAATCTGTTTGCAGTTGAATGGATCAGAGGCCTGGAATAATTCGTGTTGTTTTAATCGGATAATGAGGGATGAAGACCGATGGTTACCTTTTTTTTCTCATGCCTGTTCTGAATTTCGAGATATGCTAAAAATGGTCCTTTTTAAAGCCGCAAGCGAGGCGCACATAGTATTTTTGTTTTTGTTGTACTTCAACAGTTTATCATCTTACATTTCTTCTTCCTGCAGGAGTTGGAGACCTCACTTGTGAAGACGCGCCGCAGGGACCTGTCGCAGAAACCCATGAAGAGCATTTGAGTTAAATGTGCTGCGGCCATGATCCATCATCTGTAGTGGTCAGTTTTCCAACCCTGAAATCCTATTTGGATGCATCATCCAACGAACCACAGGGTCACACCACGGACCTCCACTAAGACAAGATGTATTTACGATTTTGTATGCAGGGTTTGTTAGGTTGGCAGCGTCAAGCTTGTTTGTGTCAAGAACATTGAAGGATGATAGGTTTGCAAGGCTGCTTGTGAATGAGCCCGTCTGGATTCGTGACACCATGACGTCTCTGTCAAGTTTGCTCCTGTTATCTTTTATCATTTCGTCGTTTGCAAGTTCAAGCCAAGGTTGTGGGCTTTTTTTTCCCTTTCATTTTGTTATTCACCCCTTCATTGGATAGTAATCATAATACTATGATACTATGTGGAAGCCAAGGTAACACATTGGCCAATTTAGGGTGTGTTTATTTGGGCTGCAACTTCTAAGTTGCAACGGTCTCCGGCTGAAAGGAGCAGCTGTAGTTGTTAGCTGTGGCTGGAAGGCTGGAGCTGAGGTGCAGCTGTTTGGTAGTTTTGTTGTAGTAGCTGTGGCTGGTGCTGAAATGTGCCATCATATTAGCAAATAAATGTACTCCTAAGCTTAATGCACAAAAAATAATAAGAGATTAGCTCAAGTAGTACTAAGAAAGGTTCTAAAGACAGTGGGGCTCCTGCAGGTAATAAGAAGTTAAAAAGATGAAGCCCATTTCTTTGAAATCCAAGAAACGTGCTACTAGTGGCACTCCTGCAGGAAAATGAAGCCCATGTCTTTCAAATCGAAAAATTGTAATAATACCTATAAAAATGGAAAGCGGAAGAGCCAAAGTAATGAGAAAATGACTTTTAACCTGTGCACTTGCATGGCTAGCTATCTCTCTAAACGCATAATATACCATAATAATGGACCGAGTATAAACAACTCAACCTATTAATATACCGAAATACAATTGCCACATGTTTGATCTCTCGGCTCATCATGTAAACAAAAAAAAAATCCCAAGTTTCGTGACGTTTCAGCTCATATTTTCTATAAGAGTGATTCTAGGGCGACATACATTTTCTCACAACTGAAGATGAAGCCAAAATGCCCCTCCCTCCCGGGCAATATTCTATACACCCTCCGTTCCATTATTTAGGACTAGGTAGTACTCCCTCCGTTCCTAAATATAATTCTTTCTGGAGATTTTATTATGGACTACATACGAAGCAAAATGAATGAATCTACGTCTATATACATCATATGTAGTCCATATTGAAATCTTTAAAAAGACTTATATTTAGGAATGGAGGGAGTATATAATATCACTTTCGGCTCTATGGATACTTTCTCATCCTTCTAACGCTCCCATGAAAAAACACATACACATTGCCAAAGACCATGTGAAAGGAAGTACATCAAAATTCCTTTTCATTTAATGTGGAAGTTAGATTATTTCCTTCACTCACAAGGAAAAGAAAGATTTTTGTCAACAATACTGCGCATAAAAAGACTTGCAAGATGCAAATGCCATGATGTTCACAAGGAGTACTTCAAGCAATAGCATAGGTAAAAACGCTAGGCAGGAAAGGTAGCCCATAGCTTCTGATAATGGCTAGTGTGATGTGAAGATACGGGAAAAAAGAAAATAAAGGCTCTGAAGAAAAGCTGCGCTGACAAATTCAGTACCAGCATACACCGGCAACTGGCTCGCCTTTTACCTTCTGTTTTTCGAAACTGCTGCTGATGTTGGGAGGGCAACTCCAATGCGGCAACAATTTCGTCTGCGCGCATCCGTTTGAGTCGAAACGGACCAAAGCCTCGGCCCAACGCGCGGACCTAAACTCATATCGTGTCTGCTCGGTGTCCGCCTGGACGCATTTCAAGCTCACATTTGCATCTGGTTCGCCGCGGGCCCACCTGTCGGTCGTCCAACCACCGTCTGTGGTCATATTAGATGCGACCACCTAACTCGGGCCTGCCTGGCAGTGGGTGGCAGCGCCGCGTGGACGTCTTTTTTAATGCAAGTGTGTGTG
>NC_041389.1:573543963-573545726 GCF_002162155.2 Triticum dicoccoides | reverse complement strand
CTTGCTACGCTTGCTCCCTCGTCGACGACCAAAAAACCTTAGCGCACCGCGCCATGGGCTTCTTCAATGGGAAGGGCAAGAGCAAGTTCTGCCCCGACGCGAGCTCATCCCACGCGCCTCCTCTTCCGCCGCCGCCGGCTCGACACGGTGGGCCGCCATGGGAGCGCAAGAGGCACCACATCCCAGTCCACCAGGCGCGGTGACATTGAGAGTGCCGTCAACTTATGCAATATCCAAATGTTAGCTTGCTACATGACTGGCGTCTGGACCCGCATCGCATCCCCATTCCGGCGGTGCCATGCTCGTCACGGGCGCATGCCGAGGAGGTTCGTCGGCGCCACGAGCTCCTCACGCCGGAGCAGCGTGCGATTTGTGTGTACGTGCCTGACTCTCCAAACTGGAAGCGCTGGTTCGCATTGGAGCACGAGGAGGAGCATCGCCGTGGGGGGAGGGGGGCTTATGCACTACATCCCATCTACATCTCGCTACGCTTGCTCCCTCGTCAGCGACCAAAAACCCCTAGTGCACCGCGCTATGGGCTTCTTCAGTGGGAAGGGCAAGAGCAAGTTCTGCCCCGGCACGAGCTCATCCCGCGCGCCTCCTCTTCCGCCGCCGCTGGCTCGACGCGGTGGGCCGCCACGGGAATGCAAGAGGCACCACATCCCAGTCCACCAGGCGTGGTGACATTGAGAGTATCGTCAACTTATGCAATATCCAAATGTTAGCTTGCCACATGGCTAGCATCTGGACCCGCATCGTGTCCCCATTCCGGCGGTGCCACGCTCGTCGCGGGTGCACGCCGAGGAGGTTCATCGGCGCCACGAGCTCCTCACGCCAGAGCAGCGTGCGATGTGTGTGTACGCGCCAGACTCTCCAAACTGGGAGCGCCGGTTCGCGTTGGAGCACGAGGAGGAGCGCCACTGCGGGGTTCAGGTCAACCACGACGTCCCCCGCCGCCCCCAAAGGTCTTGCAAGAGGA
The DNA here is from genome assembly GCF_002162155.2 of Triticum dicoccoides. NCBI lineage: Eukaryota > Viridiplantae > Streptophyta > Magnoliopsida > Poales > Poaceae > Triticum > Triticum dicoccoides. The sequence goes on along the minus strand of NC_041389.1, from coordinate 573,544,747 downwards.
GGAAGAGGTGGAGGCCGCGTACCAGGTCGCGCTCGAGGCGGCCCTGCAGCGGGCGCTTGAGGAGAGCCGGCTCGAGGAGGACGCAGTGGCACGACTGGAGCAAGCCCTCGCCTTGTCGGCAGCGGAGGACTCCATCCATGCTCCCCTTGCCCCCTGGCCGCCACTGCTGCATGCGCTCGAGCCCAAGGTCGAGGCCCAGCACGAGCCCACGCCAACACGTAAGCGCTCGCCGCCACCACTCAATTGGCCCGAGTTGTCCTACTCATCGACAGGTGGGCTCCACGAATGGGTGAGTGCGTCTCCCGTCCACTACGCTGCGACGTCAGAGGAGGAGGCGGCCCACCAAGAGCGCTGGAAGGCGCACTGGCTCGCGGAGGAGCAGGCTGGCCTCCTCCTCGGTGAAGCCGCCGCGGCGGAGGTAGTTGAGCCACCGCAGGCGGCAACTCTTGCGGCAACGGCGAAGCCCCGCCTTGCGCGGCAGCGTGATCCAGTTGGCGGGAGTGAAGTGCACAGTAGGTCCTTGAAGTATTTTACGGGTGTCATGTAGGTAAACCCGGGCATGGACAGCCCGGCCCGAGCCCGGCCCGAAAACCCCGGGCCGGGCCGGGCTTGACATTCGGGCCGGGCTCTGGCCTTGTTTTGCAGCCCGGAAGATAGTTCGGGCCGGGCTCGGGCTTCACTTTTCATGTATTTCGGGCCGGGCTTTCGGGCTTCGGGCCGGGCTTGCACGTGCGTACACCGAAAAATAGCGTTCATGGCGGGCTTTCGGGCTTCGGGCTTCATT
>NC_041389.1:573532970-573543802 GCF_002162155.2 Triticum dicoccoides | reverse complement strand
GAAAAATAGCGTTCGGGCCGGGCTTTCGGGCTTCCGGCTTCATTTCGGGCCGGGCTCGGGCTTGAAGACAAGGAGTATTTCGGGCTTCGGGCCGGGCTCGGGCTTGAGAAATGAAGGTCGGGCTTTTACAAGCCCGGCCCGAAACCTGGCCCGGCCCGGCGTTTGCCCGGGTTTACATGTAGGTACTCAAACTATGAAAATTGTCATCCAGGTTCTCGAAGTACAGTAAGTGTGTCATGCTAGGAAAAATATAGGTCCTCGGACTACTTTAGTGTTGAACTGATATTGGACCTATATGACACACATAGCGTACTTGAGAATTTGAATGTTGGTTTCATAGTTCGAGGACCAATGTGACATCTGTGAAATAATTCGAGGACATACAATGCAGTTCACTCAGTTGCCGGTAAAAATGGCAATTTTATCCGCGGGTACCGTACCCGCATGGGCAGGGTATGGTTACACTTTTATATCCGTGGGTAGTATCCATACCCTACCCGTTAAGCCATGGGTAGGGTATGGGTATAGCGTTGTACCCGCGGATATACCCATACCCTACCCACTTGTGAACTAATGTTAAGGTGTTGTCAATTAATTTTAATTTGTCATGTGACTCATCTACTCCTATTGACTTATGGGTATGCTGTCATTTCTTAATTTTGATAGTGCTCATGTACTCATCTACCTATTATTGAGGTGGCATAATTGATTTTTCTGTCAAATGTGATATCATTGAGTGTAAACTTGTGAACAACTTGTTCTACCCGCTGAGTATTCAATGAATACGGGTACTGGTCGGGTATGGGTATGAGTAAACTTCTGTACCCGTGGGTACGGATATGTGTAAAATTTGGTACCACTGATTATACGACTATGAATATGATATTGCTCTACCTCGCCCGTACCCTACCGGCTGCCATCCTTAGTTGTCGGCGTTGGCGAACCTGGCGACGAAGGTGGCGAGGATGGCATCCTCCACCCGCGACCACGCCCCCCGCTTCACCCTTGCATTGTCGCAGCATGCCGAGTTCCCCAACCATCCAAGTCCAATCCTCCACCTCCGGAGCAGTGAATGTATGCTGTATGTGTTGATCTCCTGTCTCCATGCTAAGAAGGGAAATTGTATAAGAAAACCATCATACCAGATAACATCGTATCTCCTCTGTCTCGTAATACTCCCTCCCTCCCAAAATACTTGTCTTTAAAATGAATAAAAAAGATGCATCTAAACTAAAATATGTCTAGATACACCCTCTTTTATTTATTTTGATGACAAATATTTTCGGATAGAGAAAGTATAAGATCCTTTTGACACTAGTACTAGTGCTAGATAACTACTGCTCCTAGCGAAAGAAACAGCCTACTAGGATACTACGAATTGTTTCTGTAGGGGCAGCGGCACGCTGCATGCGCGCGGCCCAGTTGTTTTTCTCTTCTCTTTTCACTCACTTGGATTAATTTACGTGACAATGAACTTGGTTTTTTCTTGGGTATAAATTTGTTGTACGCAGCATCATCCACAAGTTAATTGACGCAGCAGCATCCTGGTGCAAGGACGTCTTGGTAATTGTTGTTCTGCGTCGCCTCGTCGACGTGTCACAAGGATGACAGCGGCGTCCAGTGCAAGGGCAGGAAGACCGTTGGGCACGGTATGCTGCCCCACGTTCGTGCTCTGCATGACCAAAGTTTGGCATCGAGTACGGTGAGAAGGAGGCAGCACCGCGGATCTGGTCATTGCACGAATCTCAGTGCCGCAGATCAAGACAAGTTCATGGATCCCATAGTATCTCCAGCCGTTCACCGCCCATGGAGTGAAATATCGCCTTCTGGAGGCTAGCCGGCGCTATTTTCACCGTGGGGATGGCCGGTTCCCAACCGCCACCCCAAGATGGCCTCAGATGCCGTTTTTTGAAATACAAATTCGGCTAACTTCCGAAGAAAATTACACGAATTTGGACCAAATTCAAGCGGTTTTCATTCATGTTTGTACAAATTTAAAGACATAATTAAAAAAAAAAGTACGCCGCCACCGCCCCGAGCCTACTACATGCCTAGGAGTTGTAGATTGCGGTGTAGTCGCCGCCGTCGTCCTGCACGCTGCCGTCCTTGCTGCAGCCCTGTCCTGGGTCGGCGCTGCGGATGGGGTTGGTCAGCGCTGGCGCCTCCCCGTCGCTGTCGTTGAGGACGATGACGCTGCCATCGTCGCAGCCACGAAGCCGAGTGGTGATCTCCTCCAGGGCGCGGTGCTGGCGCTCCATCTCCTCCCGCACGTAGTCGTCCCGCACCCATTTCAGACCGGTTTCGAGGTCGGCGGCCATGTCGACGTGCTCCTGCTTGACGATGACGGGTGACGTCGCCGGCTCCTTCTTCGGCCTGACCAGGTGAAGATGGCCGCAGGGAGGAAGGGAAGGTTGGCGGCCAGTGGCGAAGCCACACTTGGGCTGGGTAGTTAAATGACTATGCAGCTTTTTGTAAAAACTACATGCTTCAAGTAGAAATCATGCCAAAAAAACTTATAAATGCATATATCTGACTACACGACATTCAGTTGACTACACACGATTGGATTCCTGGCACCGCCACTGTTGGCGGCGACCCTCGTTTATGACGAGACTGTCGTCGCGGCTGCGACGATGCTCCGATGTCTCCTGGGGCGCAACCTTGACGGTGGCGAGCGGTGTCGTTGTGCCGGAGGAGTGGGAGCTGGAGGAAGAGGAGGATGCCCCTGCCATGCGCCTCGGTAGCCACGAGTTTCCGCTCCGGGGCAAGAAAGAGGGCACTGGGTACTCCAACGCCGGCGCGTTGCCGCCCTTGATGTGCTCGAGGACGGTGTGGAGCATGCCCTCGAGGACGCCCCACCACTGACGGCGGCCATCGGAGTTGTGGCCCCTCTTGGTGCCGAAGCACCATTCTTGGACGCGAGCTGGTCGGCGTGCTGGCGCTGGAAGTATGTCGTCCACAGAGCGTGGTTGTTGGGGGCGTACTTCGGATGCTGCCGCGCTTCCTCTGGCAGCGTCACCCGGATCTGCGCATCTCGTCGCGGCGTTCAGCATCGGAGGGCGGCGGGGGCATAGGGACGCCGCCGGCGCTGAGTCTCCACGAGCTCGGCACACGCATGTCGGGCGGCGCTGGGTAGTTGGCCTCATAGAGGAGGCGCGCCTCCCAGTCATGCAGATGGCGGCAGCCGAAGCCGTTGGCTGCCGCTGTGTCGCCGAGGAACCTCTCCGCTGGCCAGGCTAGAGACGGGGAAAGGAGAAAGGGTGGTCGGTGGCGTAGAAGAGAGGGGCGACGGTGATAGAGAGAGATGGTTGTGGCGAGGAAAAGTGTGCGGTCAGCGGCGAGGGGGGCGACTTTTATAGCGGCGATGGGGCGACGAGTGGGCGACAACAGTGTGGACGCGTGGTGGGAAGGGGCAGGACGTGCGGCGGCTCGCTTTCATTGCGCCGCCCGTGATCAATGGAAGGCTGGCCGGCGGCAGCCTTGCCATTGATTGCGCGGGAGCCGAGGCGATGAGGACGAGGTGCAGTCGCTGACTCGGCGGGTCCACGGGGCCCTCGGCGCGCTGGGTTCGGCCTAGATCCGCTTGCCAATTTTGGTCATACCGGTAAAACTTGAGTTTTTGGGATGCGACTGGACCCTTTTTTTTTGAGCCGGCAATAGAAAAGCGATGCTCTCACTCTGACCAGAAGACGTCGCTGAGTCGTCTGCAAAAGCTTACACATGGTGAGACAAGCTACTCATAGTAGACGGAGGTTTCACCGGCGTCTCGCGGCTTGGGTCGTATGAAACGTGGCATTCAAAACACGTACCCTCCTGGTCCTCTGAATCACCAAGTCCGAGAGAGCGCAAGGTGGGGTTTCCTAGCGAGGTAATAGCACTGCAGGTCCCTGAACTTGCATGTCAGGTGATGGTTTGGTCCTTGAAGTTGAAAAGGTGGATTATTTCATCCTTCAACTTGTCATGGATGTGCAAATTTAGTTCAGGGCCAATCAGAACTCGCCAAGTGGATGCCAAGTGGCCTGGCTGGTCAGCACGCGGCATTTTGCACTTAGCCCCCTGCCTTTGTGACAAATCAACCCGCAGTTCAACACAATGTGGCACATGTGTTGGTATATATTCCTTGGAATATTTTATCCTGTCGGCAGCTCCCCCTCCACTCACCTCTCTGCTCCCTCGCTTCCTTCCTCTGCTCCAGCATGTCACCGATGCCAACTCACCACCATGGTATCTTGGAGTGAAGGATCCAGCTCGTCGTCCGACGGCTACTCTGTCACAAGTGAGGTTAGTTCGTCACTATGCCTCTGGCAGTTAGGGTTAGGGCTGGAATGGGGAATTTTGCTGACTAGAATGTGTTGTAGGCTCCTACTCCTGCTACCATTTTCTGCTCTAAGTGGAGAGGCCTTGCTCCAGATCTTGCAGCTAGATGTGAACACAGTTGTGTCTGTGAGAAGTTAGTGTCCTTTGAATCATTTGATAGTGGAAGGAGGTATCTTGCTTCTGCACAAAAGGTTAGTAGATCTATAGTTAAATCCAAACTTGAAATGTTTCATCTTACTATGATTTGTATAAGAGTGTGTCACAGCATCTTGTTTGTGAACTTAACTTGATTTTTCAGTTAACATCATCTTGTTTGTGAATTTAACTGAATTTAAATGAACTAACTAAACTTAAATGAACTAAACAGAACCTAACTGAACTTAACTAAACTTAACTGAACTTAACTGAACTTAACAACATCTTGTTTGTGAATTTAACTGAACCCCAAGCTTTTTTCATTTATCTAATTTTTTTTCTTTCTTATTTGTAGGAAACACCTAAATGCAACTTTGTGGAGTGGATTGACCCTGAATGGCCTGCCACTCTGAAGATGAGTTTAGCTAGGGTTTGGGGCATGTATGAAGATGAGAACAAGCTAAGGCTCAGGGAAAATGTAGTTAATGCTAAAGAAAATTTTAGGGTTGTGAAAGAGAAGGAAAAGATGAAAAAAGATCTGAGGTTTTTAAACTAGATTTTGCTAAGATGGTGGCTGACAAGGAGCAGGCAATTACTGAGTTGGGCAATGCAAGACTTGCTCTTTCTGATCTAGAGCAAGAGCTTGAGAAGAAGAAGTTGTCTGATAAATCTAGCACTAGCATTCATCAGGTTTTGAGGGCTAAGGCAGAGAAAGAGAGGGTTGAGATGAAGCAACAGATGGACAACATGAAGGAAGAGATGGACAAAGTGGTGTCATAGAAGGATGAGCTGAAGAAGGAGAAGAAGAAACTAGAGTACATGATTGGTGATTTGTTCAGGCACAAGGAGGAGACCAAGAGCAAGATAAGGAAGGTGAAGGAGATCTTAGATGAATTTGAGTAATTCATTGTTGGTGTAATGTTGTTAAGTTGGAGCTATTAATTAGTTGTACTAAATTTGTTGGTGTAATGCCAGTATTATGTAATGCACTGAATTTTTATGACTGCTTTTAGTTAACTAAATCTGTATGACTGCTTTTAGTGTTACTAGTTATCTAAATGTCTCTAGTTAAGTGCAACTTTTACAGTGTCAGTTAACTAGTTATCTAAATCTATATGACTGCTTTTAGTTTTACTAGTTATCTGAATATTCAGTGTACTTAATTTAAATGAGCCATTTTCAGTTAACAACAAAAATTTCAATTATCTGAAGATTCAGATAACTGAATTTAAATGAGTTATATCCAGTTAACAAAAATCATTTATATAGTTAACAAAAATTCAGTGCACTGAGGTTAAGAATTTAAATGTTAACTGCCAATTGAATATCTACTACTTGTATACAGAACTACAGCTGCTATCTAGAGTAGTGCACAACAACAGCAGCATGGCAAGCATAGCAGCAGCAGCATCAACATTGCAACCAAGTGAAATGCATGCCAAAGAAGCAGCATCATGGCCTACAGAACTATTGCATGCCAAGTGAAAAGTTGTAGCTACATACCACATCATAAGTGGCACTCTATGGAAACATAGTAGCAGATTATAGCAACAATTGCAGCAAAATAGTACCAGATGGCATTGTAACAGAGCATTCTAATAGCAGCATAATTATATAGATATCATTGCAGCAAAGCTCAACCATATATAGAAGCAGTTCAACCAGATGTGCCTAACCATTCCACATTACAATTAACTTATGTTCTCTGCTTATATAGAGCACACGTAACATAAAATAACCAAAATATCACTAACTTATATGCTGAAATTTTGCTAGTCAGCATACCTAACTACTGCATCATCTTCTTGTTCAGCATGTCCAGCATCTTCAGTTCTTCATGTGCTTCAGGCGCTCCGAGCGGGGCACCTCCCTTGCAAATAGCCTCTTCTTCGTCTTCTCCGGCTCCTGTGCTACCGCCGCCACCTTCTCCTCTTCTGGTCAGCCATCACCTCCTGCTTGATGATGTCAGGCACATCTAGGAGCACCTCCACGTCAATTGGGAGGTCTCTATCGCCCTCCCTGGCGTTGTGGACTGGCGCGAGCATCTGGATCTCGTCCTCCTCCTCCTCTTCTTCGTCGTCCGACAGGACAACGACCGACACCTCAACATTGTCAGATGAGGCATATGAGTCAGAGGAGTCTGAATCCCCTCTATAGCCCGAGTCATTCTCGAAGTCCACCTTGCAGTACTCCGAGTCGGATGACAGAGAGACGTCGTCGTCATCGATGTGGACGAGGGGCGCCGGCGCAGGCAGGACCAGAACCACGTCATGGATGCGCTGCATCCTCGACCACACACGGTTCAGATCCGGCTGTGGCTACTGCGTGGTGGCGGACCTGTACATCCACCAACGCGAGCGCTGCGTCGGATCGTTGGAGCGCGTCTCCACCATTGCAAAATGGAGGATGTTGGCCGGAGGGGTACCTGGGCCGTCCATGAGAGCGTGCATCTTCTCGCCATCGGTCATCATGCCGATGAGGGCGCGCGCGTGGTACCTAAGCGTGCCGATGTTGGGGAACCACCGGCCTATCTCCTGGAGCTCCGCGCGTGCGACATCATCGTCGCCTACTAGCTCGTCGACCATCCTCTGCCATGCAGGGTGGTTGTCCATGGCGTCGATGGCAGCATCGAGATGGCCGACGAGGGTTTTCTTGTGGTGGAGTGGGAGGTGGGGAGCGTAGAGCCCGAGGCGTCATGAAACGGAAGTGGTGAATGGGGGGCGGTGGGTGGTGGCCTTTTAATAGGAGTGGAAGAGCGAATGGCACCGCTCTGATAAGCACCTACAGTCTATATCAGTATAACAAGCGTAGCAATGAGTATCTATCAAGATCACTAGTACTAGCGCATTGGCATGGAGCTCAACCTATCAAACAAAGGGTCGAGGGTTCGATACCCAGGACAAACATTTTTTTTGGAAAATTATTTTTAATTAACAACAACATTGTTCACTCCAAAATAGATCAGTATTTAGTTAACAACAGCAGTATTCACTCCAAAACATCTTTAAAGCTTTTTTTCAATTTAAAGCAGCAAAATTCAGTTCAAAGCATATGCACTAGATCACTTCAACTAGATCACTAAGTTAACTACATCTTCAGTGAAACTAGATCACTAAGTTAACTTTTTTTAGAAAAGGAGGATGACCCCCGGCCTCTGTATCTGGGAGATGCATATGGCCACTTTATTGATTATTCTCAAGGACCTTACAAAGTGTTACAACAATATGCCTGAATCCACCATCTAGGCAACATATGCCACTACTCCTATCCATATGATGAAGGGGTGCTAGCTGGGCCACTACCCAGACCACTCACCTAAACATAGCATCAAAAGCCGGAATCCCCAGCCTAGCCACATACCGGGTCTAGGGCATAAACCGGCCTGACGCACTCACAGGTGTCATCTCCGCCATCTTCCACTGGTCCATCTCCAAGCAGATTGAAGTGCCAACCTTGACAGGCTCCTCCGCCATCAATGCCACCATGACGCCAAATGACGACCACCACCTACGCTAGTCCATCGCCAAGCAGATGGAACGCTACCACAAGATGAAGATCAATGGTAGAATAGATAGAACGCCGCACACATTGCCGCCGCCAAACACCTCACACGCACCACAAAGCGCCCACCGTGCTTCAGGGAACCCCAGGCGACACCTTCAAGAAGGAGCGCGACGAAGGTACGACGCCGTCCCCCGCAAGGGGAACTAGAGCTTTCGCCCAAATGAAGAGCACAGTGAGAAACGGGATAAGACCTCAACAAGGCCTCCAAGAAGGGAACCGAAGCCCACAACGGCACCACCACTGTCGTGGCCTCCACCGACGGCCAAGGGTTTCCCCCGATCCCGCCCTCGTCCCATCCACCCGGCCAAAGACCTTACCAGGGGAGCGCACGTGATAACCCACAAGTGTAGGGGATCGCAACAGCTTTGGAGGGTAGAGTATTCAACCCAAATTTATTTATTCGACACAAGGGGAGCCAAAGAATATTATTGAGTATTAGCAGTTGAGTTGTTAATTCAACCACACCTGGATAACTTAGTATGTGCAGCAAAGTATTTAGTAGCAAAGTAGTATGATAATAAAGGTAACAGTGGCAAAAGTAATATTTTTGGTTTTGTAGTAGTTGTAACAAGAGCAACGGAAAAGTAAATAAGCGAAGCACAATATGTGAAAAGCTCGTAGGCATTGGATCAGTGATGGATAATTATGTCGGATGTGATTCCTCATGTAATAGCTATAACATAGGGTGACACAGAACTAGCTCCAATTCATCAATGTAATGTAGGCATGTATTCCGAATATAGTCATACGTGCTTATGGAAAAGAACTTGCATGACATCTTTTGTCCTACCCTCCCGTGGCAGCGGGGTCCTTACGGAAACTAAGGGATATTAAGGTCTCCTTTTAATGGAGAACCGGAACAAAGCATTAGCACATAGTGAGTACATGAACTCCTCAAACAACGGTCATCACTAAGAAGTATCCTGATTATTGTCACTTCGGGGTTGTCGGATCATAACACATAATAGGTGACTATAAACTTGCAAGATAGGATCAAGAACTCACATATATTCATGAAAATATAATAGGTTCAGATCTGAAATCATGGCACTCGGGCCCTACTGACAAGCATTAAGCATAGCAAAGTCATAGCAACATTAATCTCAGAACATAGTGGACACTAGGGATCAAACCCTAACAAAACTAACTTGATTACATGGTAAATCTCATCCAACCCATCACCTTCTAGCAAGCCTACGATGGAATTACTCACACACGGCGGTGAGCATCATGAAATTGGTGATGGAGGATGGTTGATGATGACGATGGCGACGAATCCCCTTCTCCAGAGCCCCGAACGGACTCCAAATAAGCCCTCCCGAGAGAGATTAAGGCTTGGCAGCGGCTCCGTATCGTAAAACATGATGAAACTTCCTCCCTGATTTTTTTCTCCGTGAGACGGAATATATGGATTTGGAGTTGAGGTCGGCGGAGCCTCAGGGGGGCCAGGAGACAGGGGGGCACGCCCAGGGGGGTGGGCGTGCCCCCCACCCTCGTGGACAGGCTGTGGCCCCCCTGGTCTTGATTCTTTCTCTAGTATTTTTTATATTTTCTGAAACTTGCCTCCGAGGATTTTCAAGACATTCCGAGAACTTTTGTTTTCTACACATAAAACAACATCATGGCAGTTCTGCTGAAAACAGCGTCAGTCCGGGTTAGTTTCATCCAAATCATGCAAGTTAGAGTCCAAAACAAGGGCAAAAGTGTTTGGAAAAGTAGATACATTGGAGACGTATCAGCACGCAGTCGGAGAAGGCGTTGGACTTCATCGAAGCAGGCATGCCGGGTGACGGGGCACCCCGACCCACCATAGTAGACGTCCACCGAGACCTCGCCGCCCGCACAACCGAAGTCGCGGACCACCAGCTCCCATGGCCGTCGCCCATCGAGAGGCCACGCCGTCCACATCGCCCGAGGCCGCCGCCCCGGCATCCACCCACCGCGCACATCCCGTCAAAACACGGAGAACGACCCACACCGCCTGTCGTGGAATTGTCATGTCAGATGTCCTAGTGAAAGGACTTAATCGTGGAGCCATCGCAACTAGGAAGCTTGAAGGGGTTAGTTAGGACAAGAGACACGAGGGGTTTATACTAGTTCGGCCCCTTACGTTGAAGGTAAGGCCTACGTCTAGTTGGGTTGGTATTACTTGATGTTTCGATGACCAGGGAGCGAGATACGCTATGCCTCGTTCTCGATGAGTTGTTTCTTTCCCTCAGCCGCCAGCGGGTCGTCCCCTTATATACATGGGTGGATGCCCTGCAGCCTACAGAGTCCCAGTCAGCTCATAGACAGTGTCCGGCTCGGTGACTAGTTAAGTCTACCTTATGTTACAAGTCATATTATCATGACGGTTTACCACTATGGACCTTAAGCCTCTTGCGGGCTTTAGACCCTTTATTGAACCGCCATCTTCATGCTCGGTCTTGGGCTTCTTTCTGATGAGTCTTCTTTGCCTAACACGGCCCCTCCTGGGCGGCTTACACAAATAGTTATATCCCCAACACCGCCGCCACCAGGGAGACCACACCGCGAGCACCCAAGCCAGGCGACGAGGCAGGGCCGCGCCGGCCAGATCCGGGCGGATCCGGCGATCCCCGGCCCACCAGCCGCCAGAGAGGAGCCGTCCCCGATCCAGGGCCGAGTCGGCCTGATCTGGTAGTCAGACTTTCCCAGGAGACCCCCACACTGGATCGGGAGAGGGGCTAGCGACAGCTCCGGCAACCGACGACCGCCACAGAGGGCCTGCATCGGCGGCTACCAAGAGCTGGGGAGGCGGGCGGCGGTGTCTGAAGCGGGGTGGGGGCGCCTCCAAC
>NC_041389.1:573521401-573532803 GCF_002162155.2 Triticum dicoccoides | reverse complement strand
TAAGTTAACTACATCTTCAGTGAACTGCATGTGCACTTATCTGCATATGCAGTTAACTAAATCAGTTAACTAAACTGAGTTACAAAATCACTAAAACTAGATCACTAATACTGCATCTTGTAAATTCCAACTTAAACTAGATCACTGAAATGCATCATCAAATTTAGTTACAAAAAGGGCAATGAATGCCACTGTTTGCCATAAAAAATAGGCAATATAAGCCACTGTTTGCCTATCAAAAAAAGCCTGGCCATAATTTAAATTATTGTAGGCCTTAACAAAAAAGAATGGCAGACAATAACTGCAACCAAATCAATGATGTGGTGCCATGAAATCATCAGCAGGAGCATTGAGATCAGGAATTGTCCTCTGATCTCCAAACAGAAGCCATCTCCATCCTGCATATGGAACATTTGCTCTGCCTCTCCCTGCAACAGGTGTTGATCCTCCTGTCCAAGCATATGGATTGCATTTGCTCCTCCTCCTCTCCCTGCAAATGGTATTGCTCCTCTTGTCCAAGCATATGGATTTGCATTTACTGCTCCTCCCGTCCCTACAGATGGTATTGATCCTCCTCTCCAAGCATATGCATTTGCATTTGTTGCTTCTCCTATCCCTGCAAATGGAACTTCTCCTCTCCCTTCATTTGCATTTTCTCTTCCTCTATTTGCTCTTCCTCTCCCTGCATTTGCATTTGCTCCTCTTCCTCTACCCGCATTTGCATTTGCTCCAATTCCTCTACCCGCATTTGACCCTCGTCCTCTTTCTGTGGTTGCTCCTCTGGCTGCAATTGCATAGGGATTTCTTTGTCTTTTTCTTCCTCTTCCCCTACCAGATCCTTCTCCTCTGTCAGCTACTGTGGTTGCCCTTGTCTGTCTACCTATGTTCATTTATGCAGTAACCCTTGGCTGAGGTATTGCAGCACCACCAGTAGCAACAAATGCAGATTGCTTAGGCAGTGGCCCATGAACCCTCTGAGGAGCTCTTCTTGCAATCTCTCTCTGAGCCATGTTGTAGACCATACTAAATGGTGTGTCAATTGGATCCAATAAAGGATCTGTCTGGTTAGGGAAGATGTTTTGCACAAATTCAGATAAGTACAACAATTTCAGTAAAATGCAGTGAAATTCAGTAAAATGCAGTGAAATTCAGTGAACTGAATTTAAGTTCAGCAAAATTCATTCACTTGAAGAAATGTTGGGTCATCATAGTTCTCATCAACAACCTCTACCCCTTCTTCAATGAGAGCCTCATGCCAGCTGTAATGCCCCTTTCTGTCTCCCACAAATAGAGCAGTGCATTGTAACACTTTTTTTGTTCAAAACCCTAACATCATTCTTGATCTTCTCCTCTTGGGTCTTCTTCCTATTTTTCTTGGGTCTACCCAACTGCTTGGTGAACACTGGTGGATACACCTTATAACCATTCTGTTTCTCCCACTCCTTAGGGTCTACAAGAGGGAGAAGAGTGTATCCATAAGCTTTGAGATATGTCTGTACAGTATAGTAGTCATGAACCAGTGTCTCTGGGTCAATTCTCTCCTCCCTGCAACATGCTATGCAATGGCCACATGGTACTCCAGATAACTGCCATGTCCTGCAATCACAAGTGTGCAAGCAGAGGTCCACAGTGTAGCTATTGTTACCAGACTGAACTCTGAAGATTTGCTGGCCAGCTTCTGTTACATGGCAGTTAGCAGCAAACTCTGTGTTCTTATCTAACTTCTTCTTGATCTTGGGACATATTCTCTGGCCTGTCCACTCTTGAATAGCCTCTCTTTGTTCGACCTAGGTCATCTCCATTTTCTTCCTTAGTCGTTCATCTTCTTCATCTTGCTGTCTCTCTGCCGCTCGAGTTCCGCCGCCGCCGCCGTCGCAGATATCCTCGTCTTCGCCACCTCAGGCCGCTGCATCAACCTGTTTTGACCAGAAAAACGCGATGATCCTCCGCAGCAACTCTGCATCTGTAAGTTTCCTCTTTCTTGTTCCTCAGATCCGCATTAGGAACTTCAAGTTCTTTGGTGCTCTTCACTGTTCGTCAGGAACCCCTTATAGATTTCATCGCCACCATCGTTTCTTGATCTTTAAGATGGTACAAAACTGATGCGGTAGCTGTTTCGCACCCATTTCGAATGCAAATAGATCCCTTTCCATCACACAGAGGCCCCGTTCGAGCCCTTGAGCTTCATCTGTGCCAGTCCTAGGTCTAGAAATGTTTCTTTTCAGAACAGCCGTTTGATCCAAAATAATAGTCGCAACTTGTGAAACCTATTTGTTCCACTTTAAATGCAAAACTGCCTCTGCCCTCGCGACTTAAGAAAATTTAACTGCCTTTGATACCTGTAGCGGCTTAAATATCACTGCATGGTTACCCATATATCATTAGGCCCCTTCTTAAGCCACCATCTTGAATAAACTTAAAATGTTTTCCTCCGGGTTAACTCTGAACCGGAACCTCTTATTTTGTCTTAGGCTTCAATTTACATAATGGCACCCAAGGCTCCCAAAGCTCCCGTGACCTGCAACTGGGTCAAATCCACTGTTACAGAGAGCACTTTGGCTGATTTTGTGAAATCCGGCCATCTGCCCAAAACGAAGGAGATCATGTCTTATCGTGCTCCTAACCCGTCAGAGGAGAAGCCTCAACCCAAAAAGGGGGAGGTAATCGTGTTTACTAATCACATGAACCGGGGCTTCGCTCCGCCTGGTTCAAAATTCTTCACGGATGTTTTGCATTTCTTTGACCTCAGACCTCAAGACATCGGGCCCAATTCTGTGTCAAACATTTGCAACTTCCAAGTCTTCTGCAAGGTGTACCTTGGAGAAGAGCCCAATATACTTCTATTCAGAGAGCTGTTCTATTTAAACCGGCAAAATGAACGTGCCAACGGGCCCAGTCTTGAACTCGGTGGCATCTCGATTTAGCGGCGGAGAGACTGCCTCTTTCCTTATGCTGAACTGCCGAGTCACCCAAAGGATTAGAATCAGACGTGGTTCTACTATCAGGACACTTCTCCGACTGAGGAAAATCCTCTGCCCGGCTTCCGCGCCCAGCGCCATGAGTCCAACCACCCGCTGCCAGATAAACTGATTACTGTTGAACGTCTGCCACTTGCTCCCACCATTAGAAAAATCAAAGATCTTTTGGGAAATGGCTTAGACGACATTGACCTGGTCCGAGTTTGGGTTACTTGGCGAGTCCTTCCGTTAAGCCGCCGCCCCAGCTTAATGTGCACTTACTCCGGCGAGAAGGATGACCCACTGCGTCATAGCCCCGATGACTTACCAGAAGATGTGGTGGAGGCCATGATCCAATCGTTGTTGAAAGAAGGCATGGTGATTAGTAATGCCTTTGGCTTACTTCCCTTCTGCAAGAAGAACCCGGCCCCTGCTGTGTGTCACCAACCTCAATGAATACTCTTTACTATATTACATCTTGCTTTTATTCATAACCCCTTATCATTTTTCACAGGCCGATGACAATTTCTGGAAGGTCAAATATGACCATGAGGCGGCCAAACAAGCCAGAGCAGAAAAAAGAGCCGAAGGGAAAGCCGCCAAAACAGGAACTTCAAGGAAGAAGAAGCCAAGCGCTTCAGATTTATTCAAATTGGACGACACTTCTGATGATAAAGAAGAGGTAATTATTAACTCTCCTGACTCTTTTGTCATTATTTTATTGACATTCTATCCTTTCAGGAGGATACGGGGAACAACCAAGCAATTGATGAAGAGGTAACTATAATCTCCTCCGACTCAGAGCCTTTGCCAAAGCAAAAAATCCGAAGGGTGACCCGGAAAGTAAGATTTTCACATCCTCTAGCTTATCAAGATCCTCAATTTCTTTTGAAGCAACAACAGTTTGAAAGCCGGAGGCAGACCCGGAACAGCAAAGATGTAGAGCTCTCCTCCGGCTTACCTGACGTAATCAGGAAGCGTCGGGCTGAGGTTATCTCCGATTTACGTTCTGTTTTACCTTTGGCGGGTTTATTTCGCCAACCTCTCAATTCATCTAACTCCAATTATCAGGATACCTCTCCTTCCTCCGGCGAGTCTATGCAACATGCCGACTTTCAAAATAGCCCCCGGGTAACTTATTTTTGTTTACCTTATGCTTTACCTTACCCATGCCTTTATACTCATCCTTCTGCCTTTGTCCACATCGTGCAAGTGAAGCCTAGTAAGAGGGCAAAAAAGAGTAAGCCGTCCCGAGACCCGGTCGTGACTGAACCGGAGCTTGGCACGACTGCTCCTGATAGTTCTACCCATCAGCCGCCGCCTGAACCAGCCTATGACATTCCAGCACCAACCTCTGATCCACCCGCCAAAAATACTCTCAACATCTCTGATAACCCGGAAGCTCCTAGCCTGGCCAAGACAATTGATCTGGACGTTGAGATTCTGAAGACTCACTTTGTTGAGCCAGGGCGACCCACTGTCCTTGCCAAATGCTCTTCTAAGAAGGAACTTCTGGAACGCCGAAAGGCCAAGCTAGACATTGCTGACTATACTCATTTAAGTATTGGAGATATAGTCTCTGGCTATCTCAATCAAGTACATAGCAGCCGTGACCTGGAAATTGACGTGGTGAAGCAAATACAGCAAAAATCTGAGGTATGACTGATGCTTACTTTTTCAAATCATACTTACTGTATCAGCCCCCAAGTCTATAGCTTATGAATAAATATGATGTAGACTTAGAAAACTACTTAGCACTGTTGTGTCCGGTTTAGAAAGAAGATATTTAACCCGGTTGTAACATGATACTTTAAACTTGTGATACACATTAGCCCCCAAGTGTCAAGCATCTTTGCTTGCAAAGTGCTTGAGACTTAATTTCCATGATCCGGCATTGTAAGTTAAAATTCTTCAGCATACATTAGCCTCCAAGTGTCAAGTATCTTTGCTTGCAAAGTGCTTGGGACTTAATGTTATCTTACCCGAATTCTGATTATAACCCGGTATTAATGCAGGCCACCATAAGTCAATTTGACTCGGAAACTGCTGATCTGAAGAAGCGCCTGGCAGCTCAAGAACTTGAAATTCAAAAGGCCAACTCCAAATTCGAATTCAGTGTCTCTGAGCAAGAAAAATTGAAGAAGAATTTTGAGGCGGAGAAGAAAATCTGGGCTGATGAAAAAGCTTCATTGGTGACCCGGGCCGAGATGGTAGAGGCATTGCTTGCAGAAGCAACATCGGAGCTGTCCGGCTTAAAGCGCCAGATATCTCAAATGGTCTCAGCAATCTTTGGTAAGTTACTCATATAAACTTTAAACCTTGAAAACCTCCTTTCAATGATTACTTCAATTGTAAACTCCGACTCACCTTATGTTTAATAATGCAGGCCCTAGGAGCACAAATCTCAAGCGGAACATGTTGATCAAGCTAAAGGCGGTTTATACTCTTGTGGAGCAGCTCTACACCGGGTCACAACGTGCTCTGGCTGTTGTAGCTTTATTAGATGATGTTCCTTACCTCCTGCAAGACGTGTTGAAATGGCTTGCTTCACTACCTCAACGGGTCCAAGATCTAAGGCGGGCGTCCGCAAGAGCCGGGGCCGTAGTTGCGTTGAGCCGGGCTAAAGCATGGATTCCGGAACTAGACCCGGCCGACCTCGCTCTTGGATACCCCAGTCTTAAAGAAGATGGGACCATATTTGATGAACATGACTTTACCGCCTGTGTGAAAGATATACGCCCCATGGCTACTCTTATCGGGAACGATACTGATCTTACGAAGTATCAGCTGGGCTATGACAGTGAGAATCAGAGAATCCCAACACCTCCCTATGATGAAGTCAGCCTGATCCCTCCAACTCGTAAGCATACCTTTGCCCCTGAAGTGGATCCAGCCGGTTTAATAGATGATGAAGCCGAATTTGAAGCGTTGAGTGGCATTGACTAGGCCTCGTCAACCTTCCAGGACAAAGCAGTCGACGGAGAGGCGGAGAAGGATAACCCGGAATCTTCAAGTCCACCAGAGGAGTGAACCGCCAGGCGTTTTATGACTTTGCAAAACAATGCTTCATTATTCAGACTCGGGGAGTCTTGTAATAGGGTAGAAAAAACCTCTCAATTTTGTCATGCCTTCGCGCATGTTTATGGTGCTTAATACTTTTGTAAGCCGCCATCACTATATATTTCCAGCTTATGTTGATCTTTCATTTCCGTGATGTTACGTTTGCTTGCCTTATCCTGCATATAAAACAAACAAAATTCCCTTGGCGGTTTATCGCATTGGGGGTCACATAAGCGAACCAACACATCATATAAAGGCCAGGCTACGATTATAATTGTTAAACATAATCAAATAATATACCTGCGATCCTTTTGATGATCTCGCCTGCTTATATGATTTACACCACACGGGTAAATTCAACTCCTGAAGGTTGGAACATACAATGCTCACCTGTCACCTAATAACCTGGGGTGATCAATATTAAGCCGGAAGAACAAAAAACCATCTCATAGTGCTTTCAAGAAGGCCTCAAGATAGTCAAATAATTTGCTTATGAAATCTAATGGATAACAAACAATATTCAAAGGCTTCTGATTCGAATACGATCAGTAAACCGTTCCAAAGGGGATAAGCTAAGATTCGGATATGATCATATAGCCCCCAGTGGCTTTGGCAATGCCGATCAAGTGGGTATCGACAGCTATGTTCTCTTTGGTTCGAATACGACCTATGTTTGAATAGGAAGCCCCCAAATGACCATAAGAGTTGTTTAATGACGCTGATTCGAATACGATCCACGTCAGACCCAAAGGGGTTAAGCTATGATTCAAATATGATCAAGAAGCCCCCAAGTGGGTTTGGCAGTATGCCGATCAAGTGAGTATCGACAGCTATGTTCTCTTTGGTTTGAATACGACCTATGTTTGAACAAGAAGCCCCCAAGTGATCATGGCTAGATTCAGATATGATCATAAGCCGGACCAAAAGGAAAGCCGGATTCAGATATGATCCGCTCCCTGTTGGTTGTTTCCACCATCTCATAAAAAAGACATATAGACTTTTGAGGGTAAAAAATGACAGAGGTCCTGCTTTATTGCTTTATATAATATATACATCGTCAAAATATATACATCTCGAGAGCCGGTGGCTCAAGTATAGTAAGGCCGAAGATGGGCGATATTCCATGGCCGGCGAGTCTCCTCCTCCGATTTACGTGAGTCTTTGTGCTCTCGAACATCGATGAGGTAGTATGACCCGTTGTTCAGATTCTTGCTGACCACAAAGGGTCCTTCCCAAGGAGGGGATAGCTTGTGCATATCAGACTGATCCTGGATGAGCCGGAGCACTAAGTCGCCTTCCTGAAAGGTTCTGCTTCTAACCCGGCGGCTGTGATAGCGACGAAGGTCTTGCTGGTAAATCGCCGAGCGAGCTATTGCCAAGTCTCTCTCCTCATCCAATAAGTCAAGTGCATACTGAAGAGCTTTCTCGTTATCAGCCTCAACGTAAGCCGCCACGCGGGGTGAGTCATGCCGGATGTCACTTGGCAGGATTGCCTCTGCTCCATAGACCATGAAAAAAAGGTGT
This sequence comes from Triticum dicoccoides, assembly GCF_002162155.2. Lineage (NCBI taxonomy): Eukaryota > Viridiplantae > Streptophyta > Magnoliopsida > Poales > Poaceae > Triticum > Triticum dicoccoides. The sequence continues at coordinate 573,525,262 of NC_041389.1, read as the reverse complement.
GTAACCCGTGGATCTGTTAGGCGTAGTGTTGATGCTCCACAGTACAGAGGGTAACTCCTCCACCCAACAACCCGGAGTCCGCTGTAAGGGGACCAAGAGCCGTGGTTTGATACCCTTCAGGATCTCCTGATTAGCTCTTTCTTCTTGACCATTAGATTGAGGATGAGCAACAGCCGAAACATCAAGCCGGATATGTTCTCGTTGACAGAACTCTTCCATGGCACCCTTGGAGAGATTAGTGCCATTATCAGTTATGATGCTGTGTGGAAAACCAAAACGAAAGATCACCTTTTTGATGAACTGAACCGCTGTGGCTGCATCACACTTACTGACCGGCTCTGCCTCAACCCATTTTGTAAACTTATCCACTGCCACCAGGAGGTGTGTCTTTTTATCCTTAGACCTCTTGAAAGGTCCAACCATGTCAAGCCCCCAGACTGCGAACGGCCAAGTAATTGGAATCATCCTCAACTCTTGAGCCGGCACATGAGCTCGTCGTGAGAATTTTTGACATCTGTCAAATTTGCTGACTAGATCCTCTGCCAGCATGAGCCGTCAGCTAATAGAAACCATGACGGAAAGCCTTGGCTACAAGAGATTTTGAGCCGGCATGATGACCACAATCTCCTTCATGGATCTCATGAAGTATATCTTGACCCTCCACAGGCGACACACAACGTTGAAATGCCCCCGTGACACTGAGGTGATGTAACTCGCCATTAACAATCGTCATAGACTTGGATCGCCTGATGATTTGTCTCGCCAAGGTCTCATCCTCAGGCAACTCTCCCCGAGTCATGTAGGCCAAATATGGCACTTTCCAATCCGGGATGACATGAAGGGTAGCCACCAGCTGTGCCTCCGGGTCTGGCACTGCTAGTTCTTCCTCTGTAGGTACCTTGACAGAAGGATTATGCAAAACGTCGAGAAAGGTATTAGGCGGCACCGGCTTACGCTAAGATACCAACCGACTTAACGCATCAGCCGCCTCATTCTTCCTTCGATCGATGTGCTCTACTTGATAACCTCTGAAGTGCCTAGCCACAACATCTACTTCACGACGGTAAGCCGCCATAAGGGGATCATTGGAGTCCCACTTGCCTGACACCTGTTGAGCCACGAGATCTGAGTCACCGAAGCACCTTACCCGGCTCAAATTCATCTCTTTGGCCATCCGGAGACCATGGAGAAAGGCCTCGTACTCAGCTGCATTGCTAGTACAGGGAAACATAAGCCGGAGTACATAACGAAATTTGTCACCTCGAGGGGAAGTTAAAACAACTCCAGCCCCTGAGCCTTCTAACTGCCTAGACCCATCAAAGTGAATAGTCCAATATGTGTTATCTGGCTTCTCCTCAGGTGCCTGCAACTCTGTCCAATCATTGATAAAGTCCACCAAGGCTTGAGATTTAATAGCAGTACGTGGCATATACTTCAAACCATAAGGCCCAAGCTCAATAGCCCACTTGGCGATTTGTCCTGTGGCCTCCCTGTTCTGAATGATGTCTCCCGAAGGGGAGAAACTTACCACCGTTATAGGATGACTTTGGAAGTACTGCTTCAGCTTCCGGTTTGCCATGAACACTCCGTAAACAAGTTTCTGCCAATGTGGATATCTCTGTTTAGACTCAATGAGCACCTGGCTGATGTAGTAAACCGGCTGTTGAACCTGATGCTCCTTGCCCGCCTCCTTACGCTCCACCACGATGGCGACACTGACGGCTCATGAATTAGCAGCCACATATAACAGCAACGGCTCTTTATCAATGGGAGCCGCAAGGACCGGTGGCTCAGACAACTGTCTCTTTAAATCTTCAAAGGCAGTATTAGCAGCATCACTCTAGACAAAGGTGTCTGTTTTCTTCATCATCTGATACAGCGGTAGGGCCTTCTCACCTAACCGGCTTATGAACCGGCTTAAAGCAGCAACACGACCCGCCAGTCGCTGAACATCATTGATGCACGCCGATTTAGCCAGAGAGGTAATTGCCTTGATCTTCTCCGGATTAGCTTCAGTGCCTCTGTTTGAAACCAAGAAACCCAAGAGCTTACCTGCAGGTACACCAAATACACACTTTTCCGGGTTAAGCATCATTTTATAAACCCGGAGATTATCAAAGGTCTCTTTCAGGTCAGATATCAAGGTTTCCTTCTCTCTGGACTTCACCACGATATCATCCACATAAGCATGGACATTGCGCCCAATTTGATCGTGGAGACAGTTCTGTACACATCGCTGATAAGTCGCCTGAGCACTCTTGAGACCAAATGGCATAGATACATAACAGAAGGCTCCAAATGGAGTGATGAAAGCCGTCTTCTCCTGGACCTTAACTGCCATCTTGATCTGATGATAACCAGAGTAAGCATCCAAAAAGCTTAAACTCTCACAATCCGCCATAGCATCAATGATTTGATCAATACGGGGGAGAGCAAAGGGATCAGCCGGACAAGCCTTATTTAAGTCCGTGTAATCCACACACATCCGCCAGGTGCCGTTCTTCTTGAGCATGAGCACCGGTTTAGCCAACCACTCCGGGTGAAAAACTTCAACAATAAACCCAACTGCTAAAAGCCGGACGACTTCCTCTCGAATAGCTTTCCGCCTCTCTTCGTTGAACCGTCAAAGAAACTGCCTGGCCGGCTTATACTTCGGATCAATATTGAGAGTGTGCTCAACGAGTTCTCTCGATCCACCTGGCATGTCAGAAGGTTTCCATGCAAAGATGTCCCGGTTCTCACGGATGAACTCGATGAGCGCGCTTTCCTATTTAGGATCCAAATTGGCACTGATGTTGAACTGCTTAGATGAATCACCCGGATTGAAATCCACAAGCTTGGTTTCAGCAGCCGACTTAAACTTCATCGCCGGGTCATGCTCGGTGGTTGGCTTCTTTAGAGAGGTCATATCTGCCGGGTCAACGTTGCTTTGATAAAACTTCAGTTCCACCACTACACAAACAGACTCAGCATAAGCCGCATCGCCCTCCTCACATTCCAGGGCTACCTTTTGACTTCCATGCATGGTGATGGTACCCTTGTGACCCGACATCTTAAGCTGCAGGTAAACATAGCACGGTCGTGCCATGAACTTGGCATAAGTCGGCCGTCCAAACAGAGCATGATATGGACTCCTGATTTTGACCACCTCAAAGGTTAGTTTTTCAGCCCTGGAGTCATACTCATCTCCAAAAGCCACTTCCAGTTCAATCTTGCCAATTGGGTACGCCGACTTACCAGGGACCACTCCATGAAAAACAGTATTGGACGTCTTCAAATTCTTATCAGTTAACCCCATGCGTTGAAAGGTCTCATAATATAGGATATTGATGCTGCTACCCCCGTCCATGAGTACCTTAGTGAATTTATATCCACCAACCTGAGGGGCGACCACCAAGGCTAACTGACCCGGATTATCAACCCTTATGGGGTGATCTTCCCTGCTCCACACACTGGGCTGTTCTGACCACCTCAAATAAAGGGGGAACCACCGGCTCAATAGAATTTACAGCCCTCTTATGAACCTTCTGGTCACGTTTGCACAAGCTAGTGGTAAACACGTGATACTGCCCACTATTCAGCTCTTCGGATGGCTTTGATAACCCGACTGCTGTTGTTGTTGTTCCCCTTGACCAGATTGCTGCTGATTATAACCGGCCTGATGTCCCTGAAAGCCGGAACTTGAACCGCCACCCGGGCCATGAAAGCCGCCAGCTCCTAAGCTGCCGCCCGACCCATGATTGCCATCAAATGTGTTGGAATTCTTAAAAGCCTTCATGATCGCACAATCTTTCCATAAGTGGGTGGAGGGTCGTTCCCGGGTGCCGTGTTTCGGGCACGGCTCATTGAGTAGCTGCTCAA
>NC_041389.1:573518156-573521247 GCF_002162155.2 Triticum dicoccoides | reverse complement strand
GGTCTGCCCTTACGTCTCTTATTGTTATCCTGTGCATTAGCGTTGGCTACAAACTCCGGGTTACCCTCGGCCTTACGCTTGTTGCCCCCTTGATTCATCGGGTTATGCTGATGTCCCTTTCCTTTGCCGTTCTTATTTCTCTCCCCTGTCTTTTCCTCATCAGACGCGGGGTCCTTGGTACTATCAGAGTCGGCGTATTTGACTAAAGCGGCCATCAGCGTACCCATATCGTTGCAATCACGCTTAAGGCGCCCCAGCTTCTGTCTCAGCGGCTTAAAGCGGCAGTCCTTTTCCAACATAAGGACTGCAAAGCCGGCATCAATCTTGTCAGATGAATGTATTATCTCCTTAACCCAGCGTACCCAGTGAGTCATGGATTCACCCTCCTCCTACTTACAATTTGTCAAATCCACAATCGACATAGATTGCTTGCAAGTGTCCTTGAAGTTCTGGATGAAACGGGCCTTTAGCTCTACCCATGAATTAATGGAATTGGGTGGCAAGCCCTTTAACCAGGACCGGTCCGTTCCATCTAACATCATGGTGAAGTATTTAGCCATTGCTGCATCGCTGACCTCCAACAGCTCCATGTCCATCTCATAACTTTCGATCCATGCTCCGGGCTATAAATCGGCCGTGTAATTCGGCACCTTTCGAGGTCCCTTGAAGTCCTTGGGTAGGCGTACATTACGTAGAGCCAGCACCAAACAAGGAACACCACCGGTTCTAGTAGCCACTCCCGTCTCAACGGAAGTCATCGGGTACTCTGGGAAGTCTTGAAGAGCCGTCTGTTGAGCCGCTGACTGAGCCGCCCGCTCGTTCTCATGACGTACCCAATCTTGCCCCGGGTTATAGTCACCGGGCTGGTTCCGGCGCTGGGCGTTGCTTGACAAGGCTTTTGACTACATGTGCCTGCTGTAACTCGGACTCCGGTTTTGGCGAGGCGGTGCTAACCAAGGCGGAGGAGTCGAATGAATCATGTCCCGGCTATAAGAATAAGTCTCTTGCTGCGCCAGGGCCGTCTGGACAAGTTCCCTGATCCTGCGGGTCTCCATCGCTGTTGGATCATCACCGTCCACTGGGAGAGCCGCCAAACACGCTGATGCTGCGATTAAGTTCTCCATGGGGCTGGAAAAGTGACCCGGCGGTATCGATACGTATTGGGGCGGCGCCATGTTCCCATGAGGAGGTGCCATCTCCAGAGGCTGAGCCGGTCCTCCTATTCCGGCTGTCATAAACTGATTTGCATCTGGCGGGTTATTTGGGCCGGCTCCGGGTGTAGCGAAAAGATTCCGAGGGTCATAAGTCGGAGGCAAACGGGATTGAGTTTTCTGGTGCCTCCTTCTCATCACCTCATTAGATGCGTTCAGGCTCATCGTAAGCTGGAAAGCCTTTGACTGGAGCTGCTGCGTCGTGGATCCAAAGCCGCCCGTTCCGTGGCTAACCTGGTGTCCTCAGCTGCTAAGGCCTCCTTGGCCTGAGCTATTTCCTCGCGCACCCGTGCCACCTCCGCATCATGCTCATCTTTATTTGCAGGAATAACCGTAGCGGTTAACAGAGCCATAAGCTTATCCATGAGATCTATCAGCACTTGAGCCGGTGGGCGCACAGGGCCTCCTGCCCCGGTCGCTCCTATTCCGGACGTTATTGCAACAGCGGCTATAGAATTTTGGCTGGGTTGAGTCCCAGCCATGAAAACTCCTGCTCAGTTTGGCGACTCATAGGGGTCCGGAATACTAGAGCCATCGGAACAGGCCCCGAGCACGCCATCTTGCACTTGATACAGTGAATCTGTTGAACCGGCGGACGAATCACCGTCGGAGAGGACGGCCGTCTCACCACCATCTTCAGATCCTTCAGAATGTTCTTCTCCATGGATGCAGCCCACAAAGACACGCTTCATGCCGGGTTGGACTCGGGCGGGTCTTGCACGCTGAGCCATCTCGACGAGGTTGGTGCAGTTGTCCGGCTTAGGGCCTGGCTCACCAATCCGGCCGATGAAGACGTGGATTCCGCCGAAGGGGACCCGGTACCCGTACTCAATTGAGTCGGCGTCGTGGCCCCAGCCTTCGTCATCGATGTAGATCTTGCCGCGACGACTCTTGGTCATCCGGCCCACTGCGTATCCCTTGAGCCCTTCGAAGTTGCCCTTCAAGAACTCAAATCCACCGTGCGCTGGCCCCATGGTGGGCGCCAACTGTCGTGGAATTGTCACGTCAGATGTCCTAGTGAAAGGACTTAATCGTGGAGCCATCGCAACTAGGAAGCTTGAAGGGGTTAGTTAGGACAAGAGACATGAGGGGTTTATACTAGTTCGGCCCCTTACGATGAAGGTAAGGCCTACGTCTAGTTGGGTTGGTATTGCTTGATGTTTCGATGACCAGGGAGCGAGATACGCTATGCCTGGTTCTCGATGAGTTGTTTCTTTCCCTCAGCCGCTAGCGGGTCGTCCCCTTATATACACGGGTGGACGCCCTGCGGCCTACAGAGTCCCGACCGGCTCATAGACAGTGTTCGGCTCGGTGACTAGTTAAGTCTACCTTATGTTACAAGTCATATTATCATGACGGTTTACCACTATGGGCCTTAAGCCTCTTGCGAGCTTTAGACCCTTTATTGAACTGCCATCTTCATGCTTGGTCTTGGGCTTCTTTCTGATGAGTCTTCTTTGCGTAACCCGGCCCCTCCTGGGCGGCTTACACAAATAGTTATATCCCTAACACCGCCGCCACCAGGGAGACCACACCGCGAGCACCCAAGCCAGGCGACAAGGCAGGGCCACGCCGGCTAGATCCGGGCGGATCCGGCGATCCCCGGCCCACTAGCCGCCAGAGAGGAGCCGGCCCCGATCCAGGGCCGAGCCGGCCTGATCTGGCAGTCGGACCTTCCCAGGAGACCCCCCACCGGATCGGGAGAGGGGCTAGTGACAGCTCCGGCGACCGAGGCCGCCACAGAGGGCCTGCGTTGGCGGCTACCAAGAGCTGGGGAGGCGGGCGGTGGTGTTTGAAGCAGGGTGGGGGTGCCTCCAACGTTGAGGCGGGTGCGCTGGGAAGCCCCCCGCCGCTTACCGCCGCGCGGGCGGCTGCCGGTG
>NC_041389.1:573324372-573517842 GCF_002162155.2 Triticum dicoccoides | reverse complement strand
TAAGTTAACTACATCTTCAGTGAACTGCATGTGCACTTATCTACATATGAAGTTAACTAAATCAGTTAACTAAACTGAGTTACAAAATCACTAAAACTAGATCACTAATACTGCATCTTGTAAATTCCAACTTAAACTATATCACTGAAATGCATCATCAAATTTAGTTACAAAAAGGGCAATGCATGCCACTGTTTGCCATAAAAAAATAGGCAATATAAGCCACTATTTGCCTATCAAAAAAAGCCTGGCCATAATTTAAATTATTGTAGGCCTTCACAAAAAGGAATGGCAGACAATAACTGCCACCAAATCAATGATGTGCTACCATGAAATCATCAGCAGGAGCATTGAGATCAGGAATTGTCCTCTGATCTCCAAACAGAAGCCATCTCCATCCTGCATATGGAACATATGCTCTGCCTCTCCCTACAACAGGTATTGATCCTCCTGTCCAAGCATATGGATTGCATTTGCTTCTGCTCCTCTCCCTGCAAATGGTATTGCTGCTTGCTATCTCTTGAGCACTGCGTTGGATTTCCCCTAAGAGGAGAGGATGATGCAGTAAAGTAGCGTAAGTATTTCCCTCAGTTTTTGAGAACCAAGGTATCAATCCAGTAGGAGATAACGCACGAGTCCCTCGTACCCTCACAAAACGATAGCAACTCGCAACCAACGCTTAGGGGTTGTCAATCCCTTCACGGTCACTTACGAGAGTGAGATCTGACAGAGATAATATTTTTGGTATTTTTGATATAGAGATGCAAAGTAAAAAGTAAAAGGCAAAGTAAAAACAAAGCAAGTAAATAAAGCAGTAGAGATTGATATGATGAGAATAGACCTGGGGGCCATAGGTTTCACTAGTGGCTTCTCTCAAGAGCATAAGTATTCTAAGGTGGGTGAACAAATTACTCTTGAGCAATTGATAGAAAAGCGAATAATTATGAGATTATCTAGGTATGATCATGTATATAGGCATCACGTCCAAGACAAGTAGATCAAAATGATTCTGCATCTACTACAATTACTCCACTCATCGACCGTTATCCAGCATGCATCTAGAGTATTAAGTAAAACAGAGTAATGCCTTAAGCAAGATGGCATGATGTAGAGGGATAAATTCATGCAATATGATAAAAAATCCATCTTGTTATCCTCGATGGCAACAATACAATACGTGCCTTGTAACCCTTTCTATCACTGGGTAAGGACACCGCAACATTGAACCCAAAGCTAAACACGTCTCCCATTGCAAGAACTACCAATCTAGTTGGCCAAACCAAACGGATAATTTGAAGAGACTTGCAAAGATAACTCAATCATACATAAAAGAATTAAGAGAAGAATCAAATATTGTTCATAGATAAGCTGGATCATAAACCCACAATTCATCGGTCTCAACAAACACACCGCAAAAAGAAGATTACATCTAATAGATCTCGAGAGGGGGAGAACATTGTATTGAGATCCAAAAAGAGAGAAGAAGCCATCTAGCTAATAACTATGGACCCGAAGGTCTGAAGTAAACTACTCACACTTCATCGGAGAGGCTATGGTGTTGATGTAGAAGCCCTCCAGGGTAGATGCCCTCTCCGGTGGAGCTCCGGAACAGGCCCCAAGATGGGATCTCGCGGATACAGAAAGTTGCGGCGGTGGAATTAGGTTTTTGGCTCCGTATATGATCTGACAGGGGTACGTAGGTATATATAGGAGGAAGGAGTACGTCGGTGGAGCAATAGGGGGCCCATGAGGCAGGGGGGCGTGCCCAGGGGGCGCCCTCCACCCTCGTGACCTCCACGGCTGTTCCTTGGAGCAGGGTCCATGTCTCCTGGATCACGTTCGGTGAGAAAATCGCGTTCCCGAAGGTTTTATTCCGTTCGGACTCCGTTTGATATTCTGTTTCTTCGAAATACTGAAATAGGCAAAAAAAACAGCAATTCTGGGCTGTGCCTCCGGTTAATAGGTTAGTCCCAAAAATAATATAAAAGTGGAAAATAAAGCCCAATATAGTCCAAAACAGTAGACAAAGTAGCATGGAGTAATAAAAAATTATAGATACGTTGGAGACGTATCAAGCATCCCCAAGCTTAATTCCTGCTCGTCCTCGAGTAGGTAAATGATAAAAAAGAATTTTTGATGCGGAGTGATACTTTGGCAAAATTTCAATGTAAATCTTCTTAATTGTGACATGAATATTCAGATTCGAAAGATTCAAGACAAAAGTTCATATTAACATAAAAGTAATAATACTTCAAGCATACTAATCAAAGCAATCATGTCTTCTCAAAATAGCATGGTTAAAGAAAGTTATCCCTACAAAATCATATAGTCTGGCTATGCTCTATCTTCATCACACAAAGTATTTAATCATGCACAACCCCGATGACGAGCCAAGCAATTGTTTCATACTTTAGAAATCTCAAACTTTTTCAACTTTCACGCAATACATGAGCGTGAGCCATGGACATAGCACTATAGGTGGAATAGAATTGTGGTTGTGGAGAAGACAAAAAGGAGAAGATAGTCTCACATCAACTAGGCGTATCAATGGGCTATGGAGATGCCCATCAATATATATCAATGTGAGTGAGTAGGGATTGCCATGCAACGGATGCACCAGAGCTATAAATATATGAAAGCTCAACAAAATAAAACTAGTGGGGTGCATCCAACTTGCTTGCTCACGAAGACCTAGGGCATTTTGAGGAAGCCCATCATTGGAATATACAAGCCAAGTTCTATAATGAAAAATTCCCACTAGTATATGAAAGTGATAACATATGAGACTTTCTATCATGAAGATCATGGTGCTATTTCAAAGCACAAGTGTGGAAATAGGATAGTAGCATTGTCCCTTCTCTCTTTTTCTCTCATATTTTTTTCCTTTTTTTCTTTTTTTTGGTGGGCTTCTTTGGCCTCTTTTTTTATTTGGGATTCTTTGGCCTCTTTTATTTTTCATAAAGTCTGGAGTCTCATCCCGACTTATGGGGGAATCATAGTTTCCATCATCCTTTTCTCACTGGGACAATGCTCTAATAATGATGATATCACACTTTTTATTTTTCTTACAACTCAACAATTACAACTCGATACTAGAACAAAATATGACTCTATATGAATGCCTCCGGCGGTGTATCGGGATATGCAATGAATCAAGAGTGACATGTATGAAAATTTATGAAGGTGGCCTTGCCACAAATACAATGTCAACTACATGTTCATGCAAAAAGCAATATGACAAAACTAATGTGTGTCATATGAACGGAACGGTGGAAAGTTGCATGGCAATATATCTCGGAATGGCTATGGAAATGCCATGATAGGTAGGTATGGTGGCTGTTTTGAGGAAGGTATATGGTGGGTGTATGATACCGGCGAAAAGTGCGCGGTATTAGAGAGGCTAGCAATGGTGGAAAGGTGAGAGTGCGTATAATCCATGGACTCAACATTAATCAAGAGAACTCATGCACTTGTTGCAAAAATTTAGAAGTCATCAAAAACAAAAGCATTAAACGCATACTCCTAGGGGGATAGATTGGTAGGAAAAGACCATCGCTCGTCCCCGACTGCCACTCATAAGGAAGACAATCAATAAATAAAATTGTGCTCCGACTTCATCACAAAGCGGTTCACCATATGTGCATGCTACGGGAATCACAAACTTCAACACAAGCATTCTTTAAATTCATGATCACCCCAACTAGCATTGCTTTGATATTATCACCTCCACATCTCAAAACAGTTATCAAGCATCAAACTTATCTTAGTATTCAATTCACTCAAAAGAAAGTTTCACATATCCTGAATACCAAGTATATTAACATTAAGCAAATTACCATGCTATTAACGACTCTCAAATAATCTAAGTGAAGCATGAGAGATCAATAGTTTCTTTAAAACAAATCCACCACCGTGCTCTAAAAGATCTAAGTGAAGCACTAGAGCAAAAATTATTACGCTCAAAAGATATAAGTGAAGCACTATGAGCAAAACTATCAAGCTCAAAAGATTTAAGTGAAGCACATAGAGTATTCTAGCAAATTATAAATCATGTATGACTCTCTCAAAAGGTGTGTACAGCAAGGATGATTGTGGCAAACTAACAAGCAAAGACGCAAATAATAAAGACGCTCCAAGCAAAACACATATCATGTGGTGAATAAAAATATAGTTCCAAGTAAATTACCGATGGAGGTAGACGAAAGAGGGGATGCCTTCCGGGGCATCCCCAAGCTTTGAATTTTTGGTGTCCTTGGATTATCTTGGGGTGCCATGGTCATACCCAAGCTTAGGCTCTTGCCACTCTCATAATCCATCAAAAGAATTCACCCAAAACTTGAAAACTTCACAACACAAAACTCAATAGAAATCTCGTGAGCTCCGTTAGTGAAAGAAAACAAAAGACTACTTCAAGGTACTGTAATTAACTCATTCTTTATTTATAATTGTGTTAAATCTACTGTATTCCAACTTCCTTATGGTTTATAAACTAATTTATTAGCCATAGATGCATTGAAATAAGCAAACAACACACGAAAAGCAGAATCTGTCAAAAACAGAACAGTCTGTAGCAATCTGTAACTAACGCAAACTTCTGGAACTCTAAAAATTCTACCAAAATAGGACGTACTGGAAAATTTGTTTATTGATCAGAAGCAAAAAGAATCAATGCAAAAGTAAGTTCCTGTGATTTATTGAATTTTTTCTCGTGAGCGCAAAGTTTCTGTTTTTCAGCAGAATCAAATCAACTATTATTATAGCTTATCCTATAGGTTCTACTTGGCACAAACACTAACTAAAACATAAAACCACATCTAAACAGAAGGTAGAAACAAAATTTAACACTAAACAGGAACAAAAACAAAGAACACAAGATAAAATTGGGTTGCCTCCCAACAAGCGCTATCGTTTAACGCCCCTAGCTAGGCATAAAAGCGAAGATAGATCTAGGTATTGCCATCTTTGGTAGGCAATCCATAAGTGGCTCTCATAATAGATTCATATGGTAATTTTATTTTCTTTCTATGGAAGTGTTCCATACCCTTTCTCAAGGGAAATTGTAATCTAATATTCCCTTCCTTCATGTCAATAATCGCCCCAATCGTTCTAAGGAAAGGTCTACCAAGAATAATATGACATGAAGGATTGCAATCTATATCAAGAACAATAAAATCTATGGGCACATAATTCCTATTGGCAACAATAAGAACATCATTAATTCTTCCCATAGGCTTTGTAATAGTGGAATCCACAAGATGCAAGTTTAGAGAGCAATCTTCAAAGTCACGAAAATCTAGCAAATCACACAAAGTTTTGGGAATAGTGGAGACGCTAGCACCCAAATCACACAAGGCATGAAACTCATAATCTTTAATTTTAATTTTGATAGTAGGTTCCCACTCATCATAGAGTTTCCTAGGGATAGAAACTTTCAACTCAAGTTTTTCTTCATAAGATTGCATCAAGGCATCAACAATGTGTTCGGTAAAGGCCTTATTTTGACTATAAGCATGAGGAGAATCTAGCACAGATTGCAACAAGGAAAGACAACCAATCAAAGAGCAATTTTCATAATTAAATTCCTTGAGATCCAAAATAGTGGGTTTAGCAACATCAAGATTTTTATTTTTTTCAATCCCACTTTCATCAATTTCATCATCAAGATCTAGAAACTCATAATTCTTAGGACGCCTTCTTGGTAAAGGAAGATCATATTCAGTTCCATCAAGATTCATATTGCAAAACAAGGATTTAATAGGGGATACATCAATAACTTTTAGATCTTCATCTTGATTTTCATAGGAATCGGAAGAACACGCTTTAATAAAGGCATCTTTGGAAGCAAGCATCCTAGCGGTTCTTTCCTTGCACTCATCAATGGAAATTCTCCTAGCTTTGAGAGACTCATTAATATCATGCTTAGGAGGAATAGATCAGAGCTTTAAAGAATCAATTTCAAGAGAAATTCTATCAACGTTCCTAGCCAAATCATCAACCTTAAGCAATTTTTCTTCGAGCAAAGCATTAAAATTCTTTTGTGAAATCATAAACTCTTTAACACTAATCTCAAATTCAGAGGACATCTTATTAAAATTTCCATAAGAGTTGTTGTAGGAATTTCCATAATTATTAGAAGGATTACTAGGATAAGGCCTAGGATTAAAATTCCCTCTATATGCGTTATTTCCAAAACTATTCCTTCCAACAAAATTCACATCCATAGATTCATTATTATTCTCAATCAAAGTAGATAAAGGCATATCATTGGGATCAAGAGAAGTATTTTTAGTAGCAAACATCTTCATAAGTTCATCCATCTTTTCACTCAAAACATTGATTTCCTCTATAGCATGCACTTTTTTACTAGAAGTTCTTTCGGTATGCCATTGAGAATAATTAGCCACAATATTGTCAAGCAATTTTGTAGCATCTCCTAACGTATTTTCCATAAACGTGCCTCCCGCGACCGAGTCTAAAAGATTTCTAGAAGCAAAATTTAATCCGGCATAAAATTTTTGTATGATCATCCATAAATTCAAACCACGAGTAGGGAAATTGTGAAGCATCAATTTCATTCTTTCCCAAGATTGGGCAACATGCTCATGATCAAGTTGTTTAAAATTCATAATATCGTTCCTAAGAGTGATGATCTTAGCGGGAGGAAAATATTTAGAGATAAAAGCATCTTTGCACATGTTCCAAGAATCAATACTATTTTTAGGAAAAGATGAAAACCAAATTTTAGCACGATCTCTAAGTGAAAACAGAAATAACTTTAATTTGACAATATTGTTATCTGTATCTTTCTTCTTTTGCATATCACACAAATGAACAAAATTGTTTAGATGAGTAGCGGCATCTTCACTAGGAAGGCCGGCGAATTGATCTTTCATAACAAGATTCAGCAAAGCAGTATTGATTTCACAAGACTCATCATTATTAAGAGGAGCAATCGGAGTACTAAGGAAATCATTATTATTGGTATTCGAGAAATCACACAATTTGGTATTATCTTGTGCCATGGCAACAAGTAATCCAACACACAAGCAAAGGCAAACGAGAAAAAGGCAAAAGAGAAAGAGAGGAGGAGATTGGGAAAGAGAGGGAGAATAAAACGGCAAGGGTGAAGTGGGGGAGAGGAAAACGAGAGGCAAATAATGTAATGCGAGAGATATGGATTGTGATGGGTACTTGGTATGGTTGACTTTTGCGCAAACTCCCCGGCAACGGCGCCAGATATTCTTCTTGCTACCTCTTGAGCACTGCGTTGGATTTCCCCGAAGAGGAGAGGATGATGCAGTAAAGTAGCGTAAGTATTTCCCTCAGTTTTTGAGAACCAAGTTATCAATCCAGTAGGAGATCACGCACGAGTCCCTCATACCTACACAAAACGATAGCAACTCGCAACCAACGCTTAGGGGTTGTCAATCCCTTCACGGTCACTTACGAGAGTGAGATCTGATAGAGATAATATTTTTGGTATTTTTGATATAGAGATGCAAAGTAAAAAGTAAAAGGCAAAGTAAAAAACAAAGCAAGTAAATAAAGCAGTAGAGATTGATATGATGAGAATAGACCCGGGGGCCATAGGTTTCACTAGCGGCTTCTCTCAAGAGCATAAGTATTCTACGGTGGGTGAACAAATTACTGTTGAGCAATTGCTAAAAAAGCGAATAATTATGAGATTATCTAGGTATGATCATGTATATAGGCATCACGTCCAAGACAAGTAGATCGAAACGATTCTGCATCTACTACTATTACTCCACTCATCGACCGCTATCCAGCATGCATCTAGAGTATTAAGTAAAACAGAGTAACGCCTTAAGCAAGATGACATGATGTAGAGGGATAAATTCATGCAATATGATAAAAACCCCATCTTGTTATCCTCGATGGCAACAATACAATACGTGCCTTGCAACCCTTTCTGTCACTGGGTAAGGACACCGCAAGATGGAACCCAAAGCTAAACACTTCTCCCATTACAAGAACTACAAATCTAGTTGGCCAAACCAAACGGATAATTCAAAGAGACTTGCAAAGATAACTCAATCATACATAAAAGAATTCAGAGAAGAATCAAATATTGTTCATAGATAAGCTGGATCATAAACCCACAATTCATAGGTCTCAACAAACACACCGCAAAAAGAAGATTACATCGAATAGATCTCCACAAGAGAGGGGGAGAACATTGTATTGAGATCCAAAAAGAGAGAAGAAGCCATCTAGCTAATAACTATGGACCCGAAGGTCTGAAGTAAACTACTCACACTTCATCAGAGAGGCTATGGTGTTGATGTAGAAGCCCTCCATGGTAGATGCCCTCTCCAGCGGAGCTCCGGAACAAGCCCCAAGATGGGATCTCGCGGATACAGAAAGTTGCGGCGGTGTAATTAGGTTTTTGGCTCCGTATATGATCTGACGGGGTACGTAGGTATATATAGGAGGAAGGAGTACATCGGTGGAGCAACAGGGGCCCCACGAGGCAGGGGGCACGCCCAGGGGGGCGCCCTCCACCCTCGTGACCTCCACGGTTGTTCCTTGGAGCAGGGTCCAAGTCTCCTGGATCATGTTCGGTGAGAAAATCATGTTCCCAAAGGTTTTATTCCATTTGGACTCCGTTTGATATTTTGTTTCTTCGAAATACTGAAATAGGAAAAAAACAACAATTCTGGGCTGGGCCTCCGGTTAATAGGTTAGTCCCAAAAATAATATAAAAGTGGAAAATAAAGCCCAATATAGTCCAAAACAGTAGACAAAGTAGCATGGAGTAATCAAAAATTATAGATACGTTGGAGACGTATCACTCCTCTTGTCCAAGCATATGGATTTGCATTTGCTGCTCCTCTCGTCCCTGCAGATGGTATTGATCCTCCTCTCCAAGCATATGCATTTGCATTTGTTGCTTCTCCTATCCCTGCAAATGGAACTTTTCCTCTCCCTTCATTTGCATTTGCTCTTCCTCTCCCTGCATTTCCATTTGCTCTTCCTCTCCCTGCATTTGCATTTGCTCCTCTTCCTCTACCCGCATTTGCATTTGCTCCTCTTCTTCTACCCGCATTTGACCCTCTTCCTCTTTCTGTGGTTGCTCCTCTGGCTGCAATTGCATCTAGATTTCTTTGTCTTTTTCTTCCTCTTCCCCTACCAGATCCTTCTCCTCTGTCAGCTATTGTGGTTGCCCTTGTCTTTCTACCTATGTTCATTTATGTAGTAACCCTTGGCTGAGGTATTGCAGCACCACCAGCAGCAACAAATGCAGATTGCTCAGGCAGTGGCCCATGAACCCTCTGAGGAGCTCTTCTTGCAATCTCTCTCTGAGCCATGTTGTAGACCATACTGAATGGTGTGTCAATTGGATCCAATAAAGGATCTGTCTGGTTAGGGAAGATGTTTTGCACAAATTCAGATAAGTACAACAATTTCAGTAAAATGCAGTGAAATGCAGTGAAATTCAGTAAAATGCAGTGAAATTCAGTGAACTGAATTTAAGTTTAGCAAAATTCATTCACTTGAAGAAATGTTGGGTCATCATAGTTCTCATCAACAACCTCTACCCCTTCTTCAATGAGAGCCTCATGCCAACTGTAATGCCCCTTTCTGTCTCCCACAAATAGAACAGTGCATTGTAACACTTTTTTTGTTCAAAACCCTAACATCATTCTTGATCTTCTCCTCTTGGGTCTTCTTGTTGGGTAACGTAGTAATTTCAAAAAAGTTCCTACGCACACGCAAGATCATGGTGATGGTATAGCAACGAGAGGGGAGAGTGTTGTCCACGTACCCTGGTAGACAGTAAGCGGTAGTGTTATGACAACGCGGTTGATGTAGTCGCACGTCTTCACGATCCGACCGATCCAAGTACCGAACTATGGCACCTCCGTGTTCAGCACACGTTCAGCTCGATGACGTTCCCTGGGCTCCAATCCAGCAAAGCGTCGGGGATGAGTTCCGTCAGCACGACGGCGTGGTGACGATAATGATGTTCTTCCGGCGCAGGGCTTTGCCTAAACTCCGCGACGATATGACCGAGGTGGAATATGGTGGAGGGGGGCACCGCACACGACTAAGGAACGATCCGTAGATCAACTTGTGTGTCTATGGGGTGCCCCCTGCCCCCGTATATAAAGGAGTGGAGGAGGGGGAGGGCCGGCCCTCTCTATGGCGCGCCCTAGGGGAGTCCTACTCCCACCGGGAGTAGGATTCCCCCTTTCCTAGTAGAACTAGGAACCCTTCCATGTAGTAGGAGTAGGAGAGAAGGAAAGGGAAGAGAGAAGGGAAGGAAGGAGGGGGTGCAGCCCCTCCCCCTAGTCCAATTCAGACTAAGGCCTTGGGGGGGGCGCGGCCTGCCCTAGGCAGCCCCTCTCTCTTTCCCATATGGCCCAAAAAGGCCCAAAACTTCTCCCCGGCGAATTCCCGTAACTCTCCGGTACTCCGATAAATACCCGAATCACTCGAAACCTTTCCGAAGTCCGAATATAGTCGTCCAATATATCGATCTTTACGTCTTGACCATTTCGAGACTCCTCGTCATGTCCCCGATCTCATCCGGGACTCCTAACTCCTTCGGTACATCAAAACTCATAAACTCATAATATAACTGTCATCGAAACCTTAAGCGTGCGGACCCTACGGGTTCGAGAACTATGTAGACATGACCTAGAACTATTCTCGGTCAATAACCAATAGCGGAACCTGGATGTCCATATTGGTTCCTACATATTCTACGAAGATCTTTGTCGGACAAACCGCATAACAACATACGTTGTCCCCTTTGTCATCGGTATGTTACTTCCCGAGATTCGATCGCCGGTATCCAATACCTAGTTCAATCTCGTTACCGGCAAGTCTTTTTAATCGTTCCGTAATACATCATTTCATAACTAGCTCATTAGTTACAATGCTTGCAAGGCTTAAGTGATGTGTATTACCGAGAGGGCCCAGAGATACCTCTCCAACAATCGGAGTGACAAAACCTAATCTCGAATTATGCCAACTCAACATGTACCTTTGGAGACACCTGTAGAGCACCTTTATAATCACCCAGTTACGTTATGACATTTGGTAGCACATAAAGTGTTCCTCCGATAAACGGGAGTTGCATAATCTCATAGTTACAGGAACATGTATAAGTTATGAAGAAAGCAATAGCAACATACTAAACGATCAAGTGCTAGGCTAACAGAATGGGTTATGTCAATCACATCATTAGGAGAATGATGTGATCCCGTTAATCAAATGACAACTCTTTTGTCCATGGCCAGGAAACATAACCATCTTTGATAATCGAGCTAGTCAAGTAGAGGCATACTAGTGACACTATGTTTGTCTATGTATTCACACATGTATTATGTTTCCGGTTAATACAATTCTAACATGAATAATAAACATTTATCATGATATAAGGAAATAAATAATAACTTTATTATTGCCTCTAGGGCATATTTCCTTCAGTCCCCCACTTGCACTAGAGTCAATAATCTAGTTCACATCATCATGTGATTCAACACCAATATTCACATCTGTATGTGATTAATACCCATAGTTTACATTGTCATGTGATCAACACCCAAAGGGTTTACTAGAGTCAATAATCTAGTTCACATCGCTATGTGATTAACACCCAAAGATTACTAAGGTATGATCATGTTTTGCTCGTGAGAGAAGTTTAGTCAACGGGTCTATCACATTCAGAGCCGTATGTATTTTGCAAATATTCTATGTCTACAATGCTTTCCATGGAGCTACTCTAGCTAATTGCTCCCACTTTCAATATGTATCCAGATTGAGACTTAGAGTCATCTGGATCGGTGTAAAAAGCTTGCATCGATGTTACTCTTTACGATGAACTCTTTTATCACCTCCATAATCGAGAAACATCTCCTTAGTCCTCACTAAGGATATTCTTGACCGCTGTCCAGTGATCTACTATTAGATCAAAATTGTATTCCTTTGCCAAACACAGAGCAAGGTATACAATAGGTTTAGTTCACAGCATAGCATACTTTATAGAACCTATGACTGAGGCATAGGGAATGACTTTTCATTCTCTTTCTATCTTCTGCCATGGTCGGGCTTTGAGTCTTACTCAATTCCACACCTTGCAGCACATGCAAGAACTCTTTCTTTGATTGTTCCATTTTGAACTATTTCAAAATCTTATCAAGGTATGTACTCATTGAAAAAATCTTATCAAGCATCTTGATCTATCTATATAGATCTTGATGCTCAATGTGTATGCAGCTTCACCGAGGTCTTTCTTTGAAAAACTCCTTTCAAACACTCCTTTATGCTTTCCAGAAAATTCTACATCATTTCCAATTAATAATATGTCATTCACATATACTTATTAGAAAGGCTGTAGTGCTCCCACTCACTTTCTTGTAAATACAGGCCTTTCCAAAAGTCTGTATAAAACCATATGCTTTGATCAACTCATCAAAGCGTATATTCCAACTCCGAGATGCTTGCACCAGTCCATTGATGGATCGCTGGAGCTTGCACATTTTGTTAGCACCTTTAGGATTAACAAAACCTTCTGGTTGCGTCATATACAACTCTTCTTTAAAAATCCATTAAGGAATGCAGTTTTTTTTGACTGGAAAGGAATGCAGTTTTGACATCCATTTGCCAGATTTCATAAAATGTGGCAATTACTAACATGATTCGGACAGACTTAAGCATCGATACGAGTGAGAAAATCTCATCGTATTCAACACCTTGAACTTGTCGAAAACCTTTCGCAACAAGTCGAGCTTAGTAGATAGTAACACTACTATCAGTGTCCGTCTTCCTCTTGAAGATCCATTTATTTGACATGGCTTGCTGATCATCGAGCAAGTCAATCAAAGTCCATACTTTGTTCTCATACATGGATCATATCTCAAATTTTATGGCCTTAAGCCATTTCGCGGAATCTGGGCTCATCATCGCTTCCTCATAGTTCGTAGGTTCATCATGGTCTAGTAACATGACTTATAGAACACGATTACCGTACCACTCTGGTGGGGATCTTACTCTGGAAGACCTATGAGGTTCAGTAGAAACTTGATCTGAAGTTTCATGATCAATATCATTAGTTTCCTCACCAATTGGTGTAGTTGTCACAGGAACCGGTTTTTGTGATGAACTACCTTCCAATAAGGGAGTAGGTACAGTTACCTCATCAAGTTCTACTTTCCTCCCACTCACTTCTTTTAAGAGAAACTCCTTCTCTAGAAAGGATCCAATTTTAGCAACGAAAATCTTGCCCTCAGATCTGTGATAGAAGGTGTACCCAATAGTTTCTTTTGGGTATCCTATGAAGACACATTTCTCCGATTTAGGTTCAAGCTTATCTGGTTGAAGTTTCTTCACATAAGCATCACAGCCCCAAACTTTAAGAAACGACAACTTTGGTTTCTTGCCAAACCACAGTTCATAAGGCGTCGTCTCAACGGATTTTGATGGTGCCCTATTTAAAGTGAATGCAGCTGTCTCTAATGCATAACCACAAAACGATAGTGGTAAATCGGTAAGAGACATCATAGATTGCACTATATCCAATAAAGTACTGTTATGACGTTCGGACACACCATTAAGTAGTGGTGTTCCAGGTGGCATGAGTTTGTGAAACTATTCCACATTGTTTTAATTGAAGACCAAACTCGTAACTCAAATATTTGTCTCCGCGATCAAATTGCAGAAACTTTATTTTCTTTTTATGATGATTCTCCACTTCACTCTGAAATTCTTTGAACTTTTCAAATGTTTCAGACTTGTGCTTCATTAAGTAGATATACTCATATCTACTCAATTCATCTTGTGAAGGTCAGAAAATAACGATACCCGCCACGAGCATCAACACTCATTGGACCGCATACATAGGTATGTATTATTTCCAATAAGTCATTAGCTCGTTCCATTGTTCCGGAGAACGGAGTTTTAGTCATCTTGCCCAAAAGGCACGGTTCGCAAGCATCAAATGATTCATAACCAAGAGATTCCAAAAATCCATCTTTATGGAGTTTCTTCATGCGCTTTACACCGATATGACCCAAACGGCAGTGCCACAAATAAGTTGCACTATCATTATCAACTTTGCATCTTTTGGCATCAATATTATGAATATGTGTATTACTACGATCGAGAGCCAACAAACTATTTTCATTGGGTGTATGACCATCGAAGGTTTTATTCATGTAAATAGAATAACAATTATTCTTTGACTTTAAATGAATAACCATATCGCAATAAACATGATCAAATCATATTCATGCTCAATGCAAACGCCAAATAACATTTATTTAGGTTTAACACTAATCCCGAAAGTATAGGGAGTGTGCGATGATGATCATATCAATCTTGGAACCACTTCCAACACACATCGTCACTTTACCCTCAACTAGTCTCTGTTTATTCTGTAACTCCTGTTTCGAGTTACTAATATTTAGCAACCGAACAAGTATCAAATACTCAGGGGCTACTATAAACACTAGTAAGGTACACATCAATAACCTGTATATCAAATATACCCTTGTTCACTTTGCCATCCTTCTTATCCACCAAATATTCAGGGCATTTCCACTTCCAGTGACCATTTCCTTTGCAGTATAATCATTCAGTTTCAGGCTTTGGTCCAGCTTTGGGCTTCTTCGCGGGAGTGACAACTTGCTTGTCATTCTACTTGAAGTTTCCCTTTCTTTCCCTTTGCCCTTTTCTTGAAACTAGTGATCTTGTCAACCATCAACACTTGATGCTCTTTCTTGATTTCTACCTTCGTCGATTTCAACATCAGGAAGAGCTCGGGAATCGTTTTCGTCATCCCTTGCATACTGTAGTTCATCACAAAGTTCTACTAACTTGGTGATGGTGACTAGAGAACTCTGTCAATCACTATCTTATCTGGAAGATTAACTCCCACTTGATTCAAGCGATTGTAGTACCCAGACAATCTGAGCACATACTCACTAGTTGAGCGATTCTCCTCCATCTTTTAGCCATAGAACTTGTTGGAGACTTCATATCTCTCAACTCGGGTATTTGCTGGAAATATTAACTTCAATTCCTGGAACATCTCATATGGTCCATGACGTTCAAAACGTTTTTGAAGTCCCGATTCTAAGCCGTTAAGCATGGTCCACTAAACTATCAAGTAGTCATCATATTGAGCTAGCCAAATGTTCATAACGTCTGCATCTGCTCCTGCAATGGATCTGTCACCTAGCTGTGCATCAAGGACATAATTCTTCTGTGCAGTAACGAGGATAATCCTCAGATCACGGATCGAATCCGCATCATTGCTACTAACATCTTTCAACATAGTTTTCTCTAGGAACACATATAAAAACATAGGGAAGCAAAAACATAGGGAAGCAACAACGCGAGCTATTGATCTACAACAAAATTTGCAAAATACTACCAGGACTA
Organism: Triticum dicoccoides; assembly: GCF_002162155.2. Taxonomy (NCBI): domain Eukaryota; kingdom Viridiplantae; phylum Streptophyta; class Magnoliopsida; order Poales; family Poaceae; genus Triticum; species Triticum dicoccoides. The sequence goes on along the minus strand of NC_041389.1, from coordinate 573,502,431 downwards.
AGTTCATGATAAAAGTTCAATTAATCATATTACTTAAGAACTCCCACTTAGATAGACATCCCTCTAATCCTCTAAGTGATTACGTGATCCATATCAACTACACCATGTCCGATCATCACGTGAGATGGAGTAGTTTCAACGGTGAACATCAATATGTTGATCATATCTACTATATGATTCACGCTCGACCTTTCGGTCTCCGTGTTCCGAGGCCATATCTGTTATATGCTAGGCTCGTCAAGTTTAACCTGAGTATTCCGCGTGCGCAACTGTTTTGCACCCGTTGTATTTGAACGTAGAGCCTATCACACCCGATCATCACGTGGTGTCTCAGCACGAAGAACTTTCGCAACGGTGCATACTCAGGGAGAACACTTCTTGATAATTTAGTGAGAGATCATCTTAAAATGCTACCGTCAATCAAAGCAAGATAGGATGCATAAAGGATAAACATCACATGCAATAATATGAGTGATATGATATGGCCATCATCATCTTGTGCTTGTGATCTCCATCTTCGAAGCACCGTCGTTATCACCATCGTCACCGGCGCGACACCTTGATCTCCATCATAGCATCGTTGTCGTTACGCCATCTATTGCTTCTACGACTATCGCTACCGCTTAGTGATAAAGTAAAGCAATTACAGGGTGTTTGCATTTCATACAATAAAGCGACAACCATATGGCTCCTGCTAGTTGCCGATAACTTCGGTTACAAAACATGATCATCTCATACAATAAAATATAGCATCACGTCTTGACCATATCACATCACAACATGCCCTGCAAAAACAAGTTAGACGTCCTCTACTTTGTTGTTGCAAATTTTACGTGGCTGCTACGGGCTTAGCAAGAACCGTTCTTACCTACGCATCAAAACCACAACGATAGTTCGTCAAGTTAGTGCTGTTTTAACCTTCGCAAGGACCGGGCGTAGCCACACTTGATTCAGCTAAAGTGAGATAGACAGACACCCGCTAGCCACCTTTAAGCACGAGTGCTCGTAACAGTGAAACCAGTCTCGCGTAAGCGTACGCGTAATGTCGGTCCGGGCCGCTTCATCTCACAATACCGCTGAGCCAAAGTATGACATGTTGGTAAGCAGTATGACTTGTATCGCCCACAACTCACTTGTGTTCTACTCGTGCATATGACATCTACGCATAAAACCTGGCTCGGATGCCACTGTTGGGTAACGTAGTAATTTCAAAATTTTCCTACGCACACGCAAGATCATGGTGATGGTATAGCAACGAGAGGGGAGAGTGTTGTCCACGTACCCTCGTAGACCGTAAGCGGAAGCGTTATGACAACGCGGTTGATGTAGTCGTACGTCTTCACGATCCAACCGATCCAAGTACCGAACGTACGGCACCTCCGTGTTCAGCACACGTTCAGCTCGATGACGTTCCCCGGGCTCCAATCCAGCAAATCGTCGGGGATGAGTTCCGTCAGCACGACGGCGTGGTGACGATAATGATGTTCTTCCGGCGCAGGGCTTTGCCTAAACTCCGCGACGATATGACCGAGGTGGAATATGGTGGAGGGGGGCACCGCACACAGCTAAGGAACGATCCCTAGATCAACTTGTGTGTCTATGGGGTGCCCCCTGCCCCCGTATATAAAGGAGTGGAGGAGGGGGAGGGCCGGCCCTCTCTATGGCGCGCCCTAGGGGAGTCCTACTCCCACCGGGAGAACTAGAATTCCCCCTTTCCTAGTAGAACTAGGAACCCTTCCATGTAGTAGGAGTAGGAGAGAAGGAAAGGGAAGAGAGAAGGGAAGGAAGGAGGGGGTGCGGCCCCTCCCCCTAGTCCAATTCGGACTAAGGCCTTGGGGGGGGGGGGGCGCGGCCTGCCCTAGGCAGCCCCTCTCTCTTTCCCATATGGCCCAAAAAGGCCCAAAACTTCTCCCCGGCGAATTCCCGTAACTCTCCGGTACTCCGATAAATACCCGAATCACTCGGAACCTTTCCGAAGTCCGAATATAGTCGTCCAATATATCGATCTTTACGTCTCGACCATTCCGAGACTCCTCATCATGTCCCCGATCTCATCCGGGACTCTGAACTCCTTCGGTACATCAAAACTCATAAACTCATAATATAATTGTCATCGAAACCTTAAGCGTGCGGACCCTACGGGTTCGAGAACTATGTAGACATGACCTAGAACTATTCTCGGTCAATAACCAATAGCGGAACCTGGATGTCCATATTGGTTCCTACATATTCTACGAAGATCTTTATCGGTCAAACCGCATAACAACATACGTTGTTCCCTTTGTCATCAATATGTTACTTGCCCGAGATTCGATCGTCGGTATCCAATACCTAGTTCAATCTCGTTACCGGCAAGTCTCTTTACTTGTTCCGTAATACATCATTTCATAACTAGCTCATTAGTTACAATGCTTGCAAGGCTTAAGTGATGTGTATTACCGAGAGGGCCCAGAGATACCTCTCCGACAATCGGAGTGACAAAACCTAATCTCGAATTATGCCAACTCAACATGTACCTTTGGAGACACCTGTAGAGCACCTTTATAATCACCCAGTTACGTTGTGACGTTTGGTAGCACACAAAGTGTTCCTCCGGTAATCGGGAGTTGCATAATCTCATAGTTACAGGAACATGTATAAGTTATGAAGAAAGCAATAGCAACATACTAAACGATCAAGTGCTAGGCTAACGGAATGGGTCATGTCAATCACATCATTCTCCTAATGATGTGATCCCGTTAATCAAATGACAACTCTTTTGTCCATGGCCAGGAAACATAACCATCTTTGATAAACGAGCTAGTCAAGTAGAGGCATACTAGTGACACTATGTTTGTCTATGTATTCACACATGTATTATATTTCCGGTTAATACAATTCTAGCATGAATAATAAACATTTATCATGATATAAGGAAATAAATAATAACTTTATTATTGCCTCTAGGGCATATTTCCTTCACTTCTTCCTGTTTTTCTTGGGTCTACCCAACTGCTTGGTGAACACTGGTGGATACACCTTATAACCATTCTGTTTCTCCCACTCCTTACGGTCTACAAGAGGGAGAAGAGTGTATCCATAAGCTTTGAGATAGGTCTGAACAGTATAGTAGTCATGAACCAGTGTCTCTGGGTCAATTCTCTCCTCCCTGCAACATGCTACATGGTACTCCAGATAACTGCCATCTCCTGCAATCACAAGTGTGCAAGCAGAGGTCCACAGTGTAGCTATTTTTGCGAGACTGAACTCTGAAGATTTGCTCGCCAGCTTCTGTTACATGGCAGTTAGCAGCAAACTCTATGTTCTTATCTAACTTCTTCTTGATCTTGGGACATATTCTCTGGCCTGTCCACTCTTCAATAGCCTCTCTTTCTTTGCTAACGATCTTGTTCATCATCTTATAGAAAATGTACTCAAGCATGCTGAGCACTGCCATCTCTCTGCCCTCAAGGATATAGCTGCATGCAGGTAGGAAGAAAACAGGTTAGTATGATATGATAATTAGCAGTACAGATGGGCTATATGTTAAAATCAAAACAACTGAAAGTGACCACCAAACTACCTATTAAAAACCTCAGAGTTATGGTTGAGCAGGATGTCACATTTGGGGAATTCAGTGAAGAATGCTTTGCACCAAGTTTTCCAATCTAGTCTTTCAGTCTAGTGGAAAGCAGCTGCACTGTGGTCATCCATTTTCTGACAGTTTTCTCTCCACTTCATTTTGTTTGGAGATCTTGCAATTTCCCACAAGTCTTGCTTCAGTACCTCTCCTTTGTGCTTCTCATTAAAATTCTGGTAAATATGTCTGACACAAAACCTGTATTCTGAATCTGGCCAAACTTTGTGCACTGCATTTATTAAACCTTTCTGTTTGTCACTCATGATTGTGAAAGGTGCAGTGTTAGTGATGTTGAGATCATCTCTCAGAGTGGTCAGAAACCACTCCCATGAACTTGTGCATTCAACTTCCACCCATCCCATTGCAATTGGGAATATGCAGTCATTGGGATCAATACCAATAGCACTAAGTAACACTCCTTTGAACCTTGTTTTCATGTGACAACCATCAATGAAGATGATTGGCCTGCATCCCTTTAGCCACCCTCTCTTACATGCATCATATGACCAGTACAATGTTTTCAAACATTTCCTGCCCAATGGAAATTTTGTATCTTTCACCAGTGAAGTTGTGAGCAGAAATGTAGACCCAGAATTTTTGGTCCTCAATTCTTGTCCATAGTCTCAAAGCCTACTGAATTTCTCTTCCTCATCACCATGAATCTCATCAAGTGCTTGCTTTCTAGCCCTAGCAAGCTTTCATCTGTTAGGAGTAACATTGAATTCCTTAGTAATTTTCCTTGAAAATGTTGCAAGTGACATATTCTGGTCATCTCTGAACTCATCCAAGAAAAACTGGCACATAAACTTGGCTGTCAAATCCTTCAACTTCCACTTTTTCTGACAGACATGTTCTCCAAAGTAGGCCTTGATGACAAATCCTCCAGTCCTGTTGTCCTTGCTAACTTTAAGCATATGTGGGCAACCTCTCTGACAAACAACCTCTAATATGATCTTATCATTCTTCAACTTCTTGATTTGCACTCTGTTCCTTATAGAATAAGCAGTAAGAGCTTTCCTCGGCTCAACCACATCAGCAAATACCATCCCTAATTTAAATATAGGGGATTTCATGTCCACCTTGGAATTGAAAGCTTTGAACTTGTATTTGAGTTGCTCTTGCTCTTCAACAGAGAGGTTTAGATCTTCATCCTCAAGTACATAGTCTGGCTCCACCTCTTCCTCAACTTGCTGAGCTTCTTCATCAACATCAAAATTAATGTTGTCTTCATATAAATCATCATCTCCATCATCTCTGTCATAATCACTATCAATGAACTCTAAATCTGAGAGCACTGCATCCTCTGCACCATCATACAACACATTCTCTGCTGCTCCACCATCTGTCAGCAAGTTATCTGTTGTTGCACCATCAGTTAGCAAAGTCTCTATTTTTGTTCCATTAGCAACCAAGTTGTCTGCTGCCACCTCTGAAATGGGATCTTCAACATTGACTGAAATGAGGTTGTGAGAAGATGCTACACTGACCGCAACAACATTTGACCTGGCCATTATGACAGAACTCTGAACTGTTGGCACTATCAATACCAAATCTTCCCTGCAATTACTGATGAAATTTGCATGGTCAACCATTATTGCAAGCACCTTATGCTGACTACTAGCTCTGATCATGTGCTGCACATCCTCATCACCTCTAATTCTCAACATACCATCTGAAATTGTTTTGTCAGGCATGCACCAGTAAATTATGTGCTTAGCCACAGGGTATCCCAACCATAGCAAGTGCTCTTCAATAGCTGAATATGAGAATGTGCCAGCATCAACATAGTCAAGCACCTCCACAGAAGGATTATAATACTCCATGTTATTTCTTGGTCCACAGAAAAGCCCACCATGCTCAAGTTCCAGTGTAAAGAAAGGGGTGTCCACAATCTGTCCCATTGCTGAATCACAAACTGGAGCAAGAAAGTGCATAATGTAAGCAAAACCATCCTCAAACAACCTCTAAGTAGGTAACTAAAGAGTAAAGTAACTGCAACTCAACTTAATAAATTCATACAAAAAAATTGTGTAACCTGCAAGTTAACTCCAAGCAGCAAGTTGACTGAATTTATTCAGTTAACTGCATGCTACAAGTTCACTGAGTAAATTCCGTGATGCATTCTTTTTGCAAGAACAGGGTAAGCACAATCTTCAACCAAACTCAACCAACCACAATCAACAATAGTATCTTGCAGACTAAATTCAGTTAACTGACTAAATTCAGTTAACCGACTACATTCAGTTAACTGGTTACATTTAGATAACTGATCTAGCAAGATAAAACAAAAAGAAAGCATTCTAATGATGTAGTGGCACTACTAAACTGCTGAGTATCTACTAAACAGCAGCACTACAACTAGAAATTTCATATTTTTGGAAGTACAAACATGCGCCCTGCTGGTCAGTGTCAACCCTACAACCAAAACAAATTGGCACCCATGTGCCCTGTTGGTCAATGTTAACTGCCAAAACAGTACATTGTGCCGCAAAGAACATGAAACACAAGAACCCTAGCTTCTTGGCGAAATCCCAAATTTCACAGCCTAAACCCTAGCCTGAAATCAACGATCACCTCAATAACCAGCTTCGCAGCGCCGGAAGCTGTACAAACACAAAAATCCACCGCAAATACCCGCAACGCTATCCAAAGGGGGTGATCCGCCGGTGCTGCGGGCGACACGGCAGGACGATCAAACCAGAGGAGGAGGGGAAGGAACAGAGCAGAGAGCGGACGACGCACCATAGTCGGGAGGAAAGACGCCATGCGGGCTAACTTGATGCGCGGTCGGAGGAGGGACGACACCGCCGTTGTACTCCGGCGACGACGCTGCCATTGTTGCTGACGTCAGCCAGCTCCTGGCGCACACGGTCGGTGCGAGCAAGACAACTGCCAAGTGGATGAATGATTGGGGTGGGGAGGGGGCAAAATAAATTCAGGTGTTTTTTGTTTCGACGGGGACGGAGTAGTGTGGGTTGATTCATCACAAAGGCAGGGGGCTAAGTGCAAAATGTCGCGCGCTGACCAGCCTGGCCACTTGGCATCCACTTGGCGAGTTCTGATTGGCCCTCGACTAAATTTGCACATCCATGACAAGTCGAGGGATGAAATAATCCACTTTTTCAACTTCAAGGACCAAACCATCACCTGACATGCAAGTTCAGGGACCTGCAGTGTGTGTGTTGGACTCTTCTCTTCTCATTCCTACGCGCCCTCTGAGCTCTTTCTAAATTGAACGTTGTATATCAAAGTAATGGAAATGCGTTTATCCTAGTTTTGAAAGAAAAAAACATGGAGCCCAAGACGCTGCAGGCGGCGCCTAGCCACAATGTGTCAAGGGGGCAATATCGAGCGCAAGGCCATGCCGGTCTGCAGTGCGCTGATCCACAGCCCTTGTCATTGTTGCTCCCAACACTTCATATCGTTACAGGAAAAAAAATGATTCGCGTCTCTTTTGCCATAAGAAAAATGTGGGTGCAAACAGGCTCTATTAATATCTCAATACTCAATTTTAACTTCGTTGTGAAGCAGCATTCCATCTATGATGCCATCCACGCTCAGGCCGCTGCTCGCCAGGAAGCGGCCGCGGCCGAGGCGCAGCTTCAAGCGATCGCCGAGGAGAGCAACGCAGTTGCGCCTCCTACGCGCTGCCGACGAACCATCAGGCGGCCCGGTTGGACGACGGCAGCGCCGGCGCCACCATTTACCATCGTGGACCTCACGTCCACTGGCGACGGACAGGCCGCAGACTCCTCCGAGGATGAGTAGACCACGGGAGGCGGCAGGGCCTGGTGTTCCCTCTTTGTTGGTCTGTCTTCCATGTTCTACTCTTTCTCACCGGAGACCGCACGTTCACTTCACGGGTCTTATCGCCGGTGGACATGGAGACGTCGGATGGAGGACATGGACACGGGCTAGGATGCCAAGCGACGCCGCAGGATAAGTTTAGGGTCGGGTCATTTTTTTTCTTTCTAAATGTTTAAGATGTGATGAAAATACTGCGTGTTTGTATGAAATCCGGCTGTGTTTGCATGAATTTAATCCGGTTTCTTAATTATTATTTTTTTGAAATTTATGCGGCTACGGTTGGATGTCGTCCTCCGTATCTATGCCCGCGGACTGGTCCCCCTCTCCGCGGACGGATGCGGAAGGAAATTTACGGGTTGCTATTGGAGATTCCCTTGATATGCAATACATATGGCATATCTAGATGTGCTTTAGCAAAACTGTTATAAAAAAACAAAAAAAAAATAAAACTAATTTCTCAGTGCAACTAGAGAGAAAAGGAGGGAGACAAAAAATGCACTGTATATCAAAAAGAGATACCAAATTACATAAAACTCTTAACAGTTCCAAAATGAAAAAGGCTCCGAAGAAAAGCTGCGCTGACAAAAGGGCCACTCCATGCGTGCGCCTTCCTGCTAATGAAGAAAAAGAAAACGGCTCATGGTCAGCGCGCATACGATCCAGCATACGACTCAGCATGGTCAGCGCAGCGCGCATCACTTTGGATGCAAACGAATCGGACGGTCCCCGTGTGTGTGTGATTGAGACATCGCTGTTTCTCAGCCTGAGAAGAGAACGGACGTGGAGTTTCTGCACCCGAGCTCATATGAGCTCGGGTGAACAGTAAAATAAAAAAATTCAAAAAAAATTCAAAAAATTCCAATTTTTTTTTGGTAGAAACATTAACAAAAGTTTAAGTGCTTGCAAAAATTCGTCATGAAATCATATTTCTAGAAGGTGTGGCAAAAAAACAAAATCGGTACTCTGAAAATGCTACTTTCAAAAGCATTTTGGAGGCTGAATTTGTTTTTTTTTCACGCCTTACAGAAATGTGATTTCATGATGAATTTTTGCAAGCACTTAGAACTTTTGTCAATGTTTCTCTGAGAATTTTTTTGAAATTTTTTGAAATATTTTTATTTTTTTTTCGATTTTACTGTTCACCGAGCTCAAATGAGCTCGGGAGTAGAAAGGCACTTTCGAAAAAGTTCACATTATTACCGAAGAAGAGAGAAACTTGACATACATCGTAAAAAAAAACAACTCCGTTTTAAGTTACATTTTGCAAACACTTGAATAAAATTCTACTCTCAGTTTCTGCTATTACATGAAGCTGCAATCCTCGTCAGCAAAACCTAGCCCTGAGCGTACCGTGTCATACACCACCCTCTTGTTCTTCTGCTGGTAGTTCCCTATGATTGGCGTCTGGTCTTCGTAGGGAAGGCCCGCCATCGCCAGGCACACCTGAGACCCGTCCTTCTTCGCCATGAAGAGCATCCCGGCGGCCTCCACGGTCACGTCGGCGCCGCCCTCGAGCCGCAGCGTCAGCAGCGGCACGTTCACCTCGTCGTGCCCCGTCAGGTTGTAGCACGTGTCGAGGAGCGAGAACCCCGGCGCGGCGGGGTACCCGGCGGCGCTGAACTGGCGCGCGAACTCGGCGCGCACGGCGCGGTACACGGACGGCGCCAGCCGCGAGATCACCGTGCCCGAGTCGATGAGCACGTTGCTGGCGCCGAGCCCCGACGCGGTCATCGCGGCGCCGCCGACGGACGCGCCCGTGACGTTCATGAAGTAGAATGGGGGCTGCGCCGGGTCTGCGATCATGCGGGTGTATGCCACGGGCGTCGTGTTGCGGTAGGAGGATGGGTCGCTCCCTAGGGAGAGGGACCCCGAGGAGTCGCCGGAGGTGGTCGCCGGCAAACAGTAGGAGAACACGCCGCCGAACCGGGATGCCGTCTGGGAGACCAGCGACAGCTCGGTCCGGCCGAGGCCCATGAGCCCCGCTGTTCCACCGAACAGCCCGTGGTTGCTGAGCCCGCAGCCAAAGACGAAGCCGTTGAGGTTGGCGCCGCCGAGGCCGACCGTGTCCGTGGCCAGCACGCCGCGGCTGAACGACCCGTCGCCGTAGCCTAGCGCGTAGTAGCATCTCTCGCTTCCGCCGCCGCCGCCTCCCCTGGCGCAGAATCCGGGCGCGCCCGTGGCCTCCTTGAGCGAGGCCGCGCAGGCGGAGGCGTTGCACGGGACGGCGGCGTAGGTGGCGGAGCTAGCGGGGTCGAAGAGTGGGTCCCGCTGCTCGTAGCAGGCACGGCAGGGCTTGCACTGCACCCAGGTGAGGTCGCTGCCGGTGTCCACGATGACGTTGAGCTTGGCGGCGGCGCCGGAGGAGTCGCCGCCGAGCGCGATGGTGGTGACGTAGTTGAGTGTCTGGAAGCGAATGCCAGAGGTCAGCGGGACCTGGGCCGCCGCCTGCCGGGACTGTATGGACGCTGGCCTGGGGAGCTGCAACGAGGCAGCACGAGCGGCGTCGGCGGCGAGGAGTCGGCTAAGGTATCCTTCGCTGCCGGCGGGCTGGTTGGAGATGGTGGCCGGAGAATGGTGCTTCAGCTCTAGCACGGTGGTTGCTCTGCTTGCTCCCTCTGCTTTCCTGTGCCCTCCTGGAGAAGATGAGATGGACCAGAGTGACGAGTGTAAGAACCCATCAGTCATCAGAGACCTGTAGATTCTACAAGTATTGTACGTGCATGCATGCTGGTTGGAGTATCAAATTTTGGAACTAGATCATGATTTGGATTCTAGATATGGTTTCGCAGTGTCAGCAGCATAGAAGGGCCACCGAAAAATACAAAATGTAAAATTCCACGTACGGTTGTCAGAGAATATGGATAATATGTAAATTCGTATGCATGCATCTTTGTAAGACTGAGCCCATGTTGACACTTACCGTTTTATCAAGTTTTTTTTTGCGAGGACGTTTTACCATTCACTGTTCATGGCTTCTCATTTTTATTCTTTAACACCTCGAATTCTTATCGATCGGCAGTTGTACATATTTTTTGGAGAGTTTTCCCTAGGAATAGTGGATTGTGAATGTGTGGTCTACATAGTAAACTCTACCTCTCATAATATGATATTGCCGAGGAATGCTTCAAGCCTTCAACCATGCTTTTAGATAAATCTAATCTAAGGTACAACTCGTACGTAGAATTGAAGAGAACAAGTTGCTTACCTAGGATCTGAGCTTTGCTTTGTTGCTCATAGCGGCCCTGGATCTTCCTCGCGGCAGCACCCCACTCCAACTCACGCAGCGACAGCACCGCGCTCTTCTTCCCAACGACGACGGCGCCGCTGCCGGCGGCCGCCGCATTGCCAGCGACGGCGAGAAGCGCGAGGAGGCGGAGAAGAAGGTGGCGCCCGCGAGCAGAGCTGGAAGAAGCGGCCGCCATTGGAGTGGACCTCGCTCGCGGGAGGGAGGGAAGCGAAGCTAGCGACGAAGCAGGAAGTGGGAGGCGCGCAACGGACAAGAGAACGTGAATGCGAGAGAAGGAGAGGATACGTACACGTACACTGGGAGTGTACATACCTACCGGGAGATGGATGGGATCGACATCCTTGTAGTTTTGAGCAGAGATGCTCGGCGTCGAGGGCGCCCATAAGAGAACAAAGAGAAGGGGGAGGGGAGGGAGAGATCGGAGAATACGCTGTCACTCTGTTGGATGCATGCGTGTGCGTGTGTGTGAGAGAGAAAGCGAGACCGTGTGGGGCGCATGCATGCATATGAACGCACGCACGACGCGGGAACACGGGGGTACTGTAATTTTGTAGCTTTGTGAAATGTTTAGAATCACGGGCGCGAACAGGGGAGAGAAGAGGACGCTGGTGGCCTGCATCTCGTCAACTCGATCGACTCCTCGCGCGGGGATGCATTGCGTGCGGCTTACGTAGGTCCAGCATTACCCGTCACTCAATAATGCTACTACATCTACGAAACACGGGAAATAGTTTTCACCCTACAACTACAAGATCCTAGCTTCCTCCCACCCCCGCGTCGCCCTCCTCTGGCGGCTAGGGGGGATACCCTAAATCCGCCGCCGCCTCCCTCCCTCTCCCGTCCCTCCCCTCGCCGCTGCCTGAGGGGCTCGCCGGCGAAGCCCGGCCGGCTTCGGGGACGGCGGCGGCGAGGCGTTCTTCCTGCATCTGCGACGGCTTCTAGAGGCCGAGCCTCGTTCGCCGATGGCGGCCAGATCTCGGGCTGGCTTCTGCCAAGACCGACGTGGTGGCAGGGATGCAGGCCGTCGGCGCGTGGAGCGCCCATGGGGGATTGGTGCGGTGACCTTGCTCGAGATGGTGATGCGCCAAGGCAAGGTCGCGGTGGTGGTTTCTTCGGGCCGGCTAGATCCGAGCCCGCCCGGGCAAGAGGAGGACGCGCGGGTTGCGGAGCGTTGTGGTGGAGGTTGGAGGTGACGCTCCTCTGTCGTGTATCTGGTGGGTGTGCGGCGGTGGCTGCTGGCGGGGCCGGCCAGATCTGGGCCCTCCCTGGCTCGTGGCCGGTGCGAGTGGTGGTGCGGACCGCAGCGCGTGGTGCAGACGCGGTGCTTCGCCGTGCTCCGGTCTGGATGTGAGGAGGGGTAGCTCCAGATCTACTTGTGAGTGCGTCCGGGGTGCTTTCCCCGACATAGGTACGCAATTCCTCCGGACGAAAGTCCTTCTCGTTGCCGGCGATGACAGCGCCCATGGGTGTTGTTTCCTTGTTGAAGGCCTCACCGAGGAAATCTTGCACCTCTCTCGCCCTCGAGTTCGGTCTCCGGGTGAAAACCTAGATCTGCCTTGTTGGATCGGCGATGACGGCGTCATTGGCGCTGTTTCTTTGTTGGAAGCATTGCTATGGAGATTTGACCTCTTGGTGAAAGCACATTGTTTGGCGTGTGGTGTCCAGTCCGGAGATGGTGGTGGCGGGGTGATGATAGGATAGGGTCTGCGGTGGCGTGTCCGTCGGGGTTTGGCTATTGGCCATTGGTGTTTTGGACATTAGAGCACTCTTGATATGCAGACAGCGCCAGACAAGTCTTGTTGACTGTCCTCTTGCTGCCGGAGCGGCACATGTCTGCTCCTCTTTCGGATATGTCTTCTCTCTCCGGTGTCGACGAAGTTGTTCAGCATGCTTGTGGCCACCATGATCGATGCGGCAGCTTGGTGTACTTGTGTGATGTTGCAACGAAGTCAAAGTCGTTAGTCCGTGAGCGCGGTTCGTGATATACGATGACGCCGCTTTTATTGCCAATGTACATTCTGTTTGTATTGTGTTTGCTTGGTTCTTTGGCGATTATGTATGCCATGTAGTGCTTAGACCTAGTTTTGCTAGGTGTGATGTGTCCTTTTGTACAGGTTTTCACCCGGTTTTCCTTTAATAAACCGAGCAGTTTCAGCCTTCAGGCTTCTTCTTCTGCAATGGAATCTTAGCAGCTCTCCTGCTAACTTTCAAAAAAAAAATCTACGAAACACGCTACGAAAGGTCACGTAAACTTCCTAACTAAATCTCTCTCCTTCCTGATTTTCATGGGGTGGGCCGCTTCAACCCCCTAATCCTCCAATCCTAATTTGAACCCCTACTAACCAGTTTCCAAACATATTTCCGAACATATTCGTACTACTCATCGGTGGAGGTAAATTAAAGGCTATATGGACATACCGCCACAAAAGTTTGGCAAGCGGATATTAAAGGAATAGATGTCGAATGGACTCCTTGCTACCAACAAAGCAGTACTTTGTGCTTCCCTGTTAGTTCCTTTTTTTCATGTTATCTTTGGTTAGGATCACCTTTCGATCCCAGATACACATGAAGATTTTAATTTTCAACGAAAATTTAAGTTTCAAAATATAGTTATGGTCGAAAGGTCTACCATCATTGATGAGGTTCATATACATGGATTTGGCTGAAAAGCACTGGAAGTGTGCAACTTCCAACGGAATGTGTTTGTTTCCTCGCTAAGGTTGATTGTCATTAACCTTGTAACGAGGTGTATCTAGTCTTTCCATTTCCCTCCGATGAGTGTCCGTCGAAATTCAATATTTAGCTGGACTTGGCCCATTACCGTGGCAATAGAAACATCCTTCCGCTCACGATATGAGAGAGACACAAGTATGACATAGCTAGAGGCTCATCCCTTAGCCATGTGTTCTTTCAAAATCTTGTGGTTAAGCCATTGACCACCAAGAAAGCTCCCTTGAAAAAACACTTATGTTTTAACCCAATAAACCTTTTTTAGAAAGGTGAGTCACTTGGTTTGGCTTGAACCTAAGAGAGGGTTTTAGAGTGAGGGAACTTATTTTTTAGCACCACTTGCCAAACATCATCCTCAGTGAATATCTTGTAGAGCCATTTGCTCAACGAGCACATACTTTTAATACTAAGATCCTCCACGACCAGTCCTCCTTAGTTTTCTGAAAGAAAAATTGTATCCCATCTTGTGAGACTATATATGTGTTATGTTTGTCACATTTCCAGCAAAATCTAGATCTATAGCATTCCAATCTTTTTTGTACCCTTTTAGTTATTTCAAAGGAGAACAACATGAACATCGGTAGACTCATGATAACTACATTGATTAGGCTTAGTCTTGACCCAATGGACATAAGATTTCTCATCCAATAACCTATCTTGATCTCAAAGATCCTTGATACATTTACATTCCTTGTTGAGGAGTTTCCCGAACTACATTGGAATGACATGGTATATAAACAGTCAAGAGACAAATTCGTAACCAAAAATTTGCTTATACTGATCCTCTTCCCCTTTGTCCTTTCAAAAGGCAAAGAGCTTGCTCTTGTGGAAGTTAATCTTAAGACCCGGTAACTGCTCAAACAGACCAAAGATAAAGTTCCATAGTAAAGAGAAAGATTTTTTTCTTAGCTGCTTTTAGAGGCTAGTGCGGAATATAAGTTCTCTAGAAAGGCAACTAGGTGTGATACAATCCTATATGATGTGTTACAACAAACTAGCAAGCTACACAAAGTAATAACAGCAATTAAAGCTAGGGTTCATAGACAACCAGAAGTAGCGGAGACGATGATGTAATCCGAAGTTCACATACTTGGGGTGTGCTAATATCCGTCGGAGAGGGGGGACATCGAATGCTCCCATGAAAATGAATGTCTCACCTTCTTGTCCGAGAACCTCAAGCAATGAATGCTTAGGTTCCATACCACGAGGGATAGCTCTTGGGGCGAGCTACAAACCCCCACAAGAGAGCATTGGTAACAAGCACATGATTTGGAAGCTCCCGAGAAACACTGCTAGTCTAGGGCTCCCCACAAACCCAAGCGCCACTAGACTCTCTAGGATCTCGTGGAGAATCAGCAAACTCGAGTTGTTCTTGGATGGATTGGTAGAATAGGTGATCATCTTGCTCTCTATAAAATATGGAGTGGATTGGATGGCTAGAGGGGGAGGAATCGAAGAATTAAACTTTTAGATCAATTGTGTGAGCGTAGTGGAGTTGTCCCCTTCTCAAGTAAGATCTCAAGGAAGAAGGGGGTATATAAAGGTCAACCCAAAAATCTGCCTGTTGTGCATTGTCCAGCTACGTCGGTGTTGGGTAACATAGTAATTCAAAATTTTCCTACGATCACGCAAGATCTATCTAGGAGATACATAGCAATGAGACGGGAGAGTGTATCCATGTACCCTCGTAGACCAAAAGCGGAAGCGTTTAGTAACACGGTTGATGTAGTCGAACGTCTTCACGATCCAACTGATCCAAGTACCGAATGTAAGGTACCTCCGTGTTCAACACAAGTTCAGCACTATGAAGTCCCTCATGCTCTTGATCCAGTTGAGGACGAGGGAGAGTTCCGTCAGCACGATGGCGTGGCGACAGTGATGATGAAGTTACCTGCGCAGGGCTTCGCCTAAGCACTACGACGATATGACCGAGGTGTTAAACTGTGGAGAGGGGCACCGCACACGGCTAAGAGATTGTCTTTTGTGCTTTGGGGTGCCCCCCTGGCCACGTATATAAAGGAGGGAGAGGAGGAGGCCGGCGGCCAGGAGGGGCGCGCCATAGGGGGAGTCCAACTAGGATTCCCAATTCTAGTTGGAGTCTCCTTACTTTTCCAAGAGGGGGAGAGAGGGAAGGAGGAGGAGAGGGAGAAGGAAAGAGGGGGGCACCCCCCTCCCTAGTCCAATTCGGACTTGCCATGGGGGGCGGCCGCCCTTGCGTCCCTCCTCTCCTTTTCCACTAAGACCCATGAAGGCCCACTACTTCCATGGGGGGTTCCGGTAACCTCCCGGTACTCCGAAAAATACCCGAATCAATTGGGAACCATTCCGGTGTCCGAATATAACCTTCCAATATATCAATCTTTATCTCTCGACCATTTTGAGACTCCTCGTAATGTCCGTGATCTCATCTGGGACTCTGAACAAACTTCGGTCATCAAATCACATAACTCATAATACAAATCGTCATCGAACGTCAAGCGTGCAGACCTTACAGGTTCGAAAACTATATAGACATGACCGAGATGTTGGAAATATAACCTAGAGGCAATAATAAAATGGTTATTATTATATTTCCTTGTTCATGATAATTGTCTGTTGTTCATGCTATAATTGTATTGACCGGAAACCGTATAATACATAGACCACAACAAGTCCCTAGTGAGCCTCTAGTTGACTAGCTCGTTGATCAACAGATGGTCATGGTTTCGTGACTATGGACATTGGATGTCATTGATAACGGGATCACATCATTAGGAGAATGATGTGATGGACAAGACCCAATCCTAAGCATAGCACAAGATCGTGTAGTTCGTTTGCTAAAGCTTTTCTAATGTCAAGTATCATTTCCTTAGACCATGAGATCGTGCAACTCCCGGATACTATAGGAATGCTTTGGGTGTACCAAATGTCACAACGTAACTGGGTGGCTATAAAGGTGCACTACAGGTATCTCCGAAAGTGTCTGTTGGGTTGGCACGAATCAAGACTGGGATTTGTCACTCCGTATGACGGAGAGGTATCTCTGGGCCCACTCGGTAATGCATCATCATAATGAGATCAATGTGACTAAGTAGTTGGTTGCGGGATCATGCATTACGGAACGATTAAAGTGACTTGCCGGTAATGAGATTGGACGAGGTATTGGGATACCGACGATTGAACCTCGGGCAAGTAATGTACCGAATGATAAAGGGAATTGTATACGGGGTTGCTTGAATCCTCGACATCGTGGTTCATCCGATGAGATCATCGTGGAACATGCGGGAGCCAACATGGGTATCCAGATCCCGCTGTTGGTTATTAGCCGGAGAGCTGTCT
This sequence comes from Triticum dicoccoides, assembly GCF_002162155.2. Lineage (NCBI taxonomy): Eukaryota > Viridiplantae > Streptophyta > Magnoliopsida > Poales > Poaceae > Triticum > Triticum dicoccoides. Next base: position 573,485,710 of record NC_041389.1, on the reverse strand, counting down.
CGGTCATGTCTGCATGATTCCCGAACCCGTAGGGTCTACACACTTAAGGTTCGATGACGCTAGGGTTATAGGTGAAAGAACATGCGGTGCCCCCATGTTTGGTTTTGGTAATTGATGACAATCTCTATGTACTAATGGTTGCCTTGAGTTATATTTGAAGGTTTTGTCCATAGACTTTTCTTGGAGTATATTTGTTGGTTTCAAGGAGAGTTTGTGATGACCAAGGTGCTATTCAAGGAATTACCTAAAGATTGGTCTCATTTTTTGAAATTACCGTGTTCCCCAACACTAACATGATTTGGATAGACTTAAGCATCGCCATGTAATTGTTTTACTTTATCACTAAGCGGTAGCGATAGTCGTAGTAACAATATTTGGTGAGACGACAACGATGCTACAATGGAGATCAAGGTGCCGCGCGCCGGTGATGATGGAGATCATGATGATGCTTCGGTGATGGAGATCATGAGCACAAGATGATGATGGCCATATCATGTCACATATTTTGATTGCATGTGATGTTTATCTTTTATGCATCTTATTTTGCTTAGTACGACGGTAGCATTATAAGATGATCCTTTACTAAATTTCAAGGTATAAGTGTTCTCCCTGAGTATGCACCGTTGCTACAGTTCGTCGCGCCGAGACACCACATGATGATCGGGTGTGATAAGCTATACGTTCACATACAACGGGTGCAAGCCAGTTATGCACACGCAGAATACTCGGGCTAAACTTGACGAGCCTAGCATATGCAGATTGAAGGAAATATGCCCTAGAGGCAATAATAAAGTTATTATTTATTTCCTCATATCATGATAAATGTTTATTATTCATGCTAGAATTGTATTAACCGGAAACATGATACATGTGTGAATACACAGACAAACATATAGTCACTAGTGTGCCTCTACTAGACTAGCTCGTTAATCAAATATGGTTATGTTTCCTAACCATAGACATGTGTTGTCATTTGATTAATGGGATCACATCATTAGGAGAATGATGTGATTGACATGACCCATTCCGTTAGCCTAGCACTTGATCGTTTAGTATATTGCTATTGCTTTCTTCATGACTTATACATGTTCCTGTAACTATGAGAATTATGCAACTCCCGTTTACCGGAGGAACACTTTGGGTACTACCAAACGTCACAACGTAACTGGGTGATTATAAAGGAGTACTACAGGTGTCTCCGAAGGTACATGTTGAGTTGGCGTATTTCGAGATTAGGTTTTGTCACTCCGATTGTCGGAGAGGTATCTCTGGGCCCTCTCGATAATGCACATCATTATAAGCCTTGCAAGCAATGTGACCAAATGAGTTGGTTACGGGATGATGCATTACGGAATGAGTAAAGAGACTTGCTGGTAACGAGATTGAACTAGGTATTGGATACCGACGATCAAATCTCGGGCAAGTAACATACCGATGACAAAGGGAACAACGTATGTTGTTATGCGGTTTGACCAATAAAGATCTTCGTAGAATATGTAGGAACCAATATGAGCATCCAGGTTCCGCTATTGGTTATTGACCGAGAATAGTTCTAGGTCATGTCTACATAGTTCTCGAACCCGTAGGGTCCGCACGCTTAACGTTACGATGACAGTTTTATTATGAGTTTATAAGTTTTGATGTACCGAAGTTTGTTCGGAGTCCCGGATGTGATCACTGACGTAACGAGGAGTCTCGAAATGGTCGAGACATAAAGATTGATATATTGGAAGCCTATATTTGGACATCGCAATCGTTCCGGGTGAAATCGGCATTTTACCGGAGCACCGGGAGGTTATCGGAACCCCCTGGGGGGTTATTGGGCCTACATGGGCCTCGAGGGAGAAGAGGGAAGGAGGCAGGAGGGGGTCGTGCGCCCCTCCCCTTCCTAGTCCGAATAGGACAAGGGAAGGGGGCGGCGCCCCCCCTTTCCTTCCCCTCTTCCTCCTCTTTCCCCCCTTCTCCTATTCCAACTAGGAAAAAGGGAGTCCTACTCCCGGTGGGAGTAGGACTCCCCCCTTGGCGCGCCCTCCTTGGCCGGCCGCCTCCTCCCTCCTGGCTCCTTTATATACGGGGGCGGGGGGGCACCCCATAGACACACAAGTTGATCTACGGATCGTTCCTTAGCCGTGTGCGGTGCCCCCTCCACCATATTCCACCTCGGTCATATCGTCGCGAAGCTTAGGCGAAGCCCTGCGCCGGTAGAACATCATCATCGTCACCACGCCGTCATGCTGACGGAACTCATCCCCGAAGCTTTGCTGGATCGGAGCCCGGGGATCGTCATCGAGCTGAACGTGTGCTGAACTCGGAGGTGCCGTACGTTCGGTGCTTGGATCGGTCGAATCGTGAAGACATACGACTACATCAACCACGTTGTGCTAACGCTTCCGCTTACGGTCTACGAGGGTACGTGGACAACACTCTCCCCTCTCGTTGCTATGCCATCACCATGATCTTGCGTGTGCGTAGGAATTTTTTTGAAATTACTACGTTTCCCAACAGTGGCATCCGAGCCTAGGTTTTATGCATTGATGTTATATGCACGAGTAGAACACAGGTGAGTTGTGGGCGATACAAGTCATACTGCTTACCAGCATGTCATACTTTGGTTCAGCGGTATTGTGAGATGAAGCGGCCCGGACCGACATTACGCGTACGCTTACGCGAGACTGGTTACACCGTTGCGAGCACTCGTGCTTAAAGGTGGCTGGCGGGTGTCTGTCTCTCTCACTTTAGCTGAATCGAGTGTGGCTACGCCCGGTCCTTGCGAAGGTTAAAACAACACCAACTTGACGAACTATCGTTGTGGTTTTTATGCGTAGGTAAGAACGGTTCTTGCTAAAGCCCGTAGCAGCCACGTAAAATTTGCAACAACAAAGTAGAGGACGTCTAACTTGTTTTTGCAGGGCATGTTGTGATGTGATATGGTCAAGACGTGATGCTATAGTTTATTGTATGAGATGATCATGTTTTGTAACCGAAGTTATCGGCAACTGGCAGGAGCCATATGGTTGTCGCTTTATTGTATGAAATGCAAACGCCCTGTAATTGCTTTACTTTATCTCTAAGCGGTAGCGATAGTCGTAGAAGCAATAGATGGCGTAACGACAACGATGCTACGATGAAGATCAAGGTGTCGCGCCGGTGACGATGGTGATCACGATGGTGCTTCAAATATGGAGATCACAAGCACAAGATGATGATGGCCATATCATATCACTTATATTGATTGCATGTGATGTTTATCCTTTATGCATCTTATCTTGCTTTGATTGACGGTAGCATTTTAAGATGATCTCTCACTAATAATCAAGAAGTGTTCTCCCTGAGTATGCACCGTTGCGAAAGTTCTTCGTGCTGAGACACCACGTGATGATCGGGTGTGATAGGCTCTACATTTAAATACAACGGGTGCAAAACAGTTGCACATGCGGAATACTCAGGTCATACTTGACAAGCCTAGCATATACAGATATGGCCTCAGAACACGGAGACCGAAAGGTCGAGCATGAATCATATAGTAGATATGATCAACATAGTGATGTTCACCATTGAAACTACTCCATCTCACGTGATGATCGGATATGGTTTAGTTGATTTGGATCACGTGATCACTTAGATGACTAGAGAGATGTCTGTCTAAGTGGGAGTTCTTAAGTAATATGATTAATTGAACTTCAATTTATCATGAAACTTAGTACCTGATAGTATTTAGCTTGTCTATGTTTGTTTGTAGATAGATGACTCGTGCTGTTGTTCCGTTAAATTTTAATGCGTTCCTTGAGAAAGCAAAGTTGAAAGATGATGGTAGCAATTACACGGACTGGGTCCGTAACCTGAGGATTATCCTCATTGCTGCACAGAAAAGTTACGTCCTGGAAGCACCGCTGGGTGCCAGGCCTGCTGCGGATGCAACTGACGATGTTAAGAACGTCTGGCAGAGCAAAGCTGATGACTACTCGATAGTTTAGTGTGCCATGCTTTACGGCTTAGAACCGGGTCTTCAATGACGTTTTGAACGTCATGGGGCATATGAGATGTTCCAGGAGTTGAAGTTAATATTTCAAGCAAATGCCCGGATTGAGAGATATGAAGTCTCCAATAAGTTCTACAGCTGCAAGATGGAGGAGAATAGTTCTATCAGTGAACACATACTCAAAATGTCTGGGTATAATAATCATTTGATTCAACTGGGTGTTAATCTTCCTGATGATAGTGTCATTGACGGAATTCTTCAATCACTGCCACCAAGCTACAAGAGCTTCGTGATGAACTATAATATGCAAGGGATGAACAAGACTATTCCCGAGCTCTTCGCGATGCTAAAAGCCGCGGAGGTAGAAATCAAGAAGGAGCATCAAGTGTTGATGGTTAACAAAACCACCAGTTTCAAGAAAAAGGGCAAAGGGAAGAAGAAGGGGAACTTCAAAAAGAACAGCAAGCAAGTTGCTGCTCAAGAGAAGAAACCCAAGTCTGGACCTAAGCCTGAAACTGAGTGCTTCTACTGCAAGCAGACTGGACACTGGAAGTGAACTGCCCCAAGTATTTGGCGGATAAGAAGGATGGCAAAGTGAACAAATGTATATGTGATATACATGTTATTGATGTGTACCTTACTAATGCTCGCAGTAGCACCTGGGTATTTGATACTGGTTCTGTTGCTAATATTTGCAACTCGAAACAGGGACTACGGATTAAGTGAAGATTGGCTAAGGACAAGGTGACGATGCGCGTGGGAAATGGTTCCAAAGTCGATGTGATCGCGGTCGGCACGCTACCTCTACATCTACCATCGGGATTAGTTTTAGACCTAAATAATTGTTATTTGGTGTCAGCGTTAAGCATGAACATTATATCTGGATCTTGTTTGATGCGAGACGGTTATTCATTTAAATCAGAGAATAATGGTTGTTCTATTTATATGAGTAATATCTTTTATGGTCATGCACCCTTGAAGAGTGGTCTATTTTTATTAAATCTCGATAGTAGTGATACACATATTCATAGTGTTGAAACCAAAAGATGCAGAGTTAATAATGATAGTGCAACTTATTTGTGGCACTGCCGTTTAGGTCATATCGGTGTAAAGCGCATGAAGAAACTCCATACTGATGGGATTTTGGAATCACTTGATTATGAATCACCTGGTACTTGCGAACCGTGCCTCATGGGCAAGATGACTAAAACGCCGTTCTCCGGAACTATGGAGCGAGCAACTGACTTGTTGGAAATCATACATAATGATGTTTGTGGTCCAATGAATGTTGAGGCTCGCTGCGGATATCGTTATTTTCTCACCTTCACAGATGATTTAAGTAGATATGGGTATATCTACTTGATGAAACACAAGTCTGAAACATTTGAAAAGTTCAAAGAATTTCAGAGTGAAGTAGAAAATCATCGTAACAGGAAAATAAAATTCTACGATCTGATCGTGGAGGAGAATATTTGAGTTACGAGTTTGGTCTACACTTGAAACAACACGGAATAGTTTCGCAACTCACGCCACCCGGAACACCACAACGAAATGGTGTGTCCGAACGTCGTAATCGTACTTTACTAGATATGGTGCGATCTATGATGTCTCTTACTGATTTACCGCTATCATTTTGGGGTTATGCTTTAGAGACGACTGCATTCACGTTAAATAGGGCACCATCAAAATCCGTTAAGACGACGCCTTATGAACTATGGTTTGGCAAGAAACCAAAGTTGTCGTTTCTTAAAGTTTGGGGCTGCGATGCTTATGTGAAGAAACTTCAACCAGATAAGCTCGAACCCAAATCGGAGAAATGTGTCTTCATAGGATACCCAAAAGAGACTATTGGGTACACCTTCTATCACAGATCTGAGGGCAAGATTTTCGTTGCTAAAATCGGATCCTTTCTAGAGAAGGAGTTTCTCTTGAAAGAAGTGAGTGCGAGGAAAGTAGAACTTGATGAGATAACTGTATCTACTCCCTTATTGGAAAGTAGTTCATCACAAGAACCGGTTCCTGTGACAACTACTCCAATTAGTAAGGAAGCTAATGATATTGATCATGAAACTTCAGATCAAGTTTCTACTGAACCTCGTAGGTCTACCAGAATAAGATCCGCACCAGAGTGGTATGGTAATCCAATTCTGGAAGTCATGTTGCTTGACCATGATGAACCTACGAACTATGAGGAAGCAATGATGAGCCCAGATTCCGCAAAATGGCTAGAGGCCATGAAATCTGAGATGGGATCCATGTATGAAAACAATGTATGGACTTTGGTTGACTTGCCCGATGATCGGCAAGCCATTGAGAATAAATGGATTTTTAAGAAGAAGACTGACGCTGATGGTAATATAACTATCTATAAAGCTCGACTTGTTGCGAAAGGTTTTCGACAAGTTCAAGGGGTTGACTATGATGAGACTTTCTCACCCATAGCCGATGCTTAAGTCTGTCCGAATCATGTTAGCTATTGCTGCATTTCATAATTATGAAATTTGGCAAATGGATGTCAAAACTGCATTCTTGAATGGATTTCTGGAAGAAGAGTTGTATATGATGCAGCCAGAAGGTTTTGTAGATCCAAAAGGTGCTAACAAAGTGTGCAAGCTCCAGCGTTCCATTTATGACTGGTGCAAGCATCTCGGAGTTGGAATAAACGCTTTGATAGTGTGATCAAAGCATATGGTTTTATACAGACTTTTGGAAAGTGAGTGGGAGCTCTGTAGCATTTCTCATATTATATGTAGATGACATATTATTAATTGGAAATGATATAGAATTTCTGGATAGCATAAAGGGATACTTGAATAAAAGTTTTTCAATGAAAGACCTCAGTGAAGCTGCTTATATATTGGGCATCAAGATCTATAGAGATAGATCAAGACGCTTAATAGGACTTTCACAAAGCACATACCTTGATAAAATTTTGAAAAAGTTCAAAATGGATCAGGCAAAGAAAGGGTTCTTGCCCGTACTACAAGGTGTGAAGTTGAGTCAAACTCAATGCCCGACCACAACAGAATATAGAGAGAAAATGAAAGATGTTCCCTATGCTTCAGCCATAGGCTCTATCATGTATGCAATGCTGTGTACCAGACCTGACGTAGCTTAGCAATAAGCTTGGCAGGAAGGTACCAAAGTAATCCAGGAGTGGATCACTGGACAGCGGTCAAGAACATCCTGAAATACCTGAAAAGGACTAAGGATATGTTTCTCGTATATGGAGGTGACAAAGAGCTAGTCGTAAATGGTTACGTTGATGCAAGCTTTGACACTGATCCGGACGATTCTAAATCGCAAACCGGATACGTGTTTTTATTAAACGGTGGAGCTGTAAGTTGGTGCCGTTCTAAACAAAGCGTCGTGGCGGGATCTACATGTGAAGCGGAGTACATAGCTGCTTCGGAAGCAGCAAATGAAGGAGTCTGGATGAAGGAGTTCATTTCCGATCTAGGTGTCATACTAGTGCATCAGGACCAATGAAAATCTTCTGTGACAATACTGGTGCAATTGCCTTGGCAAAGGAATCCAGATTTCACAAGAGGACCAAGCACATCAAGAGACGCTTCAATTCCATTCGGGACCAAGTCCAAGTGGGAGACATAGAGATTTGCAAGATACATACGGATCTGAATGTTGCAGACCCGTTGACTAAGCCACTCTCACGAGCAAAACATGATCAGCACCAAGACTCCATGGGTGTTAGAATCATTACTATGTAATCTAGATTATTGACTCTAGTGCAAGTGGGAGACTGAAGGAAATATGCCCTAGAGGCAATAATAAAGTTATTATTTATTTCCTCATATCATGATAAATGTTTATTATTCATGCTAGAATTGTATTAACCGGAAACATGATACATGTGTGAATACATAGACAAACATATAGTCACTAGTGTGCCTGTACTAGACTAGCTCGTTAATCAAAGATGGTTATGTTTCCTAACCATAGACATGTGTTGTCATTTGATTAATGGGATCACATCATTAGGAGAATGATGTGATTGACATGACCCATTCCGTTAGCCTAGCACTTGATCGTTTAGTATATTGCTATTGCTTTCTTCATGACTTATACATGTTCCTGTAACTATGAGAATTATGCTACTCCCGTTTACCGGAGGAACACTTTGGGTACTACCAAACATCACAACGTAACTGGGTGATTATAAAGGAGTACTACAGGTGTCTCCGAAGGTACATGTTGAGTTGGCGTATTTCGAGATTAGGTTTTGTCACTCCGATTGTCGGAGAGGTATCTCTGGGCCCTCTCGGTAATGCACATCATTATAAGCCTTGCAAGCAATGTGACCAAATGAGTTGGTTACGGGATGATGCATTACGGAACGAGTAAAGAGACTTGCCGGTAACGAGATTGAACTAGGTATTGGATACCGACGATCAAATCTCGGGCAAGTAACATACCGATGACAAAGGGAACAACGTATGTTGTTATGCGGTTTGACCGATAAAGATCTTCGTAGAATATGAAGGAACCAATATGAGCATCCAGGTTCCGCTATTGGTTATTGACCGAGAATAGTTCTAGGTCATGTCTACATAGTTCTCAAACCCGTAGGGTCCGCACGCTTAACGTTACGATGACAGTTTTATTATGAGTTTATAAGTTTTGATGTACCGAAGTTTGTTCGGAGTCCCGGATGTGATCACTGACGTAACGAGGAGTCTCGAAATGGTCGAGACATAAAGATTGATATATTGGAAGCCTATATTTGGACATCGCAATCGTTCCGGGTGAAATCGGCATTTTACCGGAGCACCGGGAGGTTATCGGAACCCCCTGGGGGGTTATTGGGCCTACATGGGCCTCGAGGGAGAAGAGGGAAGGAGGCAGGAGGGGGTCGTGCGCCCCTCCCCTTCCTAGTCCGAATAGGACAAGGGAAGGGGGGCGGCGCCCCCCCTTTCCTTCCCCTCTTCCTCCTCTTTCCCCCCTTCTCCTATTCCAACTAGGAAAGAAGGGAGTCCTACTCCCGGTGGGAGTAGGACTCCCCCCTTGGCGCGCCCTCCTTGGCCGGCCGCCTCCTCCCTCCTGGATCCTTTATATACGGGGGCGGGGGGGCACCCCATAGACACACAAGTTGATCTACGGATCGTTCCTTAGCCGTGTGCGGTGCCCCCTCCACCATATTCCACCTCGGTCATATCGTCGCGAAGCTTAGGCGAAGCCCTGCGCCGGTAGAACATCATCATCGTCACCACGCCGTCATGCTGACGGAACTCATCCTCGAAGCTTTGCTGGATCGGAGCCCGGGGATCGTCATCGAGCTGAACGTGTGCTGAACTCGGAGGTGCCGTACGTTCGGTGCTTGGATCGGTCGAATCGTGAAGACGTACGACTACATCAACCACGTTGTGCTAACGCTTCCGCTTACGGTCTACGAGGGTACGTGGACAACACTCTCCCCTCTCGTTGCTATGCCATCACCATGATCTTGCGTGTGCGTAGGAAATTTTTTTGAAATTACTACGTTTCCCAACAGTGGCATCCGAGCCTAGGTTTTATGCGTTGATGTTATATGCACGAGTAGAACACAGGTGAGTTGTGGGCGATACAAGTCATACTGCTTACCAGCATGTCATACTTTGGTTCAGCGGTATTGTGAGATGAAGCGGCCCGGACCGACATTACGCGTACGCTTACGCGAGACTGGTTTCACCGTTGCGAGCACTCGTGCTTAAAGGTGGCTGGCGGGTGTCTGTCTCTCTCACTTTAGCTGAGTCGGGTGTGGCTACGCCCGGTCCTTGCAAAGGTTAAAACAACACCAACTTGACGAACTATCGTTGTGGTTTTTATGCGTAGGTAAGAACGGTTCTTGCTAAAGCCCGTAGCAGCCACGTAAAATTTGCAACAACAAAGTAGAGGACGTCTAACTTGTTTTTGCAGGGCATGTTGTGATGTGATATGGTCAAGACGTGATGCTATAGTTTATTGTATGAGATGATCATGTTTTGTAACCGAAGTTATCGGCAACTGGCAGGAGCCATATGGTTGTCGCTTTATTGTATGAAATGCAAACGCCCTGTAATTGCTTTACTTTATCTCTAAGCGGTAGCGATAGTCGTAGAAGCAATAGATGGCGTAACGACAACGATGCTACGATGAAGATCAAGGTGTCGCGCCGGTGACGATGGTGATCACGACAGTGCTTCGAAGATGGAGATCACAAGCACAAGATGATGATGGCCATATCATATCACTTATATTGATTGCATGTGATGTTTATCCTTTATGCATCTTATCTTGCTTTGATTGACGGTAGCATTTTAAGATGATCTCTCACTAATAATCAAGAAGTGTTCTCCCTGAGTATGCACCGTTGCGAAAGTTCTTCGTGCTGAGACACCACGTGATGATCGGGTGTGATAGGCTCTACGTTCAAATACAACGGGTGCAAAACAGTTGCACATGCGGAATACTCAGGTCATACTTGACGAGCCTAGCATATACAGATATGGCCTCAGAACACGGAGACCGAAAGGTCGAGCATGAATCATATAGTAGATATGATCAACATAGTGATGTTCACCATTGAAACTACTCCATCTCACGTGATGATCGGACATGGTTTAGTTGATTTGGATCACGTGATCACTTAGATGACTAGAGAGATGTCTGTCTAAGTGGGAGTTCTTAAGTAATATGATTAATTGAACTTCAATTTATCATGAAACTTAGTACCTGATAGTATTTAGCTTGTCTATGTTTGTTTGTAGATAGATGACTCGTGCTGTTGTTCCGTTAAATTTTAATGCGTTCCTTGAGAAAGCAAAGTTGAAAGATGATGGTAGCAATTACACGGACTGGGTCCGTAACCTGAGGATTATCCTCATTGCTGCACAGAAAAGTTACGTCCTGGAAGCACCGCTGGGTGCCAGGCCTGCTGCTGATGCAACTGACGATGTTAAGAACGTCTGGCAGAGCAAAGCTGATGACTACTCGATAGTTCAGTGTGCCATGCTTTACGGCTTAGAACCGGGTCTTCAATGACATTTTGAATGTCATGGGGCATATGAGATGTTCCAGGAGTTGAAGTTAATATTTCAAGCAAATGCCCGGATTGAGAGATGTGAAGTCTCCAATAAGTTCTACAGCTGCAAGATGGAGGAGAATAGTTCGATCAGTGAACACATACTCAAAATGTCTGGGTATAATAACCACTTGATTCAACTGGGTGTTAATCTTCCTGATGATAGTGTCATTGACGGAATTCTTCAATCACTGCCACCAAGCTACAAGAGCTTCGTGATGAACTATAATATGCAAGGGATGAACAAGACTATTCCCGAGCTCTTCGCGATGCTAAAAGCCGCGGAGGTAGAAATCAAGAAGGAGCATCAAGTATTGATGGTTAACAAAACCACCAGTTTCAAGAAAAAGGGCAAAGGGAAGAAGAAGGGGAACTTCAAAAAGAACAGCAAGCAAGTTGCTGCTCAAGAGAAGAAACCCAAGTCTGGACCTAAGCCTGAAACTGAGTGCTTCTACTGCAAGCAGACTAGACACTGGAAGTGAACTGCCCCAAGTATTTGGCGGATAAGAAGGATGGCAAAGTGAACAAATGTATATGTGATATACATGTTATTGATGTGTACCTTACTAATGCTCGCAGTAGCACCTGGGTATTTGATACTGGTTCTGTTGCTAATATTTGCAACTCGAAACAGGGACTACGGATTAAGCGAAGATTGGCTAAGGACAAGGTGACGATGCGCGTGGGAAATGGTTCCAAAGTCGATGTGATCGCGGTCGGCACGCTACCTCTACATCTACCATCGGGATTAGTTTTAGACCTAAATAATTGTTATTTGGTGTCAGCGTTAAGCATGAACATTATATCTGGATCTTGTTTGATGCGAGACGGTTATTCATTTAAATCAGAGAATAATGGTTGTTCTATTTATATGAGTAATATCTTTTATGGTCATGCACCCTTGAAGAGAGGTCTATTTTTATTAAATCTCGATAGTAGTGATACACATATTCATAGTGTTGAAACCAAAAGATGCAGAGTTAATAATGATAGTGCAACTTATTTGTGGCACTGCCGTTTAGGTCATATCGGTGTAAAGCGCATGAAGAAACTCCATACTGATGGGATTTTGGAATCACTTGATTATGAATCACCTGGTACTTGCGAACCGTGCCTCATGGGCAAGATGACTAAAACGCCGTTCTCCGGAACTATGGAGCGAGCAACTGACTTGTTGGAAATCATACATACTGATGTTTGTGGTCCAATGAATGTTGAGGCTCGCGGCGGATATCATTATTTTCTCACCTTCACAGATGATTTGAGCAGATATGGGTATATCTACTTGATGAAACACAAGTCTAAAACATTTGAAAAGTTCAAAGAATTTTAGAGTGAAGTAGAAAATCATCGTAACAGGAAAATAAAATTTCTACGATCTGATCGTGGAGGAGAATATTTGAGTTACGAGTTTGGTCTACACTTGAAACAACACGGAATAGTTTCGCAACTCACGCCACCCGGAACACCACAACGAAATGGTGTGTCCGAACGTCATAATCGTACTTTACTAGATATGGTGCGATCTATGATGTCTCTTACTGATTTACCGCTATCGTTTTGGGGTTATGCTTTAGAGACGCCCGCATTCACGTTAAATAGGGCACCATCAAAATCCGTTAAGACGACGCCTTATGAACTATGGTTTGGCAAGAAACCAAAGTTGTCGTTTCTTAAAGTTTGGGGCTGTGATGCTTATGTGAAGAAACTTCAACCAGATAAGCTCGAACCCAAATCGGAGAAATGTGTCTTCATAGGATACCCAAAAGAGACTATTGGGTACACCTTCTATCACAGATCTGAGGGCAAGATTTTCGTTGCTAAAATCGGATCCTTTCTAGAGAAGGAGTTTCTCTCGAAAGAAGTGAGTGCGAGGAAAGTAGAACTTGATGAGATAACTGTATCTACTGCCTTATTGGAAAGTAGTTCATCACAAGAACCGGTTCCTGTGACAACTACTCCAATTAGTAAGAAAGCTAATGATATTGATCATGAAACTTCAGATCAAGTTTCTACTGAACCTCGTAGGTCTACCAGAATAAGATCCGCACCAGAGTGGTATGGTAATCCAATTCTGGAAGTCATGTTGCTTGACCATCATGAACCTACGAACTATGAGGAAGCGATGATGAGCCCAGATTCCGCAAAATGGCTAGAGGCCATGAAATCTGAGATGGGATCCATGTATGAAAACAAAGTATGGACTTTGGTTGACTTGCCCGATGATCGGCAAGCCATTGAGAATAAATGGATTTTTAAGAAGAAGACTGACGCAAATGGATGTCAAAACTGCATTCTTGAATGGATTTCTGGAAGAAGAGTTGTATATGATGCAGCCAAAAGGTTTTGTAGATCCAAAAGGTGCTAACAAAGTGTGCAAGCTCCAGCGTTCCATTTATGGACTGGTGCAAGCATCTCGGAGTTGGAATAAACGCTTTGATAGTGTGATCAAAGCATATGGTTTTATACAGACTTTTGGAGAAGCCTGTATTTACAAGAAAGTGAGTGGGAGCTCTGTAGCATTTCTGATATTATATGTAGATGACATATTATTAATTGGAAATGATATAGAATTTCTGGATAGCATAAAGGGATACTTGAATAAAAGTTTTTCAATGAAAGACCTCGGTGAAGCTGCTTATATATTGGGCATCAAGATCTATTGAGATAGATCAAGACGCTTAATAGGACTTTCACAAAGCACATACCTTGATAAAATTTTGAAAAAGTTCAAAATGGATCAGGCAAAGAAAGGGTTCTTGCCCGTACTACAAGGTGTGAAGTTGAGTCAAACTCAATGCCCGACCACAGCAGAAGATAGAGAGAAAATGAAAGATGTTCCCTATGCTTCAGCCATAGGCTCTATCATGTATGCAATGCTGTGTACCAGACCTGACGTATGCTTAGCAATAAGCTTGGCAGGAAGGTACCAAAGTAATCCAGGAGTGGATCACTGGACAGCGGTCAAGAACATCCTGAAATACCTAAAAAGGACTAAGGATATGTTTCTCGTATATGGAGGTGACAAAGAGCTAGTCGTAAATGGTTACGTCGATGCAAGCTTTGACACTGATCCGGATGATTCTAAATCGCAAACCGGATACGTGTTTTTATTAAACGGTGGAGCTGTAAGTTGGTGCAGTTCTAAACAAAGCGTCGTGGCAGGATCTACATGTGAAGCGGAGTACATAGCTGCTTCGGAAGCAGCAAATGAAGGAGTCTGGATGAAGGAGTTCATTTCCGATCTAGGTGTCATACCTAGTGCATCAGGACCAACGAAAATCTTCTGTGACAATACTGGTGCAATTGCCTTGGCAAAGGAATCCAGATTTCACAAGAGGACCAAGCACATCAAGAGACGCTTCAATTCCATTCGGGACCAAGTCCAAGTGGGAGACATAGAGATTTGCAAGATACATACGGATCTGAATGTTGTAGACCCGTTGACTAAGCCACTCTCACGAGCAAAACATGATCAGCACCAAGACTCCATGGGTGTTAGAATCATTACTATGTAATCTAGATTATTGACTCTAGTGCAAGTGGGAGACTGAAGGAAATATGCCCTAGAGGCAATAATAAAGTTATTATTTATTTCCTCATATCATGATAAATGTTTATTATTCATGCTAGAATTGTATTAACCGGAAACATGATACATGTGTGAATACATAGACAAACATATAGTCACTAGTGTGCATCTACTAGACTAGCTCGTTAATCAAAGATGGTTATGTTTCCTAACCATAGACATGTGTTTTCATTTGATTAATGGGATCACATCATTAGGAGAATGATGTGATTGACATGACCCATTCCGTTAGCCTAGCACTTGATCGTTTAGTATATTGCTATTGCTTTCTTCATGACTTATACATGTTCCTCTAACTATGAGAATTATGCAACTCCCGTTTACCGAAGGAACACTTTGGGTACTACCAAACGTCACAACGTAACTGGGTGATTATAAAGGAGTACTACAGGTGTCTCCGAAGGTACATGTTGAGTTGGCGTATTTCGAGATTAGGTTTTGTCACTCCGATTGTCGGAGAGGTATCTCTGGGCCCTCTCGGTAATGCACATCATTATAAGCCTTGCAAGCAATGTGACCAAATGAGTTGGTTACAGGATGATGCATTACGGAACGAGTAAAGAGACTTGCCGGTAACGAGATTGAACTAGGTATTGGATACCGACGATCAAATCTCGGGCAAGTAACATACCGATGACAAAGGGAACAACGTATGTTGTTATGCGGTTTGACCGATAAAGATCTTCGTAGAATATGTAGGAACCAATATGAGCATCCAGGTTCCGCTATTGGTTATTGACCAAGAATAGTTCTAGGTCATGTCTACATAGTTCTCGAACCCGTAGGGTCCGCACGCTTAACGTTACGATGACAGTTTTATTATGAGTTTATAAGTTTTGATGTACCGAAGTTTGTTCGGAGTCCCGGATGTGATCACTGACGTAACGAGGAGTCTCGAAATGGTCGAGACATAAAGATTCATATAATTGAAGCCTATATTTGGACATCCGAATCGTTCCGGGTGAAATCAGCATTTTACCGGAGCACCGGGAGGTTACCGGAACCCCCCGGGGGGTTATTGGGCCTACATGGGCCTCGAGGGAGAAGAGGGAAGGAGGCAGGAGGGGGCCGCGCGCCCCTACCCTTCCTAGTCCGAATAGGACAAGGGAAGGGGGGCGGCGCCCCCCCTTTCCTTCCCCTCTTCCTCCTCTTTCCCCCCTTCTCCTATTCCAACTAGGAAAGAAGGGAGTCCTACTCCCGCTGGGAGTAGGACTCCCCCTTGGCGCGCCCTCCTTGGCCGGCCGCCTCCTCCCCCTGGCTCCTTTATATACGGGGGTGGGGGGGCACCCCATAGACACACAAGTTGATCTACGAATCGTTCCTTAGCCGTGTGCGGTGCCCCCCTCCACCATATTCCACCTCGGTCATATCGTCGCGAAGCTTAGGCGAAGCCCTGCGCAGGTTGAACATCATCATCGTCACCACGCCGTCGTGCTGACGGAACTCATCCCCGAAGCTTTGCTGGATCGGAGCCCGGGGATCGTCATCGAGCTCAAAGTGTGCTGAACTCGGAGGTGCCGTACGTTCGGTGCTTGGATCGGTCGAATCGTGAAGACGTACGACTACATCAACCGCGTTGTGCTAACGCTTCCGCTTACGGTCTACGAGGGTACGTGGACAACACTCTCCCCTCTCGTTGCTATGCCATCACCATGATCTTGCGTGTGCGTAGGAAATTTTTTGAAATTACTACGTTTCCCAACACAGATATGACCTCGAAACACTGAGACGAAAGGTCGAACGTGAATCATATAATAGATATGATCAACATAGTGATGTTCACCATTGAAAACTACTCCATCTCACGTGATGATTGAACATGGTTTAGTTGATTTGGATCACGTGATCATTTAGATGACTAGAGGGATGTCTATCTAGGTGGGACTTCTTGAGTAATATGATTAATTGAACTTTAGTTTATCATGAACTTAGTCCTAATAGTTATTTTGCATGACTATGTATTGTAGATCAATGGCCAGTGCTACCGTTCCTTTGAATTTTAATGCGTTCCTAGAGAAAGCTAAGTTGAAAGATGATGGCAGCAACTACACAGACTGGGTCCGTAACTTGAGAATTATCCTCATTGCTGCATAGAAGAATTATGTCCTGGAAGCACCGCTGGGTGCTAGGCCTGCTGCAGATGCTACTGATGACGTTAAGAACGTCTGGCAGAGCAAAGCTGATGACTACTCAATAGTTCAGTGTGCCATGCTTTACGGCTTAGAATCGAGACTTCCAAGACGTTTTGAACATCATGGACCATATGAGATGTTCCAAGAGTTGAAGTTAATATTTCAAGCAAATGCCCAAGTTGAGAGATATGAAGTCTCCAACAAGTTCTACAGCTGCAAAATGGAGGAGAATAGTTCTGTCAGTGAACACATACTCAAAATGTTTGGGTACCATAACCACTTGACTCAGCTGGGAGTTAATCTTCCTGATGATAGTGTCATTGACAGAGTTCTTCAATCACTGCCACCAAGCTATAAAGGCTTCGTGATGAACTATAATATCCAAGGGATGAACAAGACTATTCCCGAGCTCTTCGCGATGCTAAAGGCTGCGGAGGTAGAAATCAAAAAGGAGCATCAAGTGTTGATGGTCAACAAGACCACTAGTTTCAAGAAAAAGGGCAAAGGGAAGAAGGTGAACTTCAAGAAGAATGGCAAAAAGGTTGTTGCTCAAGAGAAGAAACCCAAGTCTGGACTTAAGCCTGAAACTGAGTGCTTCTACTGCAAAGGGACTGGTCACTAGAAGCGGAACTGCCCCAAGTATTTGGCGGATAAGAAGGATGGCAAAGTGAAAGGTATATTTGATATACATGTTATTGATGTGTACCTTACTAATGCTCGTAGTAGCGCCTGGGTATTTGATACTGGTTCTGTTGCTCATATTTGCAACTCGAAACAGGGGCTATGGATTAAACAAAGATTGGCTAAGGACGAGGTGACGATGCGCGTGGGAAATGGTTCCAAGGTCGACGTGATCGCCGTCGGCACGCTACCTCTACATCTACCATCGGGATTAGTTTTAGACCTGAATAATTGTTATTTGGTGCTAGCGTTGAGCATGAACATTATATCTGGATTTTGTTTAATGCGAGACGGTTATTCATTTAAATCGGAGAATAATGGTTGTTCTATTTATATGAGTAATATCTATTATGGTCATGCACCCTTGCGGAGTGGTCTATTTTTGTTGAATCTCGATAGTGATGATACACATATTCATAGTATTGAAGCAAAAAAGATGCAAAGTTGATAATCATAGTGCAACTTATTTGTGGCACTGTCGTTTTCATCGAAAACGGAGTTCACATGCATCTTCTATGATGTTTTCGATGTTGGAGGTTCTGCCGGTTCTTCTCTGTTGGAGGTTTCTCTCCTCTTCTTGTTAGGCATACCTCCTCTGCCTCTTCTTCTATAACCTTGAGTTTGTCTTGTTTCCAACAAGCTTGAGTTTGCTCAATTCGGAGCTCATATGAAGAAGTTATGGGAGTTCTGTTTTTCTCCCTGCGGTAGTACCGCGGTGGCAGCGGTAGTACCGCTTGTAGCGTCAAGCGGTAGTACCGCTCCAGTACCGCTCTACTACCGCCTTGTTTTTGGGTCGTGCTTTTTCATGTCGGGTTTAGCAGTAGTTGCACGGCAGTAAGGCATGCCAGTTCCGCCCATAAGCGGTAGTACCGCTATGTTTGGGCGGTAGTACCGCCTATAAGCGGTAGTACCGCTCCGGTCGGGCGGTAGTACCGCTACTGCATTACTGCCGCCGTTCTCTGCTCTGCCCTGCCTCATTTGGTCCAGTGTTCTACTCCTCCAGCGGTAGTACCGCTGGGGTGAGCGGTAGTACCGCTTATAAGCGGTACTACCGCCCCAAGGTTCATGTTTTGTTGCTCCGTTTCCCTGCTTCTTCCACTCGAGCGTTAGTACCGCTCGTGTGCGGGCTGAGCACATAACGGTTGGATTTTCCCCCTCCTATAAAAGGGGGTCTTCTTCCCCAATGAACCTTATCCTTTGAACTCGTGTTCTTCCCCCATTGTTGACCTTCTTCGAGCTTGCTAACTCTCAATCCCTACATGGATTCTTGCTAGTTTTTGAGGGAAAAGAGAGAGGAGATCTAGATCCACATTTCCACCAATCACTGTCTCCTCTATGTGAGGGGAACTCCTTGGATCTAGATCTTGGAGTTCTTGGTGTTCTCCTTCTTGTTCTTCCTCTCATCTTCCTCCCTAGCATTAGTTGCTTCGGTGGGATTTGAGAGAGAAGGACTTGGGCACTCCGTGTGCCCTTGCCATTGCATTTGGTGCATCGGTTTGAGTTCTCCACGCGATACGTGGAAGTTACAAGTTGAGAAGCTTATTACTCTTGGGTGCTTGGTGCCCTTGAGCTTGTTCCTCTTGGGTGCTTGGGTGCCCTAGACAGTTGGTGGTGTTCGGAGCTCAATCATTGTGGTGTAAAGCTCCGGGCAAGCGTCGGGGTCTCCAATTAGGTTGTGGAGATCGCCCCGAGCAATTTGACGGGTACCGGTGACCGCCCCCAAGGGTTGCCAAAGTGTACGGGTTCGGTGACCGCCCCAAGGGTTGCCATTTGTACGGGTTCGGTGACCGCCCTCAAGGGTCCCTTAGTGGAATCACGGCATCTTGCATTGTGCGAGGGCGTGAGGAGATTTTGGTGGCCCTAGTGGCTTCTTGGGGAGCATTGTGCCTCCACACCGCTCCAAACGGAGATTAGCATCCGCAAGGGTGTGAACTTCAGGATACATCATCGTCTCCGCGTGCCTCAGTTATCTCTTACCCGAGCCCTTTACTTATGCACTTTACTTTGTGATAGCCATATTGTTTCTTGTCATATATCTTGCTATCACTTAGTTGTCTATCTTGCTTAGCATAAGTTGTTGGTGCACATAGGTGAGCCTAGTTGTTGTAGGTTTTGTGCTTGTCAAATTAATCGCTAGGTTTATTCCGCATTTGTTCAAGCCTAAACCATAATTATTTTAAAGTGCTTATTCACCCCCCCCCCCTCTAGGCGACATCCATGATCTTTCAATAGGGAAGATTTGTGTGTGATTACTGAATGTTGTCCGGAGTCCCGGATGAGATCCCGGACGTCACGAGGAGTTCCAGAATGGTCCGGAGGTGAAGATTTATATACGGGAAGTCATCATATGGTCACTGGAAGTGTTCGGGGGTTTATCGATATTGTACCGGGACCACCGAAGGGGTTCCGGGGGTCCACCGGGAGGGTCCACCTGCCCCGGAGGACCCTATGGTCTGTATGTGGAAGGGAACCAGCCCCTAGGTGGGATGGGCGCCTCCCCCCTAGGGCCCATGCGCCTAGGGTTGGGGGGGCCTAAAGGAGGCGCTCCCCTTGGCTTGGGGGCAAGCCCCTCCCCTTGGCCGCTGCCCCTCCCCCCTCTAGATCTCATCTAGAGGGGCCGGCCCCCTTCTCCCTATAAATAGAGGGGTGGAGGGAGGGCCGTAGAACCACATCCAAGGCGCAGCCCCTCCCCTCCCCAACACCTCTCCTCCTCCGCGTGAGCTTGGCGAAGCCTTGCTGGAGAACTGCCACTCTATCACCACCACGTCGCCGTGCTGCAGCTGGAGCTATCTTCCTCAACCTCTCCCTCCTCCTTGCTGATCAAGGCGCAGGAGACGTCACCGGGCTGCACATGTGTTGAATGCTGAGGTGCCGTTGTTCGGCGCTTAGATCGGAATCCACCGCGATCTGAATCGCTACGAGTACGACTCCTTCATCCGCGTTCTTGCAACGCTTCCGTCTCGCGATCTTCAAGGGTATGAAGATGCACTCCCCTCTCTCTTGTTGCTAGTTACTCCATAGATTGATCTTGGTGATGCGTAGATTTTTTTTTTAATTTCTGCAACGATCCCCAACAGTGGCATCATGACCTAGGTCTATGCGTAGTTTCTATGCACAAGTAGAACACAAGTTTGTTGTGGGCGTCGATTTTGTCAATTTACTTTCCACTACTAGTATTATCTTATTTCGGCGGCATCGTGGGATGAAGTGGCCCGGACCGACCTTACACGTACGCTTACGTGAGACAGGTTCCACCGACTGACATGCACTAGTTGCATAAGGTGGCTAGCGGGTGTCTGTCTCTCCCACTTTAGTCAGATCGGATTCGATGAAAAGGGTCCTTATGAAGGGTAAATAGCAAATGGCATATCACGTTGTGGTTTTTGGCGTAGGTAAGAAACGTTCTTGCTACAAACCTATAGCAGCCGCGTAAAAACTTGCAACAACAATTAGAGGACGTCTAACTTGTTTTTGCAGCATATGTTGTGTGATGTGGTATGGCCAAAAAGGATGTGATGAATGAAATATATGTGATGTATGAGATTGATCATGTTCTTGTAATAGGAATCATGACTTGCATGTCGATGAGTATGATAACCGGCAGGAGCCATAGGAGTTGTCTTTAATTTATTGTATGACCTGCGTGTCATTGAATAATGCCATGTAATTACTTTACTTTATTGCTAAACCGTTAGCCATAGTGGTAGAAGTAATAATTGGCGAGACAACTTCATGAAGACACGATGATGGAGATCATGGTGTCATGCCGGTGACGATGATGATCATGGCGCCCCGAAGATGGAGATCAAAAGGAGAAAATGATATTGGCCATATCATGTCACTATTTGGTTGCATGTGATGTTTATCATGTTTTACGTCTTATTTGCTTAGAACGACAGTAGCATAAATAAGATGATCCCTCATAAAATTTCAAGAAAGTGTTCCCCCGAACTGTGCATCATTGCGAAGGTTCATTGTTTCGAAGCACCACGTGATGATTGGGCGTGATAGATTCTAACGTTCGCATACAACAGGTGTAAGCCAGATTTACACATGCAAAACACTTAGATTGACTTGACGAGCCTAGCATGTACAGACATGGCCTCGGAACACAAGAGACCGAAAGGTCGAACATGAGTCGTATAGAAGATACGATCAACATGAAGATGTTCACCGATGATGACTAGTCCATCTCACGTGATGATCGGACACAGCCTAGTTGACTCAGATCATGTATCACTTAGATGACTAGAGGGATGTCTATCTGAGTGGGAGTTCATTAAATAATTTGATTAGATGAACTTAATTGTCATGAACTTAGTCTAAAATCTTTGCAATATGTCTTGTAGATCAAATGGCCCACGCTAATGTTGCCCTCAACTTCGACGCGTTCCTAGAGAAAACCAAGCTGAAAGACGATGGTAGCAACTATATGGACTGGGTCCGGAACTTGAGGATCATCCTCATAGCTGCCAAGAAAGCATATGTCCTAGATGCACCGCTAGGTGAAGCACCCGTTTTCCCAGCAACTCAAGACGTTATGAACGTCTGGCAGTCGCGTAGTGATGATTACTCCCTGGTTCAGTGCGTCATGCTTTACATCTTAGAACTGGGGCTCCAAAAGCATTTTGAGCAGCACGGAGCATATGAGATGTTCCAAGAGCTGAAAATGGTTTTCCAAGCTCATGCCCGGGTCGAGAGATATGAAGTCTCCGACAAGTTCTATAGTTGGAAGATGGAGGAGAATGGCTCTGTCAGCGAGCACATACTCAAAATGTCTGGGTTGCACGACCGCTTGTCTCAGCTGGGAGTTAATCTCCCGGATGACGCGGTCGTCGACAGAATCCTCCAGTCGCTTCCACCTAGCTACAAGAGCTTTGTGATGAATTTCAATATGCAGGGGATGGTGAAAACCATTCCTGAGGTATATTCAATGCTAAAATCAGCGGAGGTGGAGATCAAAAAGGAACATCAAGTGTTGATGGTCAATAAAACCACTAGTTTCAAGAAAGGCAAGGGTAAGAAGAACTTCAAGAAGGACGGAAAGGGAGTTGTCGCGCCCGGTAAGCCAGTTGGCGGGAAGAAGCCAAAGCATGGACCCAAACCTGAGACTGGGTGCTTTTATTGCAAGGGAAACGGACACTGGAAGCAGAACTGCCCCAAGTACTTAGCGGACAAGAAGGCCGGCAACACCAAAGGTATATGTCATATACAAGTAATTGATGTGTACCTTACAAGTACTCGTAGTAGCTCCTGGGTATTTGATACCGGTGCGGTTGATCATATTTGTAACTCAAAACAGGAGCTACGGAATAAGCGGAGACTGGCGAAGGACGAGGTGACGATGCGCGTCGGGAATGGTTCCAAGGTCGATGTGATGCCGTCGGCACGCTACCTCTACATTTACCTACGGGATTAGTTTTAAACCTCAATAATTGTTATTTAGTGCCAGCTTTGAGCATGAACATTGTATCTGGATCTCGTTTAATATGAGATGGCTACTCATTTAAATCCGAGAATAATGGTTGTTCTATTTATATGAGAGATATGTTTTATGGTCATGCCCCACTAGTCAATGGTTTATTCTTAATGAATCTCGAACGTGATGTTACACATATTCATAGTGTGAATACCAAAAGATGTAAGGTTGATAATGATAGTCCCACATACTTGTGGCACTGCCGCCTTGCTCACATTGGTGTCAAACGCATGAAGAAGCTCCATGCAGATGGACTTTTGGAGTCTCTTGATTACGAATCATTTGACACGTGCGAACCATGCCTCATGGGAAAAATGACCAAGACTCCGTTCTCCGGAACAATGGAGCGAGCAACCAACTTGTTGGAAATCATACATACTGATGTGTGTGGTCCAATGAGCATTGAGGCTAGCGGTGGCTATCGTTATGTTCTCACCCTCACTGATGACTTAAGTAGATATGGGTATGTCTACTTGATGAAACATAAGTCTGAGACCTTTGAAAAGTTCAAGGAATTTCAGAGTGAGGTAGAGAATCAACGTGACAGAAAAATAAAGTTCTTACGATCAGATCATGGGGGAGAATATTTGAGTCACGAATTTGGTACGCACTTAAGGAAATGTGTAATCGTTTCACAACTCACGCCGCCTGGAACACCTCAGCGTAACGGTGTGTCCGAATGTTGTAATCACACTCTATTGGATATGGTGTGATCTATGATGTCTCTTACCGATTTACTACTATCATTTTGGGGATACACTCTAGAGACAGCTACATTCACTTTAAATAGGGCACCGTCTAAATCCATTGAGACGACACCGTATGAATTATGGTTTGGAAAGAAACCTAAGTTGTCGTTTCTAAAAGTTTGGGGATGCGATGCTTATGTCAAGAAACTTCAACCTGAAAAGCTCGAACCCAAGTCGGAAAAATGCGTCTTCAGAGGATACCCTAAAGAAACCATTGGGTATACCTTCTACCTCAGATCCGAAGGCAAGATCTTTGTTGCCAAGAACGGGTCATTTCTGGAGAAAGAGTTTCTCTCGAAATAAGTAAGTGGGAGGAAAGTAGAACTTGTTGAAGTACTGCCCCTTGAACCGGAAAGTAGCGCAGCTTGGGAAGATGTTTTTGTGGTGCATGCACTAACTAGAGAGGAAATTAATGATGATGATCAAGGTACTTCGAATCAAGTTGCTACTGAACTTCGTAGGTCCACAAGGACACATTCCACACCAGAATGGTATGGCAACCCTGTCCTGGAAATCATGTTGTTAGACAACGGTGAACCTTCGAACTATGAAGAAGCGATGGCGGGCCCAGATTCCAACAAATGGCTTGAAGCCATGCAATCCGAGATAGGATCCATGTATGAAAACAAAGTATGGACTTTGACAGACTTGCCGATGATCGGCAAGCGATAGATAATAAATGGATTATTAAGAAGAAGACAGACGCGGATGGTAATGTTACCATCTATAAAACTCGACTTGTCGCTAAGGTTATCCACAAGTTCAAGGGGTTGACTTCGATGAGACCTTCTCACCCGTAGCGAAGCTGAAGTCCGTCTGAATCATGTTAGCAATTGCCGCATTCTATGATTATGAGATATGGCAAATGGACGTCAAAACGACATTCCTTAACGGCTTCCTTAAGGAAGAATTGTATATGATGCAGCCAGAAGGTTTTGTCGATCCTAAGAATGCTAACAAGGTATGCAAGCTCCAATGTTCCATCTATGGGCTGGTGCAAGCATCTCGAAGTTGGAACATTCGCTTTGATGAAATGATCAAAGCGTTTGGGTTTATGCAGACTTATGGAGAAGCCTGCATTTACAAGAAAGTGAGTGGGAGCTCTGTAGCATTTCTCATATTATATGTGGATGACATACTATTGATCGAAAATGATATAGAACTTTTGGAAAGCATAAAGGCCTACTTGAATAAGTGTTTTTCAATGAAGGACCTTGGAGAAACTGCTTACATATTAGGCATCAAGATCTATAGAGATAGATCGAGACGCCTCATAGGTCTTTCACAAAGCACATACCTTGATAAGATATTGAAGAAGTTCAATATGGATCAGTCCAAGAAGGGTTTCTTGCCTGTATTGCAAGGTGTGAAATTGAGCTCGGCTCAAAGCCCGACCACGGCAGAAGATAGAGAAAAGATGAGTGTCATCCCTATGCCTCAGTCATAGGGTCTATTATGTATGCCATGTTGTGTACCAGATCTGATGTAAACCTTGCCGTGAGTTTAGTAGGAAGGTACCAAAGTAATCCCGGCATGGAACACTGGACATCGTTCAAGAATATCCTGAAGTACCTGAAAAGGACTAAGGGTATGTTTCTCGTTTATGGAGGTGAGGAAGAGCTCGTCGTAAAGGGTTACATCGATGCTAGCTTCGACACAGATCTGGATGACTCCAAGTCACAAACCGGATACGTGTATATTTTGAATGGTGGGGCAGTAAGCTGGTGCAGTTGCAAGCAAAGCGTCGTGGCGGGATCTACATGTGAAGTGGAGTACATGGCAGCCTCGGAGGCAGCACATGAAGCAATCTGGATGAAGGAGTTCATTACTGACCTATGAGTTATTCCCAATGCGTCGGGCCCGATGACTCTCTTCTGTGACAACACTGGAGCTATTGCCCTTGCCAAGGAGCCCAGGTTTCACAAGAAGACTAGGCACATCAAGCGTCGCTTCAACTCCATTCGTGAAAATGTTCAAGATGGAGACATAGATATTTGTAAAGTGCATACGGATCTGAATGTCGCAGATCCGTTGACTAAACCTCTTCCACGAGCGAAACATGATCAACACCAGAACTCTATGGGTGTTCGATTCATCACAATGTAACTAGATTATTGACTCTAGTGCAAGTGGGAGATTGTTGAAAATATGCCATAGAGGCAATAATAAAATGGTTATTATTATATTTCCTTGTTCATGATAATTGTCTGTTGTTCATGCTATAATTGTATTGACCGGAAACCATAATACATGTGTGAATGCATAGACCACAATAAGTCCCTAGTGAGCCTCTATTTGACTAGCTCGTTGATCAAGAAATGGTCATGGTTTCTTGACTATGGACATTGGATGTCATTGATAACGGGATCACATCATTAGAAGAATGATGTGATGGACAAGACCCAATCCTAAGCATAGCACAAGATCGTGTAGTTCGTTTGCTAAAGCTTTTCTAATGTCAACTATCATTTCCTTAGACCATGAAATCGTGCAACTCCCGAATACCGTAGGAATGCTTTGGGTGTACCAAATGTCACAACATAACTGGGTGGCTATAAAGGTGCACTACAGGTATCTCCGAAAGTGTCTGTTGGGTTGGCACGAATCGAGACTGGGATTTGTCACTCCGTATGACAGAGAGGTATCTCCGGGCCCACTCGGTAATGCATCATCATAATGAGCTCAATGTGACTAAGTACTTGGTCGCGGGATCATGCATTACGGAACGAGTAAAGTGACTTGCCGGTAATGAGATTGAACGAGGTATTGGGATACCGACGATCGAATCTCGGGCAAGTAACCTACCGATTGACAAAGGGAATTGTATAAGGGATTGCTTGAACCCTCGACATCGTGGTTCATCCGATGAGATCATCATGGAACATGTGGGAGCCAACATGGGTATCCAGATCCCGCTGTTGGTTATTGGCCGAAGAGCTGTCTCGGTCATGTCTGCATGATTCCCGAACCCGTAGGGTCTACACACTTAAGGTTCGATGACGCTAGGGTTATAGGGAAGATTTGTGTGTGATTACCAAATGTTTTTCGGAGTCCCGGATGAGATCCCGGACGTCACGAGGAGTTCTGGAATGGTCCGGAGGTGAAGATTTATATATGGCAAGTCATCATATGGTTACCGGAAGTATTTGGGGGTTTATCGGTATTGTACCGGGACCACCGAAGGAGTTCCGGGGGTCCACCGGGAGGGTCCACCTGCCCCGGAGGGCCCTATGGGCTGTATGTGGAAGGGAACCAGCCCCTAGGTGGGCTGGGTGCCTCCCCCCTAGGGCCCATGCGCCTAGGGTTGGGGGAGGGGGGAACCCTAAAGGGGGCGCCCCCTTGGCTTGGGGGGCAAGCCCCCTCCCCCTTGGCCGCCGCCCCCCTCTAGATCTCATCAGGGGCCGTCCCCCTTCCCCCTTCTCCCTATAAATAGAGGGGTGGAGGCAGACCTGCAACACCACATCCAAGGCGCAGCCCCTCCCCTCCCCAACACCTCTCCTCCTCCGCGTGAGCTTGGCGAAGCCCGGCCGGAGAACTGCCACTCCATCACCACCACGCTGTCGAGATACTGCTGGAGCTATCTTCCTCAACCTCTCCCTCCTCCTTGCTGGATCAAGGCGCGGGAGACCTCACCGGGCTGCATGTGTGTTGAACGCGGAGGTGCCGTTGTTCGGCGCTTAGATCGGAATCCACCGCGATCTAAATCGCTACGAGTACGACTCCTTCATCCGTGTTCTTGCAACGCTTCCGTCTTGCGATCTTCAAGGGTATGAAGATGCACTCCCCTCTCTTTCGTTGCTAGTTACTCCATAGATTGATCTTGGTGATGCGTAGAAATTTTTTTAATTTCTGCAACGATCCCCAACACGAGACATATCTCTAGTCAATAACCAATAGCGGAACCTGGATGCTCATATTGGTTCCTACATATTCTACGAAGATCTTTATCGATCAAACCGCACAGCAACATATGTCATTCCCTTTGTCATCGGTATGTTACTTGCCCGAGATTCGATCGTCGGTATCATCATACCTAGTTCAATCTCGTTACCGGCAAGTCTCTTTTCGTTCCATAATGCTTCATCCTGTACCTAACTCATTAGTCATATTGCTTGTGAGGCTTATAGTGATGAGCATTACCGAGAGGGCCCAGAGATACCTCTCCGATACACAGAGTGACAAATCCTAATCTTGATCTATGCAAACCCAACAAACACCTTCGGAGACACCTGTAGAGCATCTTTATAATCACCCAATTATGTTGTGACATTTGATAGCACACAAGGTGTTCCTCCGGTATTCAGGAGTTGCATAATCTCATAGTCTGAGGAACA
This sequence comes from Triticum dicoccoides, assembly GCF_002162155.2. Classification (NCBI taxonomy): domain Eukaryota; kingdom Viridiplantae; phylum Streptophyta; class Magnoliopsida; order Poales; family Poaceae; genus Triticum; species Triticum dicoccoides. Next base: position 573,457,707 of record NC_041389.1, on the reverse strand, counting down.
TGTATAAGTCATGAAGAAAGTAGTAGCAATAAAACTGTAACGATCATAATGCTAAGCTAACAGATGGGTCTTGTCCATCACATCATTCTCCTAATGATGTGATCCCGTTCATCAAATGACAACACATGTCTCTGGTTAGGAAACATAACCATCTTTGATTAACGAGCTAGTCAAGTAGAGGCATACTAGGGACACTATGTATTGTCTATGTATTCACACATGTACTAAGTTTCCGATTAATACAATTCTAGCATGAATAATAAACATTTATCATGAAATAAGGAAATATAAATAACAACTTTATTATTTCCTCTAGGGCATATTTCCTTCAGTCTCCCACTTGCACTAGAGTCAATAATCTAGATTACAAAGTAATGACTCTAACACCCATGGAGTCTTGGTGTTGATCATGTTTTGCTCGTGGAAGAGGCTTAGTCAACGGGTCTGCAACATTCAGATCTGTATGTATCTTGCTAATCTCTATGTCTCCCTCCGCTACTTGATGGCGGATGGAATTGAAGCGTCTCTTGATGTGTTTGGTTCTTTTGTGAAATCTGGATTCCTTTACCAAAGCAATTGCTCTAGTATTGTCACAAAAGATTTTCATTGGACCCGATGCACTAGGTATTACACCTAGATCGGATATGAACTCCTTCATCCAGACTCCTTCATTTGCTGCTTCCAAAGCAGCTATGTACTCCGCTTCACACGTAGATCCTGCAATGATGCTCTGCTTGGAACTGCACCAACCGACAGCTCCACCATTCAATATAAATATGTATCTGGATTGTGACTTAGAGTCATCCGGATCAGTGTCAAAGCTTGCATCGACGTAACCATTTACGACGAGCTCTTTGTCACCTCCATAAATGAGAAACATATCCTTAGTCCTTTTCAGGTATTTCAGGATGTTCTTGACCGCCGTCCGGTGCTCCACTCCTGGATTACTTTGGTACCTCCCTGCTATACTTATAGCAAGGCACACACTAGGTCTGGTACACAGCATTGCATACATGATAGAACCTATGGTTGAGGCATAGGGAATGACTTTCATTTTCTCTCTATCTTGTGCAGTGGTCGAGCATTGAGTCTGACTCAACTTCACACCTTGTAACATAGGCAAGAACCCTTTCTTTGACTGGTCCATTTTGAACTTCTTCAAAACTTTATCAAGGTACGTGCTTTGTGGAAGTCCAATTAAGCGTCTTGATCTATCTCTATAGATTTTGATGCCCAATATGTAAGCAGCTTCACCGAGGTCTTTCATTGAAAAAAAAATATTCAAGTATCATTTTATGCTATCCAAAAATTATGTATTATTTGCAATCAACAATATGCCATCCACATATAATATTAGAAATGCTATAGAGCTCCCACTCACTTTCTTGTAAATATAGGCTTCTCCAAAAGTCTGTATAAAACCATATGCTTTGATCACACTATCAAAGCGTATATTCCAACTCCGAGAGGCTTGCACCAGTCCATAAATGGATCGTTGGAGCTTGGACACTTTGTTAGCACCCTTTGGATCGACAAAACCTTCTGGTTGCACCATATGCAACTCTTCTTTAAGAAATCCATTAAGGAATGCAGTTTTGACATCCATTTGCCAAATTTCATAATCATAAAATGCGGCAATTGCTAACTGAAGGAAATATGCCCTAGAGGCGATAATAAAGTTATTATTTATCTCCTTGTTTCATGATAAATGTTTATTATTCATGCTAGAATTGTATTAACCGGAAACTTAGTACACGTGTGAATACATAGACAAAACATATAGTCCCTAGTATGCCTCTACTTGACTAGCTCGTTAATGAAAGATGGTTATGTTTTCTAACCATAGACATGTGTTGTCATTTGATGAACAGGATCACATCATTAGGAGAATGATGTGATGGACATGACCCATCCGTTAGCTTAGCATTATGATCGTTTCAGTTTCATTGCTACTGCTTTCTTCATGACTTATACAAGTTCCTCAGACTATGAGATTATGCAACTCCCGAATACCGGAGGAACACTTTGTGTGGTACCAAACGTCACAACGTAAAAGGGTGATATAAAGGTGCTCTACATGTGTCTCCGAAGGTGTTTGTTGGGTTGGCATAGATCAAGATTAGGATATGTCACTCCGTGTTTCAGAGAGGTATCTCTGGGCCCTCTCGGTAATGCTCATCACTATAAGCCTTGCAAGCATTGTGACTAATGAGTTAGTTGCGGGAGGAAGTATTATGGAACGAGTAAAGAGACATGCCGGTAATGATATTGAACTAGGTATGATGATACCGACGATCGAATCTCGGGCAAGTAACATACCAATGACAAAGGGAACAATGTATGTTGTTATGCGGTTTGACCGATAAAGATCTTCGTAGAATATGTAGGAACCAATATGAGCATCCAGGTTCCGCTATTGGTTATTGACCGGAGATGAGTCTCGGTCATGTCTACATAGTTCTCGAACCCGTAGGTTACGCACGCTTAACATTCGATGATGATTGGTATTATGAGTTTATGTGATTTGATGTACCGAAGGTTGTCCGGAGTCCCGAATAAGATCACGGACATGACGAGGAGTCTCAAAATGGTCGATACATAAAGATTGATATATTGGACCATGTTGTTCGGACACCAGAAGTGTTCCGGATAGTTTCGGATAAAACCAAAGTGACGGAGGGTTACCGGAACCCCACCCGGGAAGTAATGGGCCTTAGTGGGCCTATAGGGGAGAGAGAGGGCCGCACCAGGAGGTGGCGCCCCCCCCCAAGGGAGTCTGAATAGGTCAAGGGGAGGGGCGCGGCCCCTCTTTCCCTCTCCCTCTCCCTCTCCTTCCTTCTGCTCCTAGTTGGACTAGGAAAGGGGGAACCTACTCCTACTTGGAGTAGGACTCCCCCCTTGGCCGCGCCCCTTGTGGCTGGCCAGCCCCCTCCTCTCCTCCTTTATATACGGGGGAGGGGGCACCCCATAGACACACAAGTTGATCTTTAGCCGTGTGCGGTGCCCCCCTCCACAGTTTTCACCTCGGTCATATCGTCGTAGTGCATAGGCGAAGCCCTGCGCAGGTAACTTCATCATCACCGTCGCCACGCCATCGTGCTGATGGAACTCTCCCTCGGCCTCAGCTAGATCTTGAGTTCGAGGGACGTCACCGAGCTGAACGTGTGCAGATCGCGGAGGTGTCGTGCGTTCCGTACTTGATCGGTTGGATCGCGGAGATGTTCGAATACATCAACCACGTTAACACTTCTGCTTTCGGTCTACGAGGCTACATGGACACGCTCTCCTCTCTCGTTGCTATGCTTCACCTTGATAGATCTTGCGTGATCATAGGATTTTTTTTGAAATTACCGTGTTCCCCAACACTAACATGATTTGGACAGACTTAAGCATCGCCATGTAATTGTTTTACTTTATCACTAAGCGGTAGCGATAGTCGTAGTAACAATATTTGGTGAGACGACAATGATGCTACGATGGAGATCAAGGTGCCGCGCGCCGGTGACGATGGAGATCATGGCGATGCTTCGGTGATGGAGATCATGAGCACAAGATGATGATGGCCATATCATGTCACATATTTTGATTGCATGTGATGTTTATCTTTTATGCATCTTATTTTGCTTAGTGCGACGGTAGCATTATAAGATGACCCCTTACTAAATTTCAAGGTATAAGTGTTCTCCCTGAGTATGCACCGTTGCTACAGTTCGTCGCGCCGAGACACCACATGATGATCGGGTCTGATAAGCTCTACGTTCACATACAACGGGTGCAAGCCAGTTTTGCACATGCAGAATACTCGGGCTAAACTTGACGAGCCTAGCATATGCAGATATGACCTCGAAACACTGAGACGAAAGGTCGAACGTGATAGTAGATATGATCAACATAGTGATGTTCACCATTGAAAACTACTCCATCTCACGTGATGATCGAACATGGTTTAGTTGATTTGGATCACGTGATCATTTAGATGACTAGAGGGATGTCTATCTAGGTGGGAGTTCTTGAGTAATATGATTAATTGAACTTTAGTTTATCATGAACTTAGTCCTGATAGTTATTTTGCATGACTATGTATTGTAGATCAATGGCTAGTGCTACCGTTCCTTTAAATTTTAATGCGTTCCTAGAGAAAGCTAAGTTGAAAGATGATGGCAGCAACTACACAGACTGGGTCCGTAACTTGAGGATTATCCTCATTACTGCATAGAAGAATTACGTCCTGGAAGCACCGCTGGGTGCCAGGCCTGCTGCAGATGCTACTGATGACGTTAAGAACGTCTGGCAGAGCAAAGCTGATGACTACTCAATAGTTCAGTGTGCCATGCTTTACAGCTTAGAATCGAGACTTCAAATACGTTTTGAACATCATGGACCATATGAGATGTTCCAAGAGTTGAAGTTAATATTTCAAGCAAATGCCCGAGTTGAGAGATATGAAGTCTCCAACAAGTTCTACAGCTGCAAAATGGAGGAGAATAGTTCTGTCAGTGAACACATACTCAAAATGTTTGGGTACCATAACCACTTGACTCAGCTGGGAGTTAATCTTCCTGATGATAGTGTCATTGACAGAGTTCTTCAATCACTGCCACCAAGCTATAAAGGCTTCATGATGAACTATAATATCCAAGGGATGAACAAGACTGTTCCCGAGCTCTTCGCGATGCTAAAGGTTGCGGAGGTAGAAATCAAAAAGGAGCATCAAGTGTTGATGGTCAACAAGACCACTAGTTTCAAGAAAAAGGGCAAAGGGAAGAAGGTGAACTTCAAGAAGAACGGCAAAAAAGTTGTTGCTCAAGAGAAGAAACCCAAGTCTGGACCTAAGCCTGAAACTGAGTGCTTCTACTGCAAAGGGACTGGTCACTAGAAGCGGAACTGCCCCAAGTATTTGGCGGATAAGAAGGATGGCAAATTGAAAGGTATATTTGATATACATGTTATTGATGTGTACCTTACTAATGCTCGTAGTAGCGCCTGGGTATTTGATACTGGTTCTATTGCTCATATTTACAACTCGAAATAGGGGCTATGGATTAAATAAAGATTGTCTAAGGACGAGGTGACGATGCGCGTGGGAAATGGTTCCAAGGTCGATGTGATCGCTGTCGGCACGCTACCTCTACATCTACCATCGGGATTAGTTTTAGACCTGAATAATTGTTATTTGGTGCCAGCGTTGAGCATGAACATTATATCTGGATCTTGTTTAATGCAAGATGGTTATTCATTTAAATCGGAGAATAATGGTTGTTCTATTTATATGAGTAATATCTATTATGGTCATGCACCCTTGCGGAGTGGTCTATTTTTGTTGAATCTCGATAGTGATGATACGCATATTCATAGTATTGAAGCAAAAAGATGCAAAGTTGATAATGATAGTGCAACTTATTTGTGGCACTGTCGTTTGGGTCATATCGGTGTAAAGCACATGAAGAAACTCCATGCTGATGGACTTTTGGAATCACTTGATTATGAATCACTTGGTGCTTGCGAACCGTGCCTTATGGGCAAGATGACTAAAACTCTGTTCTCTGGAACTATGAAACGAGCTACTAACTTATTGGAAATAATACATACCGATGTATGGGGAGTGTTGAGGCTCGTGGCGGGTATCGTTATTTTTCTTACCTTCGCAGATGATTTGAGCAGATATGGTTATATCTACTTAATGAAGCATAAGTTTGAAACATTTGAAAAGTTCAAAGAATTTCAGAGTGAAGTGGAAAATCATCATAACAAGAAAATAAAGTTTCTACGATCTAATCATGGAGGAGAATATTAGAGTTACGAGTTTGGTCTTCATTTGAAATAACATGGGATAGTTTCACAACTAATGCCACCTAGAACACCACAGCGAAATGGTGTGTCCGAACATCATAACCGCACTTTATTGGATATGGTGCGATCTATGATATCTCTTACTGATTTACCGCTATCATTTTGGGGTTATGCTTTAGAGACGGTTGCATTCACTTTAAATAGGGCACCATCAAAATCCGTTGAGACGATGCCTTCTGAACTGTGGTTTGGCAAGAAACAAAAGTTGTCATTTCTTAAAATTTGGAGTTGCAATGCTTATGTGAAAAAGCTTCAACCTGATAAGTTCGAACCCAAATCGGAGAAGTGCGTCTTCATAGGATACCCAGAGGAAATTGTTGGGTACAACTTCTATCACAGATCCGAAGGCAAAATCTTTGTTGCTAAGAATGGATCCTTTCTAGAGAAGGAGTTTCTCTCGAAAGAAGTGAGTGGGAGAAAAGTAGAAGTTGATGAGGTAATTGTACCTTCTCCCTTATTGGAAAGTAGTTCATCACAGAAATCAGTTCCAGTGATTCCTACACCACTTAGTGAAGAAGTTAATGATGATGATCATGAAACTTTAGATCAAGTTACTACTAAACCTCGTAGATCTTCCAGAGTAAGATCCGCACCAGAGTGGTACGGTAATCCTATTCTGGAAGTCATGTTACTAGACCATGATGAACCTACGAAGTATGAGGAAGCGATGATGAGCCCAAATTCCGCGAAATGGCTTGAGGCCATGAAATCTGAGATGGGATCCATGTATGAGAGCAAAGTGTGGACCTTGGTGGACTTGCCCGATGATCGGCAAGCCATAGAAAATAAATAGATCTTTAAGAAGAAGATCGGCGCAGACGGTAATGTTACTGTTTACAAAGCTCGACTTGTTGTGAAAGTTTTTGACAAGTTCAATGAGTTGACTATGATGAGACTTTCTCACCCGTACCGATGCTTAAGTCTGTCTGAATCATGTTAGCGATTGCCGCATTTTATGATTATGAAATTTGGCAAATGGATGTCAAAACTGCATTCTTGAATGAATTTCTGGAAGAAGAGTTATATATGATGCAACCAGAAGGTTTTGTTGATCCAAAGGTGCTAACAAAGTGTGCAAGCTCCAACGATCCATTTATGGATTGGTGCAAGCCTCTCGGAGTTGGAATAAACGCTTTGATAGTGTGATCAAAGCATATGGTTTTATACAAACTTTTGGAGAAGCCTGTATTTACAAGAAAGTGAGTGGGAGCTCTGTAGCATTTCTGATATTATATGTGGATGACATATTGTTGATTGGAAATGATATAGAATTTCTGGATGGCATAAAGGGATACCTGAATAAGAGTTTTTCTATGAAAGACCTCGGTGAAGCTGCTTACATATTGGGCATCAAGATCTATAGAGATAGATCAAGACGCTTAATTGGACTTTCACAAAGCACATACCTTGAAAAAGTTTTGAAAAGGTTCAAAATGGATCAGTCAAAGAAAGGGTTCTTGCTTGTATTACAAGGTGTGAAGTTGAGTCAGACTCAATGCCCGACCACTGCATAAGATAGAGAGAAAATGAAAGTCATTCCCTATGCTTCAGCCATAAGATCTATCATGTATGCAATGTTGTGTACCAGACCTGATGTGTGCCTTGCTATAAGCATAGCAGAGAGGTACCAAAGGAATCCCGGAGTGGAGCACTGGACAGTGGTCAAAAACATCCTGAAATACCTGAAAAGGACTAAGGATATGTTTCTCATTTATGGAGGTGAAAAAGAGCTCGTCGTAAACGGTTACGTCGATGCAAGCTTTGACACTGATCCGGATGACTCTAAGTTGCAAACCGGATACGTATTTTTATTGAATGGAGGAGCTGTCAGTTGGTGTAGTTACAAGCAGAGCGTCGTGGCGGGATCTACGTGTGAAGAGGAGTACATTGCTGCTTCGGAAGCAGCAAATGAAGGAGTTCATATCCGATCTAGGTGTCATACCTAGTGCATCGGGTCCAATGAAAATCTTTTGTGACATTACTGGTGCAATTGCCTTGGCAAAGGAATCCAGATTTCACAAAAGAACCAAGCACATCAAGAGACGCTTCAATTCCACCTGTCATCAAATGTCGGAGGGGGACATAGAGATTTGCAAGATACATACAGATCTAAATGTTGCAAACCCGTTGACTAAGCCTCTTCCACGAGCAAAACATGATCAGCACCAAAGCTCCATGGGTGTTAGAATCATTACTATGTAATCTAGATTATTGACTCTAGTGCAAGTGGGAGACTGAAGGAAATATGCCCTAGAGGCAATAATAAAGTTATTATTTATTTCCTTATTTCATGATAAATGTTTATTATTCATGCTAGAATCGTATTAACCAGAAACTTAGTACATGTGTGAATACATAGACAAAACATATAGTCCCTAGTATGCCTCTACTTGACTAACTCGTTAATCAAAGATGGTTATGTTTCCTAACCATAGACATGTGTTGTCATTTGATGAACGGGATCACATCATTAGGAGAATGATTTGATGGACATGACCCATCTGTTAGCTTAGCATTATGATCATTTCAGTTTCATTGCTACTGGTTTCTTCATGACTTATACAAGTTCCTCAGACTATGAGATTATGCAACTCTCGAATACCGGAGGAACACTTTGTGTGCTACCAAACGTCACAACCTAAAAGGGTGATTATAAAGGTGCTCTACAGGTGTCTCCGAAGGTGTTTGTTGGGTTGGCATAGATCGAGATTAGGATTTGTCAATCCGTGTTTCGGAGAGGTATCTCTGGGCCCTCTCGGTAATGCTCATCACTATAAGCCTTGCAAGCATTGTGACTAATGTGTTAGTTGCGGGATGAAGTATTACAGAATGATTAAAGAGACTTGCCGGTAACGTGATTGAACTAGGTATGATGATACCGATGATCGAATCTCGGGCAAGTAACATACCAATGACAAAGGGAACAACGTGTGTTGTTATGCGGTTTGACCGATAAAGATCTTTGTAGAATATGTAGGAACCAATATGAGCATCCAGGTTCCGCTATTGGTTATTGACCGGAGATGAGTCTCGGTCATGTCTACATAGTTCTTGAACCCGTAGGGTCCGCACGCTTAACATTCGATGACGATTGGTATTATGAGTTTCTGTGATTTGATGTACCGAAGGTTGTTTGGAATCCCGGATAAGATCACGGACATGACGAGGATTCTCGAAATGGTCGAGACATAAAGATTCCTTGTGTTTCGGATATATCAATCTTTACCTCTCGACCATTTCGAGACTCATCATGTCCGTTGATCTCATCCGGGACTCCGAACAAACTCCGATCATCAAATCACATAACTCATAATACAAATCGTCATCGAACGTTAAGCGTGCGGACCCTACGGGTCCGAGAACTATGTAGACAAGACCGAGACATATCTCCGGTCAATAACCAATAGCAGAACCTGGATGCTCATATTGGTTTCTACATATTCTATGAAGATCTTCATAGGTCAAACCGCATAACAACATACGTTGTTCCCTTTGTCATTGGTATATTACTTGCCCGAGATTCGATCGTCGGTATCATCATACCTAGTTCAATCTCGTTACCAAGTCTCTTTACTCGTTCCTTAATGCTTCATCCCGTAACTAACTTATTAGTCATATTGCTTGCAAGGCTTATAGTAATGAGCATTACCGAGAGGGCCCAGAGATACCTCTCCGATACACGGAGTGACAAATCCTAATCTTGAACTGTGCCAACCCAACAAACACCATCGGAGACACCTGTAGAGCATCTTTATAATCACCCAGTTACGTTGTGAAGTTTGATAGCACACAAGGTCTTCCTCCGGTATTCAGGAGTTGCATAATCTCATAGTCTGAGGAACATGTATAAGTCATGAAGAAAGCAGTAGCAATAAAACTGTAACGATCATAGTGCTAAGCTAACGGATGGGTCTTGTCCATCACATCATTCTCCTAATGATTTGATCTCGTTCATCAAATGACAACACATGTCTATGGTTAGGAAACATAACCATCTTTGATTAACGAGCTAGTCAAGTAGAGGCATACTAGGGACATTATGTATTGTCTATGTATTCACACATTTACTAATTAAGTTTCTGGTTAATACAATTCTAGCATGAATAATAAACATTTATCATGAAATAAGGAAATATAAATAACAACTTTATTCTTGCCTCTAGGGCATATTTCCTTCAGTCGGATGTTCCGACAGGATGTGCGACACATTGTCCGAGCCTGTCCAGTAGACTCTGGATAGAGCCAGATATTGCCTCGAAATATATGATGTAACATCCCACCTATCGGATATTTTGTCATACAATCTGACCAAATGTCTGACACTGTTCATAAGCACAAAACATAGAGAATTCATGGCACTCTTTCTCACATAGGGTGTGGATGGTATTTGGCTTTATGTTAAGTGATTCCACACAAGATCCATGTTGCATCCCCTCTTAACAGCACAACATATCTACGACTCAAAAAGGAGAAAGCATCGACCAGAAAATTGGCATGTCGTCTTCCTTTGTCCTTTTAGCTTAGGGGGTGACCAACAATATGTTTCATTTCCATAGATGTGTAAACCAAAACATAGTTAGTCATCTAATCTCTATAACTATTAAACACCAAAACCATCATTAGGGACGGATTTCCTTTCAAAAGGCCAGACTGCTCTTTTACCGCTTACAAACTACGCTCCCCTAAGTCAATTCAAATAAGCATGGGGTGTCGTTTTTTAGCGACACTTGGATTGAAGTGTAATTATTCAACTGAGCAATATAGTAAAGGCATGCAAAATGGTTAATAAGTTGAGTTCTTATGTATTTCACGTCATTTAGAGAAATCATAAACATGTTATAGAATGAGTTATCTCATAATGTATCTCCAGCATTTAATGTTATGAGATCCTAAAATTATGAGCAATTAAAATTAAATCAGGAAAGTGTAAATAATAGAGATAAATGTCTTATCTTTCTGATCATCTCTTAACTACGAGAAGGCAAAACTTGGTTTTCCGTTTCTTTCACTCCACGACCACTTATTCTATGTGTCAGCTATATAGTGTCATTGTGCACATCCTAATAAGGTATATGACTAGGCACGGAACCGAACCGTTTGGCTTAGTCAAAATAAGGAGTGTTGCTCCCGTGTTGTCCCACATTGGGCAACAAGGAGACAACCCTAGCCGATGGCATCCTTGGCTCCTTCTTCGTTTCTCCCCCACATTGCCTTCCATGGTTGTCGACAGGCAAAGCCCATGGGATGCACGACATCGAGGGGATCTCATCCCTTCATGCCAGGGCGCATCTGCACTAGATGGCGAGTGGGGGGTGAATGTGCGCTTGGAGACTGCCAGAATTGCGGGAGGAGGGGGCTCGTGTGAGAGTTGAATCACCGCACGTGGGTCAGGTCTATGTTAAGGTGCATCGATCTAGGCTGGGGCCTGTGTAGTTGTGGCTCGACTTTGCAATGGACATGCATCACAGCCGGTGGCAGCAACCATGTTGGCGTTAGCGTGATCATACTAATGGTGGCCACAATGGAGGACGTTGAGATGGCGTCCTCGAGGATGTCATTGACGAATCTATCAAATGGCTACAATGACGACTAGATCTAAGTCATCACCTTACGTCTAAGTGTCCCTCCCTCTGTCATTCACGAATTCAAAGAAGGGGCAACAATGACTGGAAGTGATAATGCGGGCTACTAATGCTTTCTCCAGCAACGTGGGTGGGGGTGGGGGGCCAGATCAAGCAATATCGGGGTGTGTCGAGCCCTTGTTAAGTGTTGCCACGAAGCTCAGCTCAGGGACTAAAAATCCTAAGTTCAACTTTTGGTTGAACTTGTCAACATCAGTGCACATGCAACAATCCCTTCTTAAAGGATTTGTCCAAAATAGCAAATGATCGTTGTTCGAGCACATGTCATAGGGTTTGCGATAAGATTGTGAAGATTGGATGGCCTTGGCTTTTTCAAGCCAATTCTGTTTGGCATAAATGATTGTGAAGATTGGATGGTCTTAGTTTTTCTTTAAGGCGATCTTTGGCATCAACGATTGGCTTTACCTTAGCTATGTACATCACATGCCTAGGGTTATCCTGCTCTTCGAGAAAATGTGTTGCTGTCCAACTACCTTTGTGGTTAATCTACCACATCACTACTCTAAAATGTGTTAGTTGTCTAGTGCGGTGATTTGGTGCCAGGGCTCAGATGAGCCCGGGCGTGAGCAGTACCTCGATTTGACATAGAAAAGAAGTTCAAATTTTTTTTGTGGTGTAAGATGCTCCTCTGTGTGAACTCCGTGCAAAATTTTATGAAGTTTGGACATTCAAGAAGCTCGTGGCAAAAAATAATTAAAAAAAATCAGATGTCTGAGAAACTTTTGAAAATTGCACTGTTCACGCCTGATTTTGTCTTTTTGCCACAAGCTCCTCAAATATCCAAACTTCACAAAATTTTGCACGAAGTTCACACACAGGAGCATCTTGCACCACAAAAAAAGTCAGAATTTTTTCAGAGTTCACCAGGCTCATCTGAGCCTGGGATCTGGCTTGGATTATCGATTGTTGTCCAACTAACTTTATGGTTAATCTATCATATCACTACTCTTATGTATTTGTCCAACAACCTTTGTGGTTAATCTATCATATCACTACTCTTATGTATGTGTATTCGATCTAGTTCAATTATTTATTTAATTATTTTTCTGCTTCGATGCAGTAAAGTTGCATAGGCTGCACGAAAACACCAAAAAAGATATCATGTCATACAACTAATAAGAGTATGTAAAGTTTCAAAATATGTATAATACCGTTTTGTCATGCCCAGAGTGAAGTCTGATAGAACTCATATACAGACAAAAGAATCAACATATCCAGAATACAGCTTTCGACATGCAAGCTTTCCTTGGTGAAATTCCAAAAAAAAAAACACTTTATGTGTCTTTGTTCTTCCAGGTCAGGCAGCAACCAATCACCAAAGGCTGGAAATACCAGTACATGGTCTTTCCAGGTTCTTATATAGAACACAAAACAGGTATACATCAGGTGAGAAACAACCCTTCAATTTTTCCCAGGTGTAATTCCAACTACGACGTTGCTGACCTGTGTCAAGTGAATAGAGGTCGCTAAGCACTCTAAAATCCAATCAGCATTGTAAAATACGACACTATTCGATGGATTGTTGAGACATAAATAAACGGGAGGCTTACCAGTTTACCCTTTTCGTCAACTGTCATAGGGTTCTCAACAACGACGGTTACATTCTGGGGTTGAGGTGTGGGCTGCAAGAAGATGAAAATATGAGATAAATCATTCTACTCTCCAGAAACAACTTGTTAAAATACAATACATGTCTGTGGACATACAACAGAAGCTGATGAGGCATTATATGCAGATTCATTTGATGTAGGCCTTGGACATGGCGCGGGTGGCATGGTATTTATCTGAAATTCATAGCACAGATGGTTTAAAATCAGTAAATTTTGCTGCTAAACAATTACATGCACTTGCATCACATGATGGTGTAGGGCAAGGGTTAACTTACTCCAGTATTTGTGATATTTGTGATATAATCGCAGATGGCACATTTGACAGAAGGTGCTCCATGTGGATACATCAAAGTTGTCCGGCACCGACCACAGTTCACGTGGGCTATATTATTGACTGCATTATGAACAGAAGTGAAATGACTCACAAGTAAGAAAGGAGATCCATGCATAATTGGAGTGTAACATTTCGTATGGAGGCAGTATAACATATCCTACTAGGGAAAGCGTGAAGCACATTTTTTATTAACTAAACATTATGTTCTACTCCCTCCGTTCCTAAATACAAGTCTTTCTAGAGATTCCAAAAGGGACTACGTACGGAGCAAAATGAGTGAATCTACACTCTAAAATATGTCTATATACATCCAATGTAGTTCCTATTGAAATATCTAGAAAAACTTATATTTAGGAATGGAGGGAGTATTTAATTTCGGCGTGCAAACCTGGCTATAACACAAACTTCTCCATGTGAGGCTGCTATCATTCTAAACCATACCACATGCCACTCAGCTCTTGCATCAGTATTTGCGAAATTAATTATGGGAGAGAATTGACCACATCTGAAGTTCCATGGATGATACATATATTTGCCAACAACAGATTAACAAAATTCAACATTCGTGACAAATTAACATGCCTATGTATCAAAAGCATAAATGAGGAAAGCTCATAATTAGAAATAACAGAATATGAAGCAGAATTGGCATTACCTGGTCTGACAAGATTGACAGTACTGCAACATGAGCATCTCACGGTGTCTGCATTACGGGTGTACATCAGCAAAGTTCGGCAACCACCACATATAAGCTGAGCCATTTCCACTGCTGCAATAGAGAATCCGTAACTTGTGTAAGCATTTTTGTTTCAGATTAAACTTCTATAAGTATGTTCATATTGCTTGAACAAAGTATAAATCTTAAAACAGTAGCACCTTTGAAAATCTTGGAAAACACAGGTCAGAAAACTACTAACACTCCGTTTGGATGTTTGCATTGGGTTGAATACCAATATCACAGTATATTGGTATTGAGTTTGAATGGCAATATTTCTGTTTGGATGTTTAAGTATTCGGAACACAGACTCGATATTGAGGATGAATGCCAAATGTTGTTTGGATGGTCAACGGCATTGAGTCATATGAGACTTTGCCGAGAGATCGAGCAAAGAGGAGGCCAGACGCAGGACAGGGGAGAGAAGGTTGGAGCTCTACGAAGAGGGGAGGAGGTGGTCAGCAACACACCTGAGCCGGGCAGCGGAGCTCAGGGTGGAGGCATGCTGGTCGCTGGAGCTCAGGGTGGAGGAGGGGCAGGAGGGTGGCGCCGACCACTGGAGCTCAGGGTGGAGGCGCGCCGGTTGTCGGAGCTCAGGGTGGAGGCAGGGTGGGAGAGTGGCGCCGGCCGCTGTAGCTCGGGGTGGAGACGGGGCAGGAGGGTGGCGCCGGCCACCGGATCTTGGGGTGGAGGCACGCCGCACGCCGGCAGCTGGAGCTCAAGGTAGAGGCAGGTGGGATGGGGTACCTGCGCTGCTGGCGTTCCTTAGGGCACGCGCAGGTGAGACGGGATGGGAGGGACGACGCTGGTTTGGTTTCGTTCGCAAACAGATACACATGCTACCCAAATGCCTAGCGATGTCAAGCACAGACACTATAAATCCGGACAGGAGTTTTTGCGTTAGGGACGGGTTGCTTAATATCAAGCCCGAATACCACAGCTGAATGCCAAGATCAACCAAATGGTGGTATTCGGGATATTCGGCCCAGACAAATGTCAGTACCCAATACCAGGCCTGAATGCAAACATCCAAACGGAGCATAATTGACTGATATTGCAAGAATTGACACTTTCAATGGCAAACAATCAATAAAATAAGCACTGCACGAGCTACATGTGGTAAAAAATATGACGGGAGAGCAAGGTATGGTGGGAAGCGAAAAGCAACGAAATATGTCTCAAACATAAAATACACAACTGGTGACCTGTGAAGAAGATGAAGACCTACTTCCCTGAAGCTTTTACTGATGCAACAAGTTGTTAATCCTTCGGAAGTCTGTGCCACTTGTATAGCATGGTAAGAATTTTATTGCCGCCTTAAGGGAAGAACATTTTAAGTGAGGATACTGAAGGTTTTCTACTTATCCACCATATAACAGAGGCAGAAAAGGAAGATAGCCAACGGATCTCATGCGAGTATGGTTGCCGCAGCAAAGACATATTCATTTTTAATTGGGCCTCTTTGGAACTCAGGAACAGAAAATAATGCAAGACAATGAATGCCATCGAACTATGAATCCTGCAGTATTTCAAGACACATGAATATTATAGATGGCCCATTGGATGATTTACAGTAAAAAAAAAACTGAAAATTTTGTAGGCAATTTTTTTAAGAGGAGCAGTAGAGAAAGAGAGAATGCCTCGGATTGGACTTCTCAAAGGAAAAATCATATCAGGTTTGAGCCCATATTGATTTCCCTAAGGGGCACGAAGATGCATTACGTAGGAATTCAACAACTCTATTCCTATTTTTTGAATGAAGCTTCTAAGAAAAAAAAATCAAATGATGATCCAAGATTCTTGTGAAAATCCGACAATCTAAACAGCACTTTGGTACATTGGTAAGCAGGAGGTAGCAGAGGTTTGACAGTTGGAATACTCCCTCCGTTTCAGTTTACTTCGCATACAAGTAAACTTTGACCAAGTTTGTAGAAAAAATTATCAACATCTACAATACCATTAGATTAACCACTGAATATATTTTCATATCATATATTTGTTATTGTAAATGTTCATATTTTTCCCTATAAACTTGGTCAAACTTATAAAGTTTGACTTAGGAAGAACGAAATATGCGAAGTAAATTGAATCGGAGGGAGTACAAGAATAACAAATGGAAGATTGCACTTAAGTGAAAAGGACCAAGAAACCACAATTTAGTCAGTGGATGAGAGGTACAATTCTGGGTTCTTGCTACAAGCATAGAGTTATCAAATGTCAAAAGAGCAGTTATAATTTGAACGGTACATAAAGCTAACCACTAACCCAGTGTAAATAATTGCATGTACAGATCCAAGAAAATGTATCTGATATTCAGCTGTGAATGTAAAAATTTGTGTTCTAAGAAAATAGTGTATATACAGATCCAACCCAAATAAACTTTAAACGATTTTGTCATTTCCTGTGAATTTACAATACTTCTCTATGCTTTTTGCAGAAAACCACTTGGCCTTTCGAGACCAAATGACGGTGCAACATAAGATTTATCCATCACGCTGATATTATCAGCCATGGAGTAAATATCCTACGAGCAGCAGACAGTGAAACTAGGCGTACAGAAGCTTGAACTGAAGTAACATAGAAAAGAATCTGATCAAACTAAACATGCACGTCAGCACAATGAAATTTAAACCCCATGCTAACTATTTCGCTATAGAGTGTACTCATGAATCTTTCTACATAGGTCTTATAGCAATTTTCATACAATGCAAAACTTTATCTTACTTCCAAAGCAACATTCCCAGAGTTGCACCTCAGGATGGTATATACACGTTGTGAGGCGTGAGGCGATGCCAACGCGGAAAGAGCAACCGAAAGGAAATCACGCTGCAATCCAGTACCTGGCGCCGGGGGTGGCACGGCGGTGATGGCCCGGCACATGGCGCAGCACACGCTGGGCGCCCCTGAAGGGTAGGCCAGCACCCTCCGGCAACGGTGACACACGATCTGGCTCTGCATACCTGCAACCGAAGCAGATAAGAAAGAGGAGCAACGGCGTAAGGGGCAAGGCATTCAATACGGTACCAGCAATCAACGAAATCTACCAAAACTAAATCTGATCGTCCGTCCGACCAATGGCCCGACGAGGTCGGGAAAGCAAGATTGGGGAAAGCGCGACCAACCCTACTCTATCTACCCTGCGAGCGCACGCCAGCTGCTCCCGCGGATCTGAGCTCGCCCGAGATCTCGATCGTGAGGCGGCGGGCGGGTGGGGCGGGGTGGGGAGGATGCTTACCGGCTCAAGACGAGACTGGCCGGCCGTCCCCGCCCTCCGGTGGCTCCGGGAAGAGGTCCGCCCGTGAAGGAGGGCTCCTAGGTCGTAGCGACGGGCGCGACGGCGATTCTCGCCGGCGGAGGCGGCAGGGAAGGGGGAGGAAGAGGATCGGAGGGGGAGAAGTTGATTCCGGGTTGGATTTGGTCTGGGAGGAGACGCGGTGAAGGAAGGGGAGGAAGGAGAGTGGTAGCGTCGTCGTCGGTTTCGGCTAGGCAGGCAGCCAAAGGGGAAAACCGAGGAATACTTCCGATTATTCACGCGGTGGCATTCTTATTTGTCCATTTTTTTTAAAGGCGACCAGTAGGCGCCGGCGGACCGGCCCAAATTTGGACCGGTCGCCGCGCGGTCGTTAGATGTGGAGACTCTCAACCGTTCGATGGGGCTTTTCTGAACCGTCTTCTACCTCCAGTTGGTCAACGCATGCACGAAGAAATCCCCATGCCTACTAATCGCTGCGCGAGGAGCGCTTCCCCCCTGGCCATCACGTGCGACCTCTCCCGGTGAGGGTGGCAGCAGCTCCTCTCCCTCGCGTCGCTGCTGGCTGCAGCACCGGCGTCGTAGTGCCCCTGCTAGCCTCTGTCGAACCTTGAGGTCGCCGCACCGACTCCGGCAATGCCGCTCGTAGCACCGTCCCGGAAAGACAATTGCTGCTCGCCGCTCCATGGTTGCAGCAGCAAGGTGCGTTGCGCCACCCCTCGCCGTCAACGCTCGGTCCATGGGTGCGCCGTCTGCCAACCCTCGCCGTCGTCTCCCATGTCACCATTTCACCCCATGCCACCGCAGCAAAAAAACTCACCGGTTGTAGCTTTTAGAGGTTCTGGTTGCAGCCGCCAAGGCGCCTCCCGTCTTCGTTGCAGCACCACTTCGACCGGCTGAAGCAAAAAAGTCTGCCGGTTCCAGCTTGGTCGGCAACGGTCGCAGCAATCCCCATCACCGGTTGAGCTCCACCTTCACCGTCAGTCCAGCGCGGCCGCACTCCGCATCCAACATAGCCAAGCGTCAGTTGTAGCAAAAAACGACACCGGTTGTAGCAAAAACGCGACGCCGGCTCGTGTTATCTGCTTCCATCGTCAGTGTCTGCAACTTTCCCCGGCGCTGGTTGCAGCTTTTGGCGTCGCGGTTCCAGCTCCGTGCAGTGGTGGTTGCAGCTTTTGGCGTCGATCATCGCCATGATGGCCTCAAAGAGCTCTAGCAGCGGTGACACCGGTTGTAGCAGGAGGGCACGCCGGTTGTAGCATGGCGCGCTGGACTCGCAGCCGGAGTTGGACGGAGGCCATGGCTGGGATCGAAGAAGATTGCAGACGGCCATGGACGCGGGAAGCGAACGGGGATGCGAATTGAGGAGAAGGAGATGGGAGAGGTGCTCGCCGCCCACGATGGAGGAAGAGGTTGGGCGTCGAGCAGGGCAAGAAAAATCGACGAGCCATGGAGCTGTTGTGGCTAGCGCAGGATGGAGACGTAGCAAAAAAGAAGCAGCGAATTGAGGAGGAAGACAGTATGAAGGGATAAGATGGGCCTGCAGCCAGCGAACGGTGCGACCGGCCGAAAGCGTAGCCGGTCGACCGGAAGGAAACGTTTCCCTTTTTAAAACACTATACGTAAGACGCGCATAAATACACATATACACTCATCTCTATGAATACATGCACGTATGCCCTATCACTATGAGAGGACATTCCAGAGACTGAGCCGGCACATCATTTTGACAAAGTCGTCGTAGACGCCGACGCCTTCGTAGTCGACGAAAACGTTTTCTCCCACTCAAGGTTGAAATTAAATTCAGAAAAAAAATGCAATAGTGTCAAGTCTAGGACTTGAACCCTGATGTGCTGGGATACCACTGTCCTTCTAACCATCCAACCACGGTTTAGTTTGCATTGTTGTTTCTCTCTCGGTTCTCTCACGAAGCCAGCGGGAGAAGGGCCTACTCCTGCATGTTGCGCTCTTTTCCTGTGTGTCACGCTAATTTTGTGTTACCTCTGCTACGAGGCTAAATTTTTGTTACAGAGAACTCTCTATCTATTTATCATATTTTCATGGTAGTACAAGAAACATGAGAACTAACAAAAAGTTACATTCACTGCAACCTGCCATGAGGCTACCCGCAAAAAAAGACCTGCCATGAGGCTAGATCTAATTGTATTTCTATTTTTTTCATGAAGATACGACAATACATCATCCGTTCTAAATTACCAGTCGTATTAAATCTAATGAAAACAATTGGCTTGCCACCAATTATCTTTTATGCATTTTTATGTGACATAAAGGCCATGTCATTAGATATGTATTTTAGTGTACTTATTTGTGGTAACGATTTCGTATCACAAAAAATACATCATAGTACTGTAATTGTTGGTCAAAGGCTTGTTCTAACAAAATATAATATGCATGATGGCTTGAGATTGCATGTCAACACAGGTTACACTTTGCTATATTTGTTGATCTAATATCATCAATATTTTTGTTTCTCCCGCGTTCTTTCAAAGTCTAGCGGTAATATTCTACCAGGCGAAATTAGAACCGACTCAAGAGATGAGAACATTTAACGAAGTAGAAAATGCGCCCTTAGAAAGGCATGGAGAGATAACCGACGGCGGATGTCTTTAGAATTGTATTGTGAAACCCCTCCAATGAAGGTAAACAGCGAGGCTCATTGGAGTTGCCATAAAAGACGATGGTAGTAAATAAGTTCGGTGGTAAAGGTTGTGTGGTTTCGGTTTTATTACCATTGAAGAAGAGTATGTGCTTCATGAGGTGAATTTCACAGGATGGCGAACTAGCATGAGAATATAGTGTAGAGCGGTGAGTGGATGACGAAGGACCGATCAACAAGAAGGGTAAAAATGAAATGATGAAATTAAAATATGCTTTTGCTTGGTCATTTTATTAAGATACAATGATGCATGTATGCGTTTCTTACAAAATAATAAAGGGAAACGCTTGCGTTCAGCCGGCGGATCACACATGAGCAATCCATCACCTTCTTTGTGTGACGCGTGTCCTTTGGGTGTCTTTTTCTACATTTTTTTCGCACATCATGTTTGTTGCAAAATTGCCTTTCACAACAACACCCATGTTGCAAAAGAAATGAAGGCAAAAAACACTTCAAAATATTTTTTGCAACATCAACCGTGTTGCAAAAATTTCTTCCGCAACACCCATGTTGCAAAAAAAGTAAAAGAAAAATGCAACATCACCTTGTTGCAAAAAGTTTCTGCAACATAAGCTTTGTTGCAAAAGATTCCGCAACACTACCCTGGTTGCAATAATGAAGATGGTCTTGGACGCTGGGTAACGCTAAAAGATCCGCCGGGTAGCGCTGCTCAAAAAAAGTGGACCTTAATCTTACGGCAGGAATGCAATTTATGTATTAAGATGGTAGTATTTCAATATTTCTCCTTTTCCTTGTCCTATTCTGCCAGATCAAGATGCAGTTTCTGTTGCTATTTTTTTGGTTATATGTCTTGGAAAGTTTGATACTCCCTCTGTTCAATATGTCCCTATATTTTGGGTTCTATTATAATTTTAAAGTTAATTTATAAAAATAATAATTAAAAATACCCCGTTAGTAGGGAGGCTGGCGTGTCTTGGCGTACGTATCTCTCCTCTCGCTGTAACTCCTGATGTAACCTGCCCTTTGAGTCTTTTGAGTAATCTACTATATTTAAATAGCTAGCCCCCACTAACTATTTCTCTCACTATGCAAGCATGACACATCATCACACAACATGCATAAGAAAAAGGCCCACCTCCACTATCATATATCTCTCAACATGCAAGCATGCCACTTCATCATGAAACATACATGAAAAAAAGACTCATCTCAACATGCAAGCATACATGTGAATCTTCATTCTATTGAGTTATTTACATTTAATAAACATTTTACAACTATATAGTAATAGAATATAATAAATTATATGTATTTTCAGTTTTAGCTTTTTATATTATCACTTCAAATATTCATGCTTCATACAAAAAAATTACACTGAAATATGTTGCAAAATATTCCCGCAACAACGTGCGGAGTATCATCTAGTATATTCAGGGGGCGGAGAGGGTATCATCTACTCCCTCCGTTTCAAAATATTTGTCTTTCTAGGCATTTCAAATGGACACAACATACGGATGTATGTAGACATATTTTAGAGTGTAGATTCACTCATTTTGCTCCGTACGTAGTCACTTGTTGAAATCTCTAAAAAGACAAATATTTTGAAACGGAGGGAGTAGTATATTCAGGTGGGGACCCTCTCCGCCCCGGTGATTGTTCAAAAACAATACTTTCAAATATGAGTTCCCTTGGTGTATTTTAGCATATTGTAGCGCTCAAGATGCGATTCTATCCTAATCACGTGATGAATTTATGATTGGGGCACAACCGTATTTTGAGCGCATAGCAAGATGTATATCATTACAACATATCATGCACTGAATAGATGAGAATACAAGATAAAGGCTTACACATACCGTTTCTTTTGGAAATCTTGGTATCTAGTGTATCTATCACAGTATCAACAAACACATGGATTCTCGAACCACTAGTATCATGGCCTCACGGCTTCTGTTTTTGCGAAATTGTAATTTTATTACTCAGCCAGGACCAACATGGTCATTGTTACAAAAGTTCAGATGTACTTCTGCAGCATAGAAGGACATTCCATCCTTAGCAAAGTTCTGGTTAGTTTTGGTATGAGTAATACTCCCTCCGTCCGGAAATATTTGTCATCAAAATGGATAAAAGAAGATGTATCTAGATGTATTTTAATTCTAGATACATTCATTTTTATCTATTTGGATGACAAGTATTTTTGGACGGAGAGAGTACGAATTAGAAATTAATCATAT
Organism: Triticum dicoccoides; assembly: GCF_002162155.2. Classification (NCBI taxonomy): domain Eukaryota; kingdom Viridiplantae; phylum Streptophyta; class Magnoliopsida; order Poales; family Poaceae; genus Triticum; species Triticum dicoccoides. Next base: position 573,435,434 of record NC_041389.1, on the reverse strand, counting down.
AAAAAGCCATGATTGTACTATATTGACATTTGATGAATAGATCAAAAAATTTCCCCACGAAAAAAGGGCATGGATCTCTCTCAAAACGAATCATACTGTGGTCTATATTCACTTGCTCTCTGAATAGAACGCAGCTCCAGTGACTTTATGAAGTCAAGTATCACAGTAACTTAGCCCCATCTATCAGTCATCCATTACAGATCCGACGCATCAGATTGACCCATATTCCAAACTGAAAGCTCTAAAGTGCTCGAAAATAACTGAAAAAATCCAATAAATCATAAATGTTTGGTTTTGTATTATAGGAAAGTTTCAACCCATTTGAATGTATGGTTTGTGATTAAATAGCCTTCTGAGCTCAAATAAATAAATAATGTTTATTCACAAATGATACACCCAAATGGATTGAAATTTTCACAGGATACAAAATGATATATTTATGATTTACTCATTTTTTTCAGTTTTTTCTGAACACTTAAAAAAATCATTCGGAATACGGGTCAATCTGGTACGTCGGATCTGTAATGAATGGCTGATAGAGGGGCTAAGTTAAGGTGAGACTTGGCTTCATCAAGTCACTGAAGCTGTTGGGACAAGGGATACTGATTCCAAACTACCAGATTCAGTAATGACCTACAACTAGCTTCAAACTAGCGCCCCTTGATCGTCAGCAGGAAAGTATCAGGTGATACCAACCCCATGCTATCATTTTTTTTAAATTGAAAATTTTCAAAAAAAATATAAAAAAATCATGGATGTTCACAACACATGCATAGACAACCCCTAAAAAATTCATCATAAATAGTGTCAAAAGAAGGAAAGGAAAAAACACTATCCACATATAAAATTGTCTTTTTGTTTCTCCATGTGTATTTCAAATCTTGATCTGGATTTTTAGGGCTTGTTGACACATGCATTGTAAACATCCGTGATTCTTTCAGATTTTTTTTAAAAATTAAATTTAAATTTTGTAAGTTTAAAATTTACCAGTCAGAAGTTCAGATTCTTGCTCATGGCCTCACGGCTGGTGCCATTGTCCTAAAAATCTACTGTAACTCCTTGCTGGAATGGATCAACAGTTTGTTTTCTAATACGCTCGTTGATGATTCATACACGTTTTCTGGGTCAAGATGCGCGACGCTTCTTCCACATTTTCATTTGTTTATTAAAGCCTATATGCACCACCTTAGTCGTATGCTTAGGCAGTAAGAAATGTGGACACGTTTTCCCTAGAAGTACACAAATACCAGTAATCCGCACGAACATAGAATTTTAACGCGGCGACTTCTTGTAAGCACTCAACTCAGGTTTAGGTGTACCCGTGCACTACGCCTTGTAAACAAAAATAAGAAAAGATTTAACCTTGGACATGGATTATCTAATTCTGAGCTCAAATAAACCTGCATGAATAGTAAATTGCAAAGAAATAGCAAAAAAAAACTGAATTTTGTGTATTGAACGTAAACAAATGTTCTACTCACGGTGTCTCAAAATATAAGACCTAAAACATCTTATATTTTGATACAGAGGGAGTAACATCCTACAGATTTACCTTAAAAAGACATCCGTGGAGTCCTATAAAAAACACAAAATTTGGGACTCAAAAAGACGTATTTTGGAGCAATCAAATTTCTTTTGGTTACTCATCTAACATGTCTTTTTGTGACGGATATTTGCAGAATATTAGAACACTTGTTGATCCACAAAAAATATATCTTTTTTTTTAATTTACTGTCCATGTGGTCACATTTGCACTCGGGGTTAGAGTAACAAGTTCGAGTGTTCACATCGTACATTTTTTGAGGACAATTACCTCTTTGTCCTTAGTTTTGCCAGCATGTGGGGTTTTCCCCATTGTTTTCAACTCTATTCCGTTTTGCCCTAAAAGATCATTTTAGGTCACCGATGCCCTTTGACATGGTCAAAGCCATTTGACCATTGCTTTGGACATTGATAACAAATTCATATAAACTCGAAAGAATGAAAATGAGTTATCTTATTTGCGTTTTTCAGAGCTCATATGAATTTGTTATGAATTTTTAAAATAATGGTCAAATGTCAAACGGTATTCGGGAGACCTAAAATGCTTTTCTGGAGGTGAAACTGAGCAGAATCGACAATTAAGGCAAAACCCACTGGTAGGAACCAACTAAGGGCAAGAATGGAATTGTCCCTTCTTCTGTCTTACAAAAAAAGAGATCCAAATTTATTATAAAATTCACCAGAAATACAAACCATCCCAAACATAAAAAAAATTGATCAAGGTCGTAGGAGGATTAAAACCCGAACTTATCTACTAGCCGAAGCAAGGCATCAGGATTCCCCTTTCCGCCAATGGTCTCCAGAGCGACAAGCATTTGAGGGGAGGTGAATCCACGAGCTCAGCAGAGAACAAGGGAAGGTGGAGGCTTTGCCCTTGTCCACCCGTGAGATGGGAAAGAAAGAGTCACGAGTCGATTATGGATGAGAAGTTGTGTCATACATTCGTGGGTCAAGTGTTTGTTGGAAATATGCCCTTGAGGCAATAATAAAATAATAATTATTATATTTTCTTGTTCATGATAATTGTCTATTGTTCATGCTATAATTGTATTAACCGGAAACCGTGATACATGTGTGAATACATAGACCACAACATGTCCCTAGTGAGCCTCTAGTTGACTAGCTCGTTGATCAACAGATGGTCATGGTTTCCTGACTATGGACATTGGATGTCATTGATAACGAGATCAAATCATTAGGAGAATGGTGTGATGGACAAGACCCAATCCTAAGCACATCACAAGATCGTGTAGTTCGTTTGCTAAAGTTTTTCTAATGTCAAGTATCAGTTCCTTAGACCATGAGATTGTGTAACTCCCAGATACCGTAGGAGTGCTCTGGGTGTACCAAACGTCACAACGTAACTGGGTGATTATAAAGGTGCACTACAGGTATCTCCAAAAGTGTCTGTTGGGTTGGCACGAATCGAGTCTGGAATTTGTCACTCCGTATGACGGAGAGGTATCTCTGGGCCCACTCGGTAATGCATCATCATAATGAGCTCAATGTGACTAAGTGGTTAGTCACGGGATCATGCATTATGTAACGAGTAAAGTGACTTGCCGGTAACGAGATTGAACGAGGTATTGGGATACGACGATCGAATCTCAGGCAAGTAACGTACCGATTGACAAAGGGAACTGCATACAGGATTACTTGAATCCTCGACATCGTGGATCATCCGATGAGATCATCGTGGAACATGTGTGAGCCAACATGGGTATCCAGATCCCGCTGTTGGTTATTGGCCGGAGAGCTGATTCGGTCGCGTCTGCTTGATTCTCGAACCCGTATGGTCTATACACTTAAGGTTTGATGACGGTAGGGTTATTAGGAAGACCTGTATGTGATTACCGAATGTTGTTCGGAGTCCCGGATGAGATCCCGAACGTCACGAGGAGTTCCGTAATGGTCCGGAGGTGAAGATTTATATATGGGAAGTTGTCATACGGTCACCGGAAAAGTTCGGGGGCATACCGGTTTTGTACCGGGGCCACCGGAGGGGTTCCGGGGGTCCACCGGGAGGGGCCACCTCTCTCAGAGGGCCTCATGGGCCATAGAGGAAAGGGAACCAGCCCTTGGAGGGCTGGGCGCCACCCTCCCTTGGGCCCATGCGCCTAGGGTTGGGGGGGGGGACCCTAAAGGGGGAGCCCCCCTTGCTTGGGGGGCAAGCCCCCTCCCCTTGGCTGCCCCCCTCTAGATCTCATCTAGAAGGGGCCGGCCCCTTCCCCCTTCTACTATAAATAGAGGGGCGAGGGGAGGGCTGCAGCACCACACCTAAGGCGCAGCCCCTCCCCTCCCCAACACCTCTCCTCCTCCGCAAGAGTTTGGCGAAGCCCTGTCGGAGTACTGCCACTCCATCATCACCACGCCGTCGTGCTGCTGTTGGAGCCCCTCTTCCTCCACCTCTCCCTCCTCCTTGCTGGATCAAGGCACGGGAGACGTCACTGGGCTACACGTGTGTTGAACGCGCAGGTGCCGTTGTCCGGTGCTAAGATCGGAATCCACCTTGATCTGAATCGCTTCGAGTACGACTCCCTCATCCGCGTTCTTGTAACGCTTCCATCTCGCGGTCTTCAAGGGTATGAAGATGCACTCCCCTCTATCTTGTTGCTAGTTACTCCATAGATTGATCTTGGTGATGCGTAGAAATTTTTTATTTTCTGTAACGATCCCCAACAGTGGCATCATGAGCCAGGTTTATGTAGTTTCTATGCATGAGTAGAACACAATTTTGTTATGGGCATAGATTTTGTCAATTTACTTGCCACTACTAGTCTTATCTTGTTTCGGCGGCATCGTGGGATGAAGCGGCCCGGACCGACCTTACACGTACGCTTACGTGAGACAGGTTCCACCGACTGACATGCACTAGTTGCATAAGGTGGCTAGCGGATGTCTGTCTCTCCCACCTTAGTCGGATCGGATTCGATGAAAAGGGTCCTTATGAAGGGTAAATAGAAATTGGCATATCACATTGTGGTTTTGGCGTAGGTAAGAAACATTCTTGCTAGAAACCTATTGCAGCCACGTAAAAACATGCAACAACAATTAGAGACGTCTAACTTGTTTTTGCAGCATATGCCTTGTGATGTGATATGGCCAAAAAGGATGTGATGAATGAAATATATGTGATGTATGAGATTGATCATGTTCTTGTAATAGGAATCACGACTTGCATGTCGATGAGTATGACAACCGGCAGGAGCCATAGGAGTTGTCTTTATTTAATGTATGACCTGCATGTCACTGAATAACGCCATGTAATTACTTTACTTCATTGCTAAATCGTTAGCCATAGTAGTAGAAGTAATAGTTGGCGAGACAACTTCACGGAGACACGATGGTAGAGATCATGGTGTCACGCCGGTGATGATGATGATCATGGCGCCCCGAAGATGGAGATCAAAAGGAGCAAAATGATATTGGCCATATCATGTCACTATTTGATTGCATGTGATGTTTATCATGTTTTTGCACCTTATTTGCTTAAGAACGACAGTAGTAAATAAGATGATCCCTCATACTAATTTCAAGAAAGTGTTTCCCCTAACTGTGCGCCATTGCGAAAGTTTGTTGTTTCGAAGCACCACGTGATGATCGGGTGTGATAGATTCTAACGTTCACATACAACGGATGTAAGTCAGATTTACACATGCAACACACTTAGGTTGACTTGACGAGCCTAGCATGTACAGACATGGCCTCATAACACAAGAGACCAAAAGGTCGAACATGAGTCGTATAGAAGATACGATCAACATGAAGATGTTCACCGATGATGACTAGTCCGTCTCACGTGATGATCGGACACGACCTAGTTGACTCGGATCATGTATCACTTAGATGACTAGAGGGATGTCTATCTGAGTGGGAGTTCATTAAATAATTTGATTAGATGAACTTAGTCTAAAACTTTTGCAAAATGTCTTGTAGATCAAATGGCCCACGCTCATGTCAACCTCAACTTCAACGCGTTCCTAGAGAAAACCAAGCTGAAAGACGATGGTAGCAACTATACGGACTGGGTCCAGAACTTGAGGATCATCCTCATAGCTGCCAAGAAAGCATATGTCCTAGAAGCACCACTAGGTGAAGCACCCGTCCCAGGGAACCAAGACGTTATGAACACTTGGCAGTCGCGTGTTGATGATTACTCCCTCGTTCAGTGTGGCATGCTTTACAGCTTAGAACCGGGGCTCCAAAAGCGTTTTGAGCAACATGGAGCATATGAGATGTTCCAGGAGCTGAAAATGGTTTTCCAAGCTCATGCCCGGGTCGAGAGATATGAAGTCTCCGACAAGTTCTACAGTTGTAAGATGGAGGAAAATAGTTATGTTAGTGAGCACATACTCAAAATGTCTGGGTTGCACAACCGATTGTCCCAGCTGGACATTAAGCTCCCGGATGAGGCGGTCATTGACAGAATCCTTCAGTCGCTCCCACCTAGCTACAAGAGCTTTGTGATGAACTACAATATGCAGGGGATGGTGAAAACTATTCCCGAGGTATTTTCAATGCTGAAATCAGTGGAGGTAGAAATCAAAAAGGAACATCAAGTGTTGATGGTCAATAAAACCACTAGTTTCAAGAAAGGCAAGGGTAAGAAGAACTTCAAGAAGGACGACAAGGGAGTTGCCACGCCCGGTAAGCCAGTTGCCGGGAAGAAGCCAAAGAACGGACCCAAACCTGAGACTGAGTGCTTTTATTGCAAGGGGAACGGTCACTGGAAGCGGAACTGCCCCAAGTACTTAGCGGATAAGAAGGCCGACAACACCAAAGGTATATGTGATATACATGTTATTGATGTGTACCTTACCTATACTCGTAGTAGCTCCTGGGTATTTGATACCGGTGCGGTTGCTCATATTTGTAACTCAAAACAGGAGCTACGAAATAAGCGGAGACTGGCGAAGGACGAGGTGACGATGCGCGTCGGGAATGGTTCCAAGGTCGATGTGATCGCCGTCGGCACGCTACCTCTACATTTACCTATGGGATTAGTTTTAAACCTCAATAATTGTTATTTAGTGCCAGCTTTGAGCATGAACATTGTATCTGGATCTCGTTTATTACAAGATGGCTACTCATTTAAATCCGAGAATAATGGTTGTTCTATTTATATGAGAGATATGTTTTATGGTCATGCCCCGCTGGTCAATGGTTTATTCTTAATGAATCTCGAACGTGATGTTACACATATTCATAGTGTGAATACCAAAAGATGTAAGATTGATAATGATAGTCCACATATCTGTGGCACTGCCGCCTTGGTCACATTGGTGTCAAACGCATGAAGAAGCTCCATGCAGATGGGCTTTTGGAGTCTCTTGATTTCGAATCATTTGACACGTGTGAACCATGCCTCATGGGCAAAATGACAAAGACTCCATTCTCCGGAACAATGGAGCAAGCAACCAACTTATTGGAAATTATACATACTGATGTGTGCGGTCCAATGAGCATTGAGGCTCGCTGAGGATATCGTTATGTTCTCACCCTCACTGATGACTTAAGTAGATATGGGTTTGTCTACTTAATGAAACACAAGTCTGAGACCTTTGAAAAGTTCAAGGAATTTCAGAATGAGGTAGAGAATCAACATGACAGAAAAATAAAGTTCTTACGATCAGATCATGGGGGAGAATATTTAAGTCACGAGTTTGGTACGCACTTAAGGAAATGTGGAATTGTTTCACAACTCACGCCGCTTGGAACACCTCAGTGTAAGGTGTGTCCGAACGTTGTAATCGCACTCTATTGGATATGGTGCGGTCTATGATGTCTCTTACCGATTTACCGCTATCATTTTGGGGATACGCTTTAGAGACAGCTACATTCACTTTAAATAGGGCACCGTCTAAATCCGTTGAGACGACACCGTATGAATTATGGTTTGGAAAGAAACCTAAGCTGTTGTTTCTAAAACTTTGGGGATGCGATGCTTATGTCAAGAAACTTCAACCTGAAAAGCTCGAACCCAAGTCGGAAAAATGCGTCTTCATAGGATACCCTAAGGAAACAATTGGGTATACCTTCTACCTCAGATCCGAAGGCAAGATCTTTGTTGCCAAGAATGGGTCCTTTCTGGAGAAAGAGTTTCTCTCGAAAGAAGTAAGTGGAAGGAAGGTGGAACTTGATGAAGTACTACCTCTTGAACCGGTAAGTAGCGCAGCTCAGGAAGATGTTCATGTGGTGCCTACACCGACTAGAGAGGAAGTTAATGATGATGATGATCAAGGTACTTCGGATCAAGTTACTACTGAACTTCGTAGGTCCACAAGGACACGTTCCACACTAGAATGGTATGGCAACCCTGTCCTGGAAATCATGTTATTAGACAACGGTGGACCTTCGAACTATGAAGAAGTGATGGCAGGCCCAGATTCCAACAAATGGCTTGAAGCCATGCAATCTGAGATAGGATCCATGTATGAAAACAAAGTATGGACTTTGACAGACTTGCCCGATGATCGGCGAGCGATAGGAAACAAATGGACGCGGATGGTAATGTTACCATCTATAAGGCTCTACTTATCGCTAAGGGTTATCGACAAGTTCAAGGGGTTGACTACGATGAGACTTTCTCTCCCGTAGTGAAGCTGAAGTCTGTCCGAATCATGTTAGCAATTGCCGCATACTATGATTATGAGATATGGCAAATGGGCGTCAAAACGGCATTCCTTAACGGCTATCTTAAGGAAGAATGGTATATGATGCAGCCGGAAGGTTTTGCCGATCCTAAGAATGCTAACAAGGTATGCAAGCTCCAGCAATCCATTTATGGGCTGGTGCAAGCATCTCGGAGTTAGAACATTCGCTTTGATGAAATGATCAAAGCGTTTGGGTTTATGCAGACTTATGGAGAAGCCTGCGTTTACAAGAAAGTGAGTGGGAGCTCTATAGCATTTCTCATATTATATGTGGATGACATACTTTTTATGGGAAATGATATAGAACTTTTGGACATCATAAAGGCCTACTTGAATAAGTGTCTTTCAATGAAGGACCTTGGAGAAGCTGCTTATATATTAGGCATCAAGATCTATAGAGATAGATCGAGACGCCTCATAGGTCTTTCACAAAGCACATACCTTGACAAGATATTGAAGAAGTTCAATATGGATCAGTCCAAGAATGGGTTCTTGCCTGTGTTGCAAGGTGTGAAATTGAGCTCGGCTCAATCCCCGACCACGACAGAAGATAAAGAAAAGATGAGTGTCATCCCCTATGCCTCGGCCATAGGGTCTATTATGTATGCCATGTTGTGTACCAGACCTAATGTAAACCTTGCCGTGAGTTTGGTAGCGAGGTACCAAAGTAATCCCGGCATGGAACACTGGACAACGGTCAAGAATATCCTGAAGTACCCGAAAAAGACTAAGGATATGTTTCTCGTTTATGGAGGTGACGAAGAGCTCGTCGTAAAGGGTTACGTTGATGCTAGCTTCGACACAGATCTGGATGACTCCAAGTCACAAACCGGATACATGTATATTTTGAATGGTGGGGTAGTAAGCTGGTGCAGCAGCAAGCAAAGCGTCGTGGCAGGATCTACATGTGAAGCGGAGTACATGGCAGCCTCGGAGGCAGCACATGAAGCAATCTGGATGAAGGAGTTCATCACCGACCTAGGAGTTATTCCCAATGCGTCCGGGCCGATCACTCTCTTCTGTGACAACATTGGAGCTATTGCCCTTGCCAAGGAGCCCAGATTTCACAAGAAGACCAGGCACATCAAGCGTCGCTTCAACTCCATTCGTGAAAATGTTCAAGATGGAGACATAGATATTTGAAAAGTGCACACGGATCTGAATGTCGCAGATCCGTTGACTAAACCTCTTCCGCGAGCAAAACATGATCAACACTAGAACTCTATGGGTGTTCGATTCATCACAGTGTAACTAGATTATTGACTCTAGTGCAAGTGGGAGACTATTGGAAATATGCCCTAGAGGAAATAATAAAATGATTATTATTATATTTCCTTGTTCATGATAATTGTCTATTGTTCATGCTATAATTGTATTAACTGGAAACCGTGATACATGTGTGAATACATAGACCACAACATGTCCCTAGTGAGCCTCTAGTTGACTAGCTCGTTGATCAACAGATGGTCATGGTTTCCTGACTATGGACATTGGATGTCATTGATAACCAGATCACATCATTAGGAGAATGATGTGATGGACAAGACCCAATCCTAACCACATCACAAGATCGTGTAGTTCGTTTGCTAAAGCTTTTCTAATGTCAAGTATCAGTTCCTTAGACCATGAGATTGTGTAACTCCCGGATACCGTAGGAGTTCTTTGGGTGTACCAAATGTCACAACGTAACTGGGTGACTATAAAGGTGCACTACAGGTATCTCCAAAAGTGTCTGTTGGGTTGGCACGAATCGAGACTGGAATTTGTCACTCCGTATGATGGAGAGGTATCTCTGGGCCCACTCGGTAATGCATCATCATAATGAGCTCAATGTGACTAAGTGGTTAGTCACGGAATCATGCATTATGTAACGAGTAAAGTGACTTCCCGGTAACGAGATTGAACGAGGTATTGGGATATGGATGATCGAATCTCAGGCAAGTAACGTACCGATTGACAAAGGGAACTGCATACGGGATTACTTGAATCCTACACATCGTGGTTCATCCGATGAGATCATCGTGGAACATGTGGGATATAACATGGGTATCCAGATCCCGCTGTTGGTTATTGGCCGGAGAGCTGATTCGGTCGCGTCTGCTTGATTCCCGAACCCATATGGTCTACACACTTAAGGTTCGATGACGGTAGGGTTATTAGGAAGACTTGTATGTGATTACCGAATGTTGTTCGGAGTCCCGGATGAGATCTCGAATGTCACGAGGAGTTCCGGAATGGTCCAGAGGTGAAGATTTATATATGGGAAGTTGTCATACGGTCATCGGAAAAGTTCGGGGGCATACCGGTATTGTACCGGGGCCACCGGAGGGGTTCCGGGGGTCCACCGGGAGGGGCCACTTCTCTCGGAGGGCCTCATGGGCCGTAGAGGGAAGGGAACCAGCCCTTGGAGGGCTGGGCGCTACCCTCCCTTGGGCCCATGTGCCTAGGTTTGGGGGGCAAACCCTAATGGGGGCGCCCCCCTTGCTTGGGGGGCAAGCCCCCTCCCCTTTGCCGCCCCCCTCTAGATCTCATCTAGAGGGGGTCGGCCCCCTTCCTCCTTCTCCTACAAATAGAGGGGCGAGGGGAGGGCTGCAACACCACACCTTAGGCGCAACCCCTCCCCACCCCAACACCTCTCCTCCTCCGCAAGAGCTTGGCGAAGCCCTGCCGGAGTACTGCCACTCCATCACCACCACGCCGTCGTGCTGCTGTAGGAGCCCCTCTTTCTCCACCTCTCCCTCCTCCTTGCTGGATCAAGGCGCGGGAGACGTCACCGGGATGCACGTGTGTTGAACGCGGAGGTGCCGTTGTTCAGCGGTAAGATTGGAATCCACCGCGATCTGAATCGCTTCGAGTATGACTCCCTCATCCGCGTTCTTGTAACACTTCCGTCTCGCGGTCTTCAAGGGTATGAAGATGCACTCCCCTCTCTCGCTAGTTACTCCATAGATTGATCTTGGTGATGCTTAGAAATTTTTATTTTCTGCAACGATCCCCAACAGTGTTTAACATTGTCTTAAACAACAAAAAAGACAAAACCAAATGTAATTATTACTATTTTTGCAAAAATATCCATTTTATTATAAAAGTTCACAAGTACAAAGCACCCCAAACATAATAAAATTACATCAGGCTCCCTAGACAATCCATCGACCACTATCGGTGCCCTAACGAGCCGTCAACACACCGGTTTCGTAAGTCTCATACTGGAGCCGTCCTGACATTGTCAATGATGGCCAAGAAGTCTTTGTGCACGTGCCCCTAAGAACCAGCGTTATGAAGATATAAATGTTGTTGTTGAACTCTTAAATCAATCTGAAGAGCCTGGCACTAGACACCCATTAATTCTAGTAAGAAACCATAAGCTAAGTATATAGAATACATCTACATTGCAAAATAGTTGGAGAATTTGAGATATATTGAACTATGTACACCCATTATGGTAAACCCGGCTTCGCCGCTGACACTATATCTCGTTGTCGCGTCCACACGATGATAAATCCTAATCTCACCACCTCAAGAAGACAACATGAATGTACGTAGAGCTCCCTCGACTCCATCTTGAGGGATGAATTCAAGAAGGATCAAACTCCTAAAGACCAAGTCAAAGATGAAGCGCCACCATCGGCCTCAGCGTGGCCCCTACAAGGACTGAAAATGTAACCTAAACTAGCCAGACCCAAGGCATTGAGATTCCCCTTCCCGCCACCAGCCGCCAGAGCAGCAGTAAGAGAGGAGGCGAATCCATGGGCTGACTGGTGGAGCTTTGAGGGGAGGGAAACTTTTCCCTGATGATGTACGCACCATGGGCAGGAAAAATGTGTCACATAACAACTTGTAAATAGTACTGCTAAAAGCACACGAGTACCGTTTACTTGTATTTATCACTAATCAAAGCCAAAAAAATATCTTTTCTTGTTGTCAAATTTGTCAATAGAATCAAATTACGACCAAAATTCTACAAGATGTATGTTCTACGAATAATGTCTTTCCTTCACTTATTTTACAACACATTATTTGAATGAAATCTTGGAACTAAGAAAATATCTACATTTACCACTCGCCCCTAGGGCATCTACAAAGATAGAGTCGATGGTTATCTCTCCGGACTCTCCATGTCATTTAGAGCCGGTGATAAAAAAACTCATACAGATAAGTGTGTCATAAACTAACATTATTAAGTGTGACTCTCAATCGGGTTTTTTTTGTGGTAGACGATTCAACTTTAATTATTCAATATTAAAGGAGATCAGATCGAACAAACTAAAATTAAAACAAATAACTTGATTTTTTATCAAACTAGTAGTCACTCAAGGTTATTCAAAAAACATCTTCTTTAGTTTCACCTTTGCATCTCTAGCTTCCAACATAACTCAGATTAAGGAGCAAAACAAAGCAAACCAACCCCTCAAGTTTTAAAGAACTGAGCCCATCCACATTGATGAGAACCTAATTAAGATAACTCGAGGTAGTGTTGTCAAAGACAAATCTTTTGCAATGAAAACTATCGAACACTGCTCCGTCATCCCACTGTCGGTAGAGAATACATGGGGCACAAAATATCAAAACAAGAGAATCACTAACCAAAACACACACCTAACTGATTGACCCTATCTTCACTGTTGAAAGAACATGCAGTGCCCCCATGTTTGGTTTTGGTAATTGATGACAATCTCTATGAACTAATGGTTGCGTTGAGTTGTATTCATAGGATTTGTCCATAGGCTTCTCTTGAAGTCCATTTGTTGGTTTCAAGGAGTTTATGTGTTGACCAAGGTGGTATCCAAGGATCTATCCATAGTTTGGTCTAGTGAGTGTTGACCTAATTGCTAGCATGTCTTGAAGAAGAAGATTGTGTGAACATTCATGTGTATCTTCAAGACATCATCTTTATGAAGAGAGAATATTTCACACAAAGTGTAGAAGATACACCGAGTGGGGTCAAGTGATCTCACGGCTTGGTAAGCATTATCCATTGTGCTTTGTGTACTAACCCATGGTCTTTGTGAGAGTTCTATGTGGGGTTAGTTTGCTTCCATGGGCTTGCGTCAAGAGGAAGATCACATACAACCCATGGAGGATGACATCAAATCAAGGTTGTGTTGTGCAAGTTCAAGTGGAGCATCACGAAGAAATCATGCTTGTAGCTTGTCGTCCATTGTGGTGACAATGGACTTGTGAAGGTGTGCCGAAGAGTGACTCACCCATAGTGGAGTATGGGGGAGAAATCAACTAGCCTTCATCGAGCCAACGTAATCATGAAAGGTGGTCCAACTTGAGGGAGTCAAGATCGTCATCATCTAGCTCAAGTGGACTTCATGCAAGGCAAAGGTTTTCCATTTATAGGTTTTCTATTTTACCGGTCTCATGGTGACAGTTTGGAGACTCGATTATAGGATCGATATCGTACTATCAAGGGGGGCTCTCAAGTGAGTAGCTTGATCGTATCGTTCATCAAGAGCTCAAACCATTGCATCCTTGCATCATATTTCTTGATTCTTATTTGTACTTTCTCTTTTTGAGGTTTTAGATCTTGTGGTTATCTTTGTGACAAGCTCTAGTACATCGAAAACATATTTCATATGCTTCCTCTTTTGCGTTTTTGGTGTTGGAGGTTTTACCGGTCTTCTTCGAGGAAGGGTTCTCACCATTTTATTATGGGACTTTTCTCATTTGATTATTATTGTTATTTCTATCAAGATTGTGTTATCCCATGTCGTTAGCTTTCCAACAAACTTGGTTCCGTTGAATCCGGAGTTCGTTTGCAGAAGTTGTGGCCGTTTTGGTGTCCTTAAAAGGCTGCAGAGGTACTATCGCGGCTACTACCGATTGGAGCGGATGTAATTTTTTACTATCGCTCCAGGGTGGTACTACCACAGCTTCTACCGTGGCTACTTCCTCTCCAGACCAAAATCTCATTTTAAGTCCAGCGGTGGTAGGCACAGATGTATTTTTTAGTACCGCTCGCAAGCAGTAGTACCGCTACACTTAGTGGTAGTACCGCTACTCCTAGCGGTAGTGCCGTGAGGACGAGCGGTAGTACCGCTCCGGTGGTTCTACTGTCCTTTTGCCTCCTCACTATTGTTTTTCAAAGGGCTTCCACCGTCCCAGCGTTACTACTGCTCCCATGAGCAGTAGTACCACTTTGTGCGGGCTGTGAGCGTAACGGTTGGATTTTCCCCCACCTATAAAAGGGGGTCTTGATACGTCCATTTTGCATCATGCTTTTATATCGATATTTATTGCATTATGGGCTGTTGTTACACGTTATGTCACAATACTTATGCCTATTCTCTCTTATTTTACAAGGTTTACATGAAGAGGGAGAATGCCGACAGCTAGGATTCTGGGCTGGAAAAGGAGCAAATATTAGAGACCTATTCTGCACAACTCCAAAAGTCCTGAAACTCCATGAAAGTCATTTTTGGAATTAATAAAAAATACTGAGTGGAAGAAATACCATAGGGGGGCCACCCACCGTCCACGAGGGTGGGGGCCGCACCCCCTGCCTCGTGGGCCCCCTGGCAGCCTTCCGGTAACCATCTTCTGCTATATGAAGTCTTTTACCCTGGAAAAAAATCATAAGCAAGCTTTTGAGACGAAACTCCGCCGCCACGAGGCGGAATCTTGGAGGAACCAATCTAGGGCTCCAGCGGAGCTATCCTGTCGGGGAAACTTCCCTCCGGGAGGGGGAATCATCATCATCGTCATCACCATCGATCCTCTCATCGGGAGGGGGTCAATCTCCATCAACATATTCACCAGCACCATCTCCTCTCAAACCCTAGTTCAGCTCTTGTATCCAATCTTTGTCCCAAAACCTCAAATTGGTACCTGTGGGTTGCTAGTAGTGTTGATTACTCCTTGTAGTTGATGCAATTGGTTTATTCAGTGGAAGATCATATGTTTAGATCCTTTATGCATATTAATACCCCTCTGATTATGAACATGAATATTATTTGTGAGTAGTTATGTTTGTTCCTGAGGACATGGGAGAAGTCTTGCTATAAGTAGTCATGTGAATTTGGTATTCGTTCGATATTTTGATGAGATGTATGTTGTCTCTCCTCTAGTGGTGTTATGTGAACGTCGACTACATGACACTTCACCATTGTTTGGGCCTAGAGGAAGGCATTGGGAAGTAATAAGTAGATGATGGGTTGCTAGAGTGACAGAAGCTTAAACCCTAGTTTATGCGTTACTTCGTAAGGGGTTGATTTGGATCCATATGTTTCATGCTATGGTTAGGTTTACCTTAATACTTTTTTTGAAGTTGCAGATGCTTGTAATAGGGGTTAACTGAAGGAAATATGCCCTAGAGAAAATAATAAAGTTATTATTTATTTCCTCATATCATGATAAATGTTTATTATTAATGCTAGAATTGTATTAACCGGAAACATAATACATGTGTGAATACATAGAGAAACATAGTGTCACTAGTATGCCTCTACTTGACTAGCTCGTTGATCAAAGATGGTTGTGTTTCCTAGCCATAGACATGAGTTGTCATTTGATTAACAATATCACATCATTAGGAGAATGATGTGATTGACTTGACCCATTCCGTTAGCTTATCACTTGATTGTTTAGTATGTTGCTATTGCTTTCTTCATGACTTATACATGTTCCTATGACTATGAGATTATGCAACTCCCGTTTACCGGAGGAACACTTTGTGTGATACCAAATGTCACAACGTAACTGGGTGATTATAAAGGAGCTCTACAGGTGTCTCCGAAGGTACATGTTGAGTTGGCATATTTCGAGATCAGCATTTGTCACTCCGATTGTCAGAGAGGTATCTCTGGGCCCTCTCGGTAATGCACATCACTATAAGCCTTACAAGCAATGTGACTAATGAGTTAGTTGCGGGATGATGCATTACATAAAGAGTAAAGAGACTTGCCGGTAACGAGATTGAACTAGGTATTGAGATACCGACGATCGAATCTCGGGCAAGTAACATACTGATGACAAAGGGAACAACATATGTAGTTATGCGGTTTAACCGATAAAGATCTTCATAGAATATGTGGGAACCAATATGAGCATCCAGGTTCCGCTATTTGTTATTGACCGGAAACGAGTCTCGGTCATGTCTACATAGTTCTCGGACCCGTAGGGTCCGCATGCTTAAAGTTTGGTGGCGATCGGTATTATGAGTTTTTGTGTTTTGATGTACCGAAGGTAGTTCAGAGTCCCGGATATGATCACGAACATGACGAGGAGTCTCGAAATGGTCGAGACGTAAAGATCGATATATTGGATGACTATGTTCGGACACCGGAATGGTTTCGGAAGGTTTCAGACATATACCGGAGTACTAGGGGGTTACCGGAACCCCCCCGGGGGTTTATTGGGCCTCATGGGCCCTAATGGATAAGAGGAGGGGCGGCTAGGGCAGGCCGCATGCCCCCTCCCCCTCTAGTCCAAATTGGACAAGGAGGGGGGGGGGGCGCCCCCCTTTCCTTCCTCTCTCTATCTCCCTTTCCCCCTTCTCCTACTACTACAAGGAAAGGAGGAGTCCTACTCCCAGTGGGAGTAGGACTCCCCCCTTGGCACGCCCTCCTCCTAGGCCAGCCGCCTCCCTCCTTGATCCTTTATATACGGGGGCAGGGGGAACCTCTAGACACAACAATTGATCATTGATCTCTTAGCCGTGTGTGGTGCCCCCCTCCACCATATTCCACCTCGGTAATATCGTAGCAGTTGAAAGTACATATAATCCCCATGTATGGTTTTGGTAATTAAATGACAATCCTAATGGACTAATGTTTGCATTGAGATATATATTTGAAGGGAAGTTCCATTTGCAATGCATGAAGAATATTGGATGAATTGATGGATGAAATCCATCAACATAAATATATGCATTGAGACTTGATAATGAATGACAATTCCTATGAAGAAACGATGAAATCAAGTTATATAGGAAGGTTTGTTCCATGGGTGATGCAAGGAGATTGAATGGATTCAGAATGAATGCCATATACATATAGTTGTGCATCAAGATTAATCATAGAGAAAAGATAAATGTTGACCAAGATGAAGATCGAAGATTGAATTCAAAGATGGTCAACACACAAGCGCAAATCATGTGCCACATGAGGTCTTGTGGTATGGTTAGAATTTGTCAACTGCGCTTTGTGTACTAACCCATTCTATGTGTTTTCTATGTCTGTGTGGGTTAGGTGATTATCATGGACTTACATCAAGAGAAAGATCTCAAGTGCCCATGAGAGGATGACATCAAGTGATGATGATCATGGTTTACAAGGGCAAGTTCAAGATAGGCAGTCTGGAGAATTACATGCTTGAAGCTTGCAGATGATCATGTGATGGACACGTGAAGATGAATACAAAGCAAAGCTTCCCGCATTGTGTATGGGGGATATACTTGAAGACTTCACCAATGTATTGCCTTCAACTTGAGCCAAGAAGAGACATCAACATCAAGCTCAAGTGAAAGGCTTGAGTCAAAGGTATGAGTTCCTTTGACGTTAGTGTTGTCAAATGATGACCACCGAAGAAACACATACACTCAAGAATGGATTCTCGATAGCTATGTAGTATAGCTCTTTTATGATTCTTGAGTTATAGGGATCCCACACTATTAAGAGGGGATCAAAGGGTTTCATGATGGATTTGCTCAAGTCAACATCTTCTTTACACAATTCCACTCCTATCCTATATACCAAACAAAATCCAAAGCCAAATAGGTTTCCCAAATATATGACAACACCTTTGCATATTTGGCATCCTCAATTTTGGTTGATCTTGGATGGTTCTCTATGTGAGGACCTGGGGTTTTTCCATAGCTTCAAAACGAGCCCAAGATCATCCAAATCGAAGTTCGTATGAAAAAGTTATGCATGTTTTACTTTCGGTATGCTGGCCGTTTTCTGCGGGGCCGGAAGTTCCGGGCAAGTTCCGGGTTAACGAGAGAGTTTGCACATATGTGTCCAATAGGGGCCCCAGAAGTTCCAGGCTTGCCCAGAAGTTCCGGGCTGCATTTTTCTGTGCATAACGGGCAGATTTGGTGGGGCACTATATAAGGCACCCTTCTTACCCATCGAGTTATAGCTTTTGGATTTGAGATTTCCCCATTCTTTTGAGCTCTATCCTCCTCCCCCAAGCCTCAAAACTCCAATCCATTTGCGGGAAAACTATCCCATGGATCTAGGGTTTATTGGTTGACTTCCTTCATTGTTCCTCTCCTCTCCCATCCCTCCATAGCATTAGTTGCTTTTGGTGGGATTTGAGAGAGAGGGATTTGAGCCTTCTCGTGCTACACCCCGAAGAGATTTGTGGGAGTTCTTGAGAGAGATTTCATCCAAGCATACAACCACTCCTCCTCTCTCTTTTGACCAAAGCAATTTGTGATTTGAGCAAGTCTTGAGAATTTCCCCCTTGATCTTGTTACTCTTGGAGGTTGGAGACTCCTAGGCGGTAGGAGTTCTCCGGTGAGGAATCAACTTGTGATTTGTCCCCGAAAAGTTTGTGAAGGTTTGGAGGCCGCCTCAAGGTCTACCACTAGTGTTTGGGAATCTCCTTCGTGGTGATATCTCAAGGAGAATAGTGTGAGCCTTCGTGGCGTTGGTGTGCCTTCGTGGTAACATCCACCTCTCTAATGGTGACTAGCTTCCCACCAAGGAAGTGAACATTGGGATACATCCTCGTCTCCGTGACTTTGGTTATCCCTAACCCTAACTCCATACTTGTGGTTTACTTTTGTCATTTGACCGTGCATTCACTATATCTTGTTATCCTCATTATATTGTGGTGGTTCATTATATTGTGTTGGCCATTTCCTTGTAGAGATTATTTAGGCCTACACTTCATATTCCACAATTCATACTTGCTACTATTGATATACTTTGTGATTAGTGTGAATTGCTAACTTGTGTCATACACTTCCATATATTGCAATATTGATCAAGTAAGTTTGTGTAACTTACTTGAGTTTGCTTGTATCATTCAATCCCATATATTATGATACAATTTGTGTAAGCTTGTATTGCTTACTTGTGGTTGTGTGTATTATTCATTTCCATATATCGTGATATACATTGAGTAAGTTTGTGTGACTTACTTGTGCTTACTCATATCCTCGTTGTTCCCATCTTATTTATGCTAAGTTGTTGGTGCACTTAGTGAGCCTAGTATATTTAGGATTTGTGATTGAAAAGTATCCGCTTAGTTTATTTCCGCATTAGGATATAGCCAAATCCGTAAAAGATTTTAAAACGCCTATTCACACCCCCCTCTAGGCGACATTGTGGTCCTTTCAATTGGTATCATAGCCCGGTCTCTCCTTATTAGGCTTCACCTCCTAGAGAGTAACGATGTCGACTAGTGAACTAGTGCACGATGATACATTTTGTTTTAATGGCACAAATTATGTTATGTGGAGATTACGCCTGCTTTATCACTTTCGGGCCATGGGTCCAAATGCTTTGCGGATTGTTGTTGCAGGGGATTCAAATCTCAAGGATGGACAATCTCCATCACTTGAGGATATGCATCTTGATAGTCAAGTTTTGAGTGCCATTCACCAAGCTATATCCTTTGAAGTGTTTAAGGAAATCTCGACTTGCAAGTCGGCTCATGAGGCTTGGACCAAACTTGAAGATATATATGGTGGGCCTAATCTTGATGAAGACAATATTATTTTCGAGGAGTTAATGGAGGAGTTCTCCACATTTTTAAATCATGCAGAACTCTCTATTGCTTCCACCTCCAATTACTTGGACACTTCAATATCTTCCACTTCACCAACATGTGGCATGCCACAAGGTAATGACATGGTGAGTGAAGAAATATCTTGTGATGATGGTGTTAAGCTCATTTGTGATGATATGCTTGATCTCCCATGTTGCCCTGATAGAAATGCTTTGGTTTCCTCTAGTTGTTCTATTACTAACCATGTAGAGGAAATCAAGAAATATGAGGCATGCTTGATTGATGAAGAACCCTCTTCTCCAAAAGAATCATCATCAACCCCCTTTGTTCACATGTGCCTCATGGCAAGAGGTAATGACGAGGTATCATCTTCTCTTAGTGATAATGATGATAGTTGTAATGAGGATAAAGATGATGAGTTAACTCAAAATCTCTATGAGATTAGGAAAACTCTTCATAGAGCTAAAAATAACACTTATACAATGTTCCAAGATGTTCTTGCTTGTTTTGAAAAACGTAATGACTCATTTCTTAACGATCAAGCGAAAAGTGAACAACTTGAGCATGAACTTGCTAAGGCTCATCAATGTCTTAGTGACTTGAGGTCTTTAAAAGAAGAGATTGAAGTTACTCATTGTAAACTTAAAAAGGATTTTGAGCACCTTGACCTTGGCTACAAGAATGTCAAAGGAGAGCTCATCAAACTCTCTAAGTCTCATGAGGAACTTCAAGCTACTCATGCGGAGTCTCTAGTTTCTACATGCTCCTCTCATATTGATAATGATGCTTGTGCTACTAACTCTATCTTGTGTGAAGCATCAATGTTGAAAGAAAATGTTGAGCTAAGGACTCAACTTGATTTGCTAACTAGCAATTATGGGAATTTGGAAGAAAGTCATAAAAAGCTCTCAGGCACTCATGAGGATCTTCTAATCTCTCATGATGGGTTAAAGTTAGCTCATGAGGCTATGGTCACCAAGGTAAAATTATGTGAGTCTCTACTCGAAATGCCTTATTGCCATGTGCTAGCCCTTGCAAATCCTCTCTACATGATATTGGTACATCTTGTGATGAATTGCTCACCATGCCTTGTTGCTCTAACAATGAAGCCTCTACTTCCTCTAGTTCTTTTGTTAATACTAACCTTGTAGAGGAAAATAAAGAGCTCAAGGCCCAAGTCACTAGTTTGAAGAAAGACTTGGAAAAATGTTGTGATAATACCTTGAGTGTGCAAAAGGACCCTCAAGACAAAATAGGACTTGATTTCATCTCCAACAAGAAGAAGTCCAAGAACAATAAGAAGGGACAAGATCAAGTCAAGAATTCGGTCAACATTTTTTGCTTCAAGTGCAAGAATGTTGGACACCATGTGAGATCTTGTCCATTAAAGAAGAAGGCTTCAAGTGTGAAGCATCAAGGGAAGTGGCCTCAAGTTCAATCTCAAGATAATGAAAGGCCTCTTCCCATGCCTAACCAAGATAATGTTCTCCATGTTGAGAAGGTAAAGAAGAAGAGAAAGGGGAGAACATGTTGCTATATTTGCCGTGAGAAGGGACACATATCTTCATCATGTCCCAACGGTAATATCTTTAAGCCTCCAATTGTTAATGATCATTATTCACTTAGAAACGATAATGTTGGAAATTTGTTTGCCAAGTTTGTTGGTGCCCAAAGTGGGTTGAAAGTTGATAAGACCATTTGGGTTGCCAAGCCTATTGTTACTAACTTCTTAGGACCCAACATGGTTGGGGACCATCGAGCTCAAACTTGATCAATAGGTGTATGGAGGGCATTGGAGACTTGGCTAGTTCATGAAGAAAAATGATTCTCACCATTCATTATGGTTCAAGCCAAGTCAAGTGAATTATCATCATATTTGTCATTCCAATGCTCCTCGTGGTGGTAACTTGTATTTATATTGTCTACATTGAAAGTTATTAGCCCATGCATATTTAGGTTTTGTACCTAGCATGTGTTTATATATGTTGTATCTCCTAATTTGCTTGATTTGTATTATCTAGTATGTGTAGGTTGCAATGCACGTCATATATTTGTGTGTGTAGTCTCGAGCCTTCATTGCATTTTAGTTGCATCTTATTGGGCTCTTTTGAGATATTGATGGATCACCACATTATGGGGGAGTGATATGCTTTGTGCATATCACAATCCTTGTTGAATGTGAACAATTATGGGATGTCACTTAGAATATATTTGAGATTATCTTATATCTCTGTGGCATGCAATGCCTTGTTTACATATGGCATTCTTGTGTGGTTTTTGCCCATGGCTATCTTCAAAATCATATTTGGAAAATTGGTTGATTAAAGCTATTTCAATTGTTGCTTTGCATGATGATCTATCTAATTGGAATGTTAATAATATACTATCCAAGCATTGTGTTTATTTCTAAAACTCTCATGTTATGCTTGTGTAGTATAGATGATCATGTACTTATTTGGTTTCTACACCGAATGATAACACAAAATACCATTTTGTTCAAATTCATTTTATTGGTTTGCATGGAGTTATGGGAGTTTGCTATCTCATTGTTTATAGTGTCCTACATCTACTTGAGTGAGATATTCCTATGAGTATGTGTGCAATGCATATCTTATATGTGCTCATTCGTTTTATTTGGTTCATATGTTGAACTTTGTGTGCTATCCTATGTTGATTTTTCACTTTGATTCATTTTGGACACATTAATGACTAGTGATGTTATTGGAAGTATTAACGGTTATGTATTCATTTGTCCAATTTGTATCTCCCTAGATTTTGGTAGGCTTGCGCATGCATATTTACTATGTGTAAATTCACATGCCTTGTTTGCTTTATTTGATCCCACATATATATATATATATATATATATATATATATATATATATATATATATATATATATATATATATATATATGACAACGCTATTCTAATCCTAGAATTAGAATAGTTATTTGGATCACGGTGCTCTATATAGGGCTCGACAGGGCCCTCCCGAACTTCCCAAAAAAACACCCCGGTCTTATCTCCCCACGCCCCCACCTTCTCTATAACCACCACCACCAGGACACACCTCCCCGCGCCGCCGCCTGCGCACCACCGCCGCCGTCACCCAACTACCTGCGCCGCCGCCCGCGTACCTCCGTCGCCGGGACCCACCTCCCCGCGCCGCCGCCCGCGTACCTTAGCCGTCGAGATCCACCTTCCCGCGCCGCCACATGCGCACCTCCGCTTCCGTGAACGGCCTTCCCCCGCCATCACCACCGCGCCCCAGCTCCATCGGGCCCGCCGACTCCTGAATCCACTAGCACCGGCGTTGTCGCCCCAACCTCCGTCTTCTACTATCGCTCGTCGTGTCTTCCTTCCCGGACCACGCCGCCGCCGCGCCCCGCCGACACAGATCATCGCCAGCCTTCCTCCGCTGCTTCCACCGCGGAGGTGGCCTCTGTCTGCCGTCAACCCCGCCGCGACCTGCCCCTGGGCGCCCCCGCGACCTTCCCATGGCGCCCCCGCGACCTGCCCATGGCACTGCCGTCGCTCCTGGTTTGATCTCCCATGATCTTGCATTCTTCCCTGTCAATGGTATCGAGAAAGCCGAGAGAGAGAAGGTCGACATGTGCAACGGCTTCAGTTCGACCTACCACATGTAACCAATGGCGTTGCCCTCTGGCTGCTGCCTACCGTCGATGAATCGTTATGGTCCCACGACACGGAGAGCAGCTGGACTGGCAGTCCATGGTTGCTGAATGGGAAGAACGACGAACAACACCTAGTGCCACCACAGCCTCCGGCACCATATGTTTCTCTGCTCCCCGGACAGTTGCCGCTGGGAACTCCTTCAATTCAACATTATGTTGTGCCATGTAGGCTACTAAGGGTTCAACAACATCGACATTTCTTACCGTGTCTGTTTGTTTTATGAATTTCTACTACTACTGACACCCACATAGAAAGAGAAGTGCACCTCTCAATCTGAACTTCTACCTGTTTTTTTCTTTCTTTTTTTTGACAGCACTCAACTTCTACCCTGTTTGGCACATGGGTAGGCAAGCAAGAAAGCAGTGTACAAAAAACAGATAATTGGGGATAGGCAGTGGCAGCAGGCAGAACTCGAAAGAGATACAGGTTGGGTTTACTTCAGTCAAACAAGAACTAACGATGCTGAAACAGCCAGCCAGTTGACGAACAACTAAATTTTTCCTAGGGCCAGCTCGTCAAAGAGCAACATAGCAAGTTCCTCGGTGTGGTGGCTAGCTTTCTTTCTTATTTTATGTATTCCTTCCCAATTATTGAGAATGCAAAAGCAATCATGCTAAGAATAGAGAGGTCGTGAGAGGATAAAAAAAGTATGTGTTGGAGAATAACTCCACGGCATTTGCATTAGGCCCATTTGTATTTTCAAAAGTAGGTGTTCGTCTTCAAGTGTTCTATAAATAAAGGTATCTTATCTTTAAGATGGTTGGAGCGGAAAAAGAATAAGAAAGAATTGCTCTTGTGGTTTTTTTATGCTTGTATGTGCAAAATCATCACGGCAAAAATTCAGCTACTTGTGTATTTACGTGCAAAACGCGTGAAACATTTTTGTGTCCACTGCCTAGTCATGCTAATGGGTTTGTTTGTCCTGCTAATGAGTTTTTTGCAAAGGTCAAAATGTTGTGTTTAAGAAGGTTGAGTGTGTTATCTCAGCAAGTTCAAATAATATTTAAACACGCATGGTGAAACATGGGAGAGTTACGATTTTTTACAACTGGAAGTGACAAAAAAATATAAAAAGAGCACAAACAAAAATTTAAGCTAGAAAAATCACTTCAAAAATCTAACAAAAAAAGAATGTTCTCTTTTTTATTGAATGCAAAAACAAAAAATAATGAAAAGGGGGAATTGAGTTTGCGCATTTTCTAAAAGAACCAAGAAGTTCGGATTAAACTGACAGAGTAGTTCGATTTTAATAAATAATTTAGTTTTTTCTGTTTCTATAAACAAAACCAAGAAGTTCAAAACAAAATAACGGAGTATTTCAATCTTAATAGAAAACATTTTCCTGTTTCTAATAATAAAACCAAGAAACTCACATTAAAATAACAATTTTTTTGTTTGTATAACTAGGACATTTCCCGTTACTAACGAATAACACAAGGAAGTCCAAAATTTAAAAAATATGAAGTTGTTTAATGTTTATAAAAACTCATATTTTCCCCAATTCTAAAGATTAAAACCAAGAAGTTCAATTTTGAAAAATGGAGTAGTTCAATATATATAAAAACTCGGGTTTTCACGTTACTAGAGAATAAAACCAAGAAGTTCAATTGGAAAAAGCGGAGCGGTTTGATATTTATTTGAAAAATTGGATTTTTCTACTTACAAAAGAATAAAACCAATAAGTTCAATTTGGAAAAGCAAAGAAGTTCAATGTTTCTAAAGCACACCAATTTTCACATTTTTAAAACAACACACAAATAAGTTCAAATAAAAAAGTTAGAGCGGTTCGATGTCTATGAAAAACACAGATTTTTTTCGGTTACTAAAGTGTTTAAAGTGATAACAACCAGAAGTTCACGTACTGCATGGTGTGTGTTTCATATAAGAAAAATACAATAAGGTGAAACATAGTGAAGTTTAAACAGACCGCCCCAGAAGTTCAACTACTTCACGCATTGCAAAAAACAGCACATCAAAAACAGAGTGAAGTTCAAAACAGATATGCCTGAGAAGTTCAACTAATTCACGGAGTGCATTTCCATTCACGATGAAGGCAGAAATCATGATCTCGTCATTTTCTAATTTATTTCAAAATGCAGGAATATCATTTGTGTAAGTTCAAGTCCTCGGACAGAGAAAGTTAAAAAAACATTGTGAGAGGTTTGTACAAAAAGAATATCATTTGTGTAAGATTGATGAAATGGATGAGAAAATTACAAACAAAAATACGTCACAGAAGTTCAACGTGAAAACAGCAGGAAGTTCAACTACTATGCTGAATGAATTTTAGATGAAAAACTTTTAAAATTGTCGCGAGTATGAAAAAATGTTCAACACGGGAAAGTTGCGTGTTTACAACAGCTTTCCATCGGTATATCACCTGGTCAATTCCGGTGAGTGGATGGAGAGCTACGAGCAGTGGATGAAGAGCTACGAGCAAGAAAAATCACGTGAAAAACAGAGTGAAGTTCAAGTTCTTCACGCGATGCATTTTTGAAAAATCTGTTTCGCGATAAAGGCAGAACGAATGATCCCGCCATTTTCGAAATTACTTGAAAACGGCTAGGAATCAGACAAAACCATCAACATGAAACAGTTTCGCATTTTCGTAGCTTTTCAGCGGTATATTATTTGTCCAATTCCGATAAAGTTTGTAGAAATTACGGCAGAAATACATTTTTAGCCATTTTTAAAATCGACTTAAAACAGTAAGGAATTGAGAGAAACAATATATATAAAAAAAAGTTTGGCATTTCCTCATGCTTTCCAATGCCGTATCATTTGTTGCATTCGGACGTACAATTAAAAAATTAGCTTAAAAATACAAACTCGGTAGGACTTGGACCATTTTCTAAATTACTCTTAAATCATTCAAACTTAGAAAAAAACTTTCAAGATAAAAGAGTAGCGCATTTTCATAAGCTTTCCAACGCCATATCATATGCCTCCATTGAATTAGCCATTTAGAAATGACATCGAAAAACAAACTCAGCTGTTCGGTTTACAAAATTTTATGTTTTTTCAAATTACTCTTTAACCATAGGTAATTAGAACAAACTTTCAACATGTGGAAGGAGCGGTTTTGCAGCAGCTTTCCAGCGCCATATTATATGCCTCATTCCGATAAACGGTTTAGAAATGAGATCGAAATTACTATTCATGTTTTTTGTGTGAAGAAAAAACGGTTTTCAAAACTGCTCTTAAACGGCTTACATTTTGCGAAAAATTTAACTTGGGTCATGATACTCGTGTCCCTAGCTTTCCAACGGTATATAGCAGGCCCTATTTGGGCAATGTTGCGGGAAGTTCAACCTAGCACAGGGGGAAGTTCAGGTCGAACAACTCAGGCAGTAAAATCGCAAAAAACGCGAGTTCTTCACAACCCGAGTGCAAAATCCGCCTATGAGCGAGATTCCTATCTAAAACGAGTATTTAGTTGCTAAACGGTTTAGAAATGCGATCGAAAATACGATCCATGCTTTTTGTATGAAGAAAAAACGGTTTTCAAAATTCCAATAAAGGTCGGGTTCGTACAGAGGGAAGTTCAGGCGCGTGTACAAACAAAAATACACATAGAAGTTCAACATGAAAATAGCATGAAGTTCAACTACTACGCTGAATGAATTTCAGATGAAAAACTTTCAAAATCGTATCGAGTATGAAAAAATGATCAACACGGGAAAGTTGCGTGTTTACAGCAGCTTTCCATCGGTATATCACCCGCTCAATTCCCGTGAGTGGGATGGAGAGCTACGAGCAGTGGATGGAGATCTACGAGCAAAAAAATCACGTGAAAAACAAAGTGAAGTTCAGGTACACGCACCGAGAAGTTCAGGTTCTGGACGCGGTGCATTGTCGAAGAATCTGTTTCGCGGTAGAGGCAGAACGAATGATCCCGCCATTTTCAGAATTACTTGAAAACGGCTAGGAATTAGAGAAAACCGTCAACATGAAAAAGTTTTGCATTTTTCATAGCTTTTCAACGATATATTATTTGCCCAATTCCGATAAAGTTCGTAGAAATTACGGTGAAAATACGTTTTTCGCCATTTTCGAAACTGACTTAAAACCGTCAATAATTGGGAGAAACAATACTTACCAAAACGTTTCGCATTTGTTCAAGCTTTCCAAAGCCATATCATTTGCTGCATTCGGACGCACGGTTAAAAAATTAGCTTGAAAATACGAACTGGGTAGGACTTGGACCATTTTCTAAATTACTCTTAAACCATTCAAAATTAGAAAAAAACTTTTAAGATGAATAAGTAGCGCATTTTCATAAGCTTTCCAACGCCATAGCATATGCCTCCATTGGATTAGCCGTTTAGAAATTACATAGAAAAAACGAACTCAGCTGTTCGGTTTATGAAATTTTATGTTTTTTAAAATTACCCTTTAACCATAGGGAATTAAAAACAACTTTCAACATGTGGAAGGAGTGGTTTTGCAGCAGCTTTCCAACGCCATATTATATGCCTCATTCCGATAAACGGTTTAGAAATGCGATCGAAAATACGATTCACGTTTTTTGTGCGAAGAAAAAACGGTTTTTAAAACTGCTCTTAAACCTCTTATATTTTGCCAAAAATTTAAGTTGGGTCATGATATTGGTTTCCATAGCTTTCCAACAATATATAGCAAGCCCTATTTGGGCAATATTGTGGGAAGTTCAACCTAGTTCACAGGAAAGGTCAGGCGCGTTACTCAGGCAGTTTAGGTTGTGATCAGAATATTATTCTGATCCCGTGATCAGAATAGTGTTTATGTGTGTGTATATATATATATATATATATATATATAGAGAGAGAGAGAGAGAGAGAAATGGGGTCAACCTTGTGTAGGTTGCATCATGGCATGAATTTCTTGACTCGTTCCTGTGATACTTGTTTCCTTTTGTCAAAGCATCCCAACAACGATCTCTTGTTGCTAGTTGTGATTTCTTTGATGGTTGTGTGTTTGGAGTTCATTAATATACAATAAGATTATATTAAACCATGTGCTATGCTTTCAAGCAAAGATCTCATTGGTATATTTTATGACTCCTGTTTGGATATCTTATACTTTCCTTTAGTAACTATTTCATGTGTACATCCTTCTTTGTGGATATCATCTACCTAGAATCTTATACACATGAGAGAAGTTACATCTCTAGTTGATATCCCTATTCTTTCATGTCCACCATTTCATTCTCTTTTTATATCTTTGGTGGCTCCGTGGAAGCATTTGCTGTATGAGTGCGTGTATTACCTCTTTTCATCTTAGTGCACTCATGTTTGGTGAAGATTATCGTCCTCATGCTTGTCTTGACAAGCCTATTATTTCCTATCTTCATCGTGGGTTGTCACAAGCTTTGATTTTTAAGTTGCTATTAGTGAGCTTGCAAACCCATTTGCGTGATGTGTGTGTGACCTTCTTAACTTCGTGTTTGTGGGAAGGACATGTATTACACCTTGTATCTCATTCACTCAAGACTATGTTGATGCTTAATTCTCATCCTTATATTAGTCTTCTCAAGTGCTTTGACGTGATTCACACACATCATTTTGGTTGTGCCTATTCTTAGGTTGCCTCATTGACATGTTGCTCAACCATATGCTTGTTGCAAATGCTAGGCTTCTTTTCTTATCTATGCTCGCTTGCAATTGTTTTGTGTTCCTATTGATTTTGGGGGAGTGATGATCCTATTTTGTGCACTTGTATCCAAATATAGAAAATATATTCTAAATAGTGCACAAATCATGGGGAGCTTCTCTATTTTCCTTAGAACACTCCTTTGCCCCAATCATAATATTCTTTTATCCTTTTGGCTCGTTGGATCTTTTGATTGCATGCCTCACTTTGGGTTATTCAAATCAGATCAATTTGTGCCATGTGTTTTGTGCCATGTGCCTTGCTATTATGACTAGGCTCAAGTTGTATAATAGTGGATTCACTTGTGATATCATGTTCTTAACAATTACAACCTTTTTGTGTATGCGAGTTCCTTTGTGGATGCATATCATGCTGACTGTTGGCCACTTAAAACCTTTTATACACAAGAAAGCTCATATCCTTCTGTGGTATCATTTATTCCTTGTCAGCCACTTGGTTTGGTTCATTTTGACTCTTTGGTGGTTTCCGTAAGAGGTTGAAAGTGAGTGCTTGTATGCACTGCATATATCCTTGCGCACTCATGTGTTCTAGATGTATTTTGTACCCATACTTGACATGATGATCACATTGGATATTCCTACAATATCGTGTCCAAAATATGTTCTTTGGATCGTTTGAATGTTTTCCTCTCATGTCTAATCTTAATTTCATATCATAGTATCTTGTTGCATTCTAGATCCTAAATATGGTTTGAGCTCCTCAGATTTTCCATCATTGAATATGTGCATTTGATTTCACTCACATTTTTGTGATTTGCACACATTAAGGAGAAACTCATACTATATTGATCTTCTAGAATTTTTCATCCATTTTTTGCATTTGTTGCCAATGGGGGAGAAGTTTATAGGGTTTAAGATAAGTATTTTTGAAGTGCTTGTGTTCATTCATGCATATCTACCCTAGTTATATGTGCTTGTTGCATGAATGAGTATATAGAGAAAGCTTCACCAAGTTTATATCAACCAATATATGCATATGAAATTCAAAGTTCATTCACACATCCACATATTGTGGGGGAGCTTGCTCTATATATTGTGGTCTATTAACATCAAATGCTCGTGTAGTGTTTTGATGATTAGTACAACCAGTTTTGATATCATCTAGTTTCTTTGTGATACTTGATGCCATCAAAATCAACCCAAGTATACAATTTATCCTTGGATAAATTGCATGCTTGTTTAAAGTTCATTAGACAAACCCTCTTGTTGATATTGTCATCAATTACCAAAATGGGGGAGATTGAAAGTACATATAGTCCCCATGTATGGTTTTGGTAATTAAATGACAATCCTAATGGACTAATGTTTGCATTGAGATATACATTTGAAGGAAAGTTCCATTTGCAATGCATGAAGAATATTGGATGAATTGATGGATTAAATCCATCAACATAAATATATGCATTGAGACTTGATAATGAATGACAATTCCTATGAAGAAACGATGAAATCAAGTTATATAGGAAGGTTTGTTCCATGGGTGATGCAAGGAGATTGAATGGATTCAGAATGAATGCCATATACATATAGTTGTGCATCAAGATTAATCATGGAGAAAAGATAAATGTTGACCAAGATGAAGATCGAAGATTGAATTCAAAGATGGTCAACACACAAGTGCAAATCATGTGCCACATGAGGTCTTGTGGTATGGTTAGAATTTGTCAATTGCGCTTTGTGTACTAACCCATTCTATGTGTTTTCTATGTCTGTGTGGGTTAGGTGATTCTCATGGACTTACATCAAGAGAAAGATCTCAAGTGCCCATGAGAGGATGACATCAAGTGATGATGATCATGGTTTACAAGGGCAAGTTCAAGATAGGCAGTCCGGAGAATTACATGCTTGAAGCTTGCAGATGATCATGTGATGGACACGTGAAGATGAATACAAAGCAAAGCTTCCCGCATTGTGTATGGGGGATCTACTTGAAGACTTCACCAATGTCTTGCCTTCAACTTGAGCCAAGAAGAAACATCAACATCAAGCTCAAGTGAAAGGCTCGAGTCAAAGGTATTAGTTCCTTTGACGTTAGTGTTGTCGAATGATGACCACCGAAGAAACATATACACTCAAGAATGGATTCTTGATAGCTATGTAGTATAGCTCTTTTATGATTCTTGAGTTATAGGGATCTCGCGCTATTAATAGGGGAACAAAGGGTTTCATGATGGATTTGTTCAAGTCAACATCTTCTTTACACAATTCCACTCCTATCCTATATACCAAACAAAATCCAAAGCCAAATAGGTTTACAAAATATATGATAACACCTTTGCATATTTGGCATCCTCAATTTTGGTTGATATTGGATGGTTCTCTATGTGAGTACCTGGGGTTTTTCCATAGCTTCAAAACGAGCCCAAGATCATCCAAATAGGAGTTCGTATGAAAAAGTTATGCATGTTTTACTTTCGGTATGCTGGCTGTTTTCTGCGGGGCCGGAAGTTCCGGGGAAAGTTCCGGGTTAACCAGAGAGTTTGCACATATGTGTCCAATAGGGGACCCGGAAGTTCCGGGCTGCGTTTTTCTGTGCGTAACGGGCAGATTTGGTGGGGCACTATATAAGGCACCCGTCTTCCCCATCGAGTTAGAGCTTTTAGATATGAGATTTCCCCATTCTTTTGAGCTTTATCCTCCTCCCCCAAGCCTCAAAACTCCAATACATTTGGGGAAAAACTATCCCATGGATATAGGGTTTATTTGTTGACCTCCTCCATCGTTCCTCTCCTCTCCCATCCCTCCATAGCATTAGTTGCTTTTGGTGGGATTTGAGAGAGAGGGATTTGAGCCTTCTCGTGGTACACCCCGAAGAGATTTGTGAGAGTTCTTGAGAGAGATTTCATCCAAGCATACAACCACTCCTCCTCTCTCTTTTGACCAAAGCAATTTGTGACTTGAGCAATTCTTGAGCATTTCCCCCTTGATCTTGTTACTCTTGGAGGTTGGAGACTCCTAGGTGGTAATAGTGCTCCGGTGAGGAATCAACTTGTGATTTGTCCCCCGGAAAGTTTGTGAAGGTTTGGAGGGCGCCTCAAGGTCTACCACTAGTGTTTGGGAATCACCTTCGTGGTCTTATCTCAAGGAGAATAGGGTGAGCCTTCGTGGCATTGGTGTGCCTTTGTGGTAACATCCACCTCTTTAACTGTGACTAGCTTCCCTCCAAGGAAGTGAACATTGGGATACATCCTCGTCTCCGTGACTTTGGTTATCCCTAACCCTAACTCCATACTTGTGGTTTACTTTGGTCATTTGACCGTGCATTCACTATATCTTGTTGTCCTCATTATATTATGGTGGTTCATTATATTGTGTTGGCCATTTCCTTATAGAGATTATTTAGGCCTACCCTTCATATTCCACAATTCATACTTGCTACTATTGATATACTTTGTGATTAGTGTGAATTGCTAACTTGTGTCATACACTTCCATATATTGCGATATTGCTCAAGTAAGTTTGTTTAACTTACTTGAGTTTGCTTGTATCATTCAATCCCATATATTGTGATACAATTTGTGTAAGCTTGTATTGCTTACTTGTGGTTGTGTGTATATTTCATTTCCATATCTCGTGATATATACATTGAGTAAGTTTGTGTGACTTACTTGTGCTTACTCATATCCTCGTTGTTCCCATCTTGTTTATGCTAAGTTGTTGGTGCACTTAGTGAGCCTAGTATATTTAGGATTTGTGATTGAGTAGTATCCGCTTAGTTTATTTCCGCATTAGGATAGAGCCAAATCCGTAAAAGATTTTAAAATGCCTATTCACCCCCCTCTAGGTGACATCATGGTCCTTTCAGCAGTGCTTAGGTGAAGCCCTGCGTTGGTAGCATCATCAACACCGTCATCACGCCGTCGTGCTGACGGAACTCTCCTGCAAAGCTCTGTTGGATCGGAGTTCGTGGGACGTCATCGAGCTGAACGTGTGTTGAACTCGGAGGTGCCGTACATTCGGTACTTGATCAGTCAGATCGTGAAGACGTACGACTACATCAACCGCATTGTGCTAACGCTTCCGCTTTCGGTCTACGAGGGTACGTGGACAACACTCTCCCCCTCGTTGCTATGCATTACCGTGATCTTGCGTGTGCGTAGGATTTTTTTGAAATTAGTACGTTCCCCATTCAGTGGCATCCGAGCCAGGTTTTATGTGTAGATGTTATATGCACGAGTAGAATACAAGTGAGTTGTGGGCGATACAAGTCATACTGCTTACCAGCGTGTCATACTTTGGTTCGGCGGTATTGTTGGATGAAGTGGCCTGGACCGACATTACGCGTACGCTTACGCGAGACTGCTTCTACCAACGTGCTTTGCACATAGGTGGCTGGCGGGTGTCAGTTTCTCCAACTTTAGTTGAACCGAGTGTGGCTACGCCCTGTCCTTGAGAAGGTTAAAACAACACTAACTTGACGAAATATCATTGTGCTTTTGATGCGTAGGTAAGAATGATTCTTGCTCAGCCCGTAGCAGCCACGTAAAACTTGCAACAACAAAGTAGAGGATGTCTAACTTGTATTTGCAGGGCATGTTGTGATGTGATATGGTCAAGACATGATGCTGAATTTTATTGTATGAGATGATCATGTTCTATAACAAAGTTATCGGCAACTGGCAGGAGCCATATAGTTGTCGCTTTATTGTATGCAATGCAATCACCCTGTAATTGCTTTACTTTATCATTAAGCGGCAGCGATAGTCGTAGAAGCAATAGTTGGCGAGACGATGACGATGCTACGATGGAGATCAAGGTGTCGCGCCGGTGATGATGGTGATCATGACGATGCTTCGAAGATGGAGATCACAAGCACAAGATGATGATGGCCATATCATATCACTTATATTGATTGCAGGTGATGTTTATCCTTTATGCATCTTATTTTGCTTGATTGACGGTAGCATTATAAGATGATCTCTCAATAAATTTCAAGGTATAAGTGTTCTCCCTGAGTATGCACCATTACAAAAGTTCTTCGTGCTGAGACACCACGTGATGATCGGGTGTGATAAGCTCTACGTTCAAATACAACGGGTGTAAGACAGTTTTACACACGCAGAATACTCATGTTAAACTTGACGAGCCTAGCATATACAGATATGGCCTCGGAACACTGAGACCGAAAGGTCGAGCGTGAATCATATAGTAGATATGATCAACATAGTGATGTTCACCATTGAAAACTACTCCATCTCACGTGATGATCGGACATGGTGTAGTTGATTTGGATCACGTGATCACTTAGATTATTAGAGGGATGTCTATCTAACTGGGAGTTCTTAAGTAATATGATTAATTGAACTTTAATTTATTATGAACTTAGTACCTGATAGTATTTTTGCTTGTCTATGTTATTGTAGATAGATGGCCCGTGCTGTTGTTCGTTGAATTTTAATGCGTTCCTTGAGAAAGCTAAGTTGAAATATGATGGTAGCAATTACACGGACTGGGTCCGTAACTTGAGGATTATTCTCATTGCTACACAGAAAATTACGTCCCAGAAACATCGCTAGGTGTACCACCCGCGCCGGCAACTGCAGACATTGTGAATGCCTGGAAGTCGCGTGTTGATGACTACTCGATAGTTCAGTGTGCCATGCTTTACGACTTAGAACCGGGACTTCAATGATATTTTGAACGTCATGGAGCATAGGAGATGTTCCAGGAGTTGAAGTTAATATTTCAAGCAAATGCCCGGATTGAGAGATATGAAGTCTCCAATAAGTTCTATAGCTGCAAGATGGAAGAGAATAGTTCTGTCAGTGAACATATACTCAAAATGTCCGGGTATTGCAATCACTTGATTCAACTGGGAGTTAATCTTCCTGATGATAGTGTCATTGACATAATTCTTCAACCACTGCCACCAAGCTACAAGAGCTTCATGATGAACTATAATATGCAAGGGATGAACAAGACTATTCCGAGCTCTTCGCGATGCTAAAAGCCGCGGAGGTAGAAATCAAGAAGGAGCATCAAGTGTTGATGGTAAACAAGACCACCAGTTTCAAGAAAAAGGGTAAAGGAAAGAAGAAGGGGAACTTCAAGAAGAACGGCAAGCAAGTTGCCGCTCAGGAGAAGAAACCCAAGTCTGGACCTAAGCCCGAGACCGAGTGCTTCTACTGCAAAGGGACTGGTCACTGGAAGCGGAACTGCCCCAAGTATTTGGCGGATAAGACGGATGGCAAGGTGAACAACGGTATATGTGATATACATGTTATTGATGTGTACCTTACTAATGCTCGCAGTAGCACCTGGGTATTTGATACTGGTTTTGTTGCTAATATTTGCAACTCGAAACAGGGACTACGGATTAAGTGAAGATTGGCTAAGGACGAGGCTACAATGCGCGTGGGAAATGGTTCCAAAGTCGATGTGATCGCGGTCGGCACGCTACCTCTACATCTACCTTCGGGATTAGTTTTAGACCTGAATAATTGTTATTTGGTGCTAGCGTTAAGCATGAACATTATATCTGGATCTTGTTTGATGCAAGACGGTTATTCATTTAAATCAAAGAATAATGGTTGTTCTATTTATATGAGTAATATCTTTTATAGTCATGCACCCTTGAAGAGTGGTCTATTTTTATTGAATCTTGATAGTAGTGATACATGATACGTCCATTTTGCATCATGCTTTTATATTAATATTTATTGCATTATGGGCTGTTATTTCATGTTATGTCACAATACTTATGGCTATTCTCTCTTATTTTACAAGGTTTACATGAAGAGGGAGAATGCCGGCAGCTGGAATTCTAGGCTGGAAAAGGAGCAAATATTGGAGGCCTATTCTGCGCAACTCCAAAAGTCCTGAAACTCCACGGAATATCTTAAAATAAATAAAGAAAAATCATCACCAAATATGAAGGCCAGGGGGCCCACACCCTGCTCACGAGGGTGAGGGGCGCCCCCCTGGGGCATGCCCCTACCTCGTGGGCCCCCTGGTGGCTCTCCGACGCCCATCTTCTCCTATATGAAGTCTTTCAATGAGAAAAAAATAGGAAGCAACCTTTCGGGATGAGACTCCGCCGCCACGAGGCGGAACCTTGGCGGAACCAATCTAGGGCTCCTGCAGAGCTGTTCTGCCGGGGACACTTCCCTCCGGGAGGGGGAAATCATCACCATCGTCATCACCAACGCTCCTCCCAACGGGAGAGGGAAATCTCCATCAACGTCTTCACCAGCACCATCTCATCTCCAAACCCTAGTTCTTCTCTTGTATCCAATTCTTGTCTCCATGTCCGGGA
This sequence comes from Triticum dicoccoides, assembly GCF_002162155.2. Lineage (NCBI taxonomy): Eukaryota > Viridiplantae > Streptophyta > Magnoliopsida > Poales > Poaceae > Triticum > Triticum dicoccoides. The sequence continues at coordinate 573,398,951 of NC_041389.1, read as the reverse complement.
TTGGTGCTAGTAGGTTGCTAGTAGTGTTGATTACTCCTTGTAGTTGATGCTAGTTGGTTTATTTGGTGGAAGATCATATGTTCAGATCCTTTATGCACTTTATTACCCCTATGATTATGAAACATGAATATGCTTTGTGAGTAATTACGTTTGTTCCTGAGGACAAGGGAGAAGTCTTGCTATTAGTAGTCATGTGAATTTGGTATTCGTTCGATATTTTGATGAGATGTATGTTGTCTAGCCTCTAGTGGTGTTATGTGAACGTCGACTACATAACACTTCACCATTATTTGGGCCTAGAGGAAGGCATTGGGAAGTAATAAGTAGATGATGGGTTGCTAGAGTGACAGAAGCTTAAACCCTAGTTTATGCGTTGCTTCATAAGGGGCTGATTTGGATCCATATGTTTCATGCTATGGTTTGGTTTACCTTAATACTTTTGTTGTAGTTGCGGATGCTTGCAATAGAGGTTAATCATAAGTGGGATGCTTGTCCAAGTAAGGGTAGTACCCAAGCACCGGTCCACCCACATAACAAATTATCAAAGTACCGAACGCGAATCATATGAGCGTGATGAAGACTAGCTTGACGATATTCCCATGTGTCCTCGGGAGCGCTTTTCCTATTATAAGAGTTTGTCCAGGCTTGTACTTTGCTACAAAAAGGATTGGGCCACCTTGCTACACTTTATTTACTTTTGTTACTTGTTGCTCGTTACAATTTATCTTATCACCAAACTATCTGTTACCACTTATTTCCGTACCTACAGAGAATACCTTTCTGAAAACCGCTTATCATTTCCTTCTGCTCCTCGTTGGGTTCGACACTCTTACTTATCGAAAGGACTACGATAGATCCCCTATACTTGTGGGTCATCAAGACTCTATTCTGGCGCCGTTGCCGGGGAGTGAAGCACCTTTGGTAGGTGGGATTTGGTAAGGAAAAATTTATTTAGTGTGCTGAAATTTTCTGTCACTTGTTACTATGGAAAGTAATTCTCTGAGGGGCTTGTTCGGGGTATCTTCACAACGTTCAGTAGAGCAAAGAGTTGCTCCTCAACCTACTCAACCTACTGAACCTATTGAAAATGAAACTCCTTTTGAGATTCCTTCGGGTCTGATGGAAAAATTGCTAGCTAACACTTTTACAGGAGATGGAACAAGGCATCCTGATGAACATCTACGCTATGTGGATGACGTTTGTGGACTATTTAAGCTTGCAGGTATACCCAATGATGTTGTTAAGAAGAAGGCCTTCCCTTTATCTTTGAAGGGAGATGCATTGACATGGTACAGGCTATGTGATGATATGAGATCATGGAACTATAAAAGATTGAAATTGGAATTTCATCAAAAGTATTACCCTATGCATCTTGTTCATCGTGATCGCAATTATATATATAATTTTTGGCCCCGCGAAGGAGAAAGCATTGCTCAAGCTTGGGGGAGGCTTAAGTCAATGTTATATTCATGCCCCAATCATGAGCTTCCAAGAGAAGTAATTATACAAAGTTTTTATGCTCGGCTTTCTGATAACAATCACACCATGCTCGATACTTCTTGTGCTGGATCTTTTATGATGAAGACTATTGAATTTGAAAGGAATTTATTGGATAGAATTAAACGCAACTCTGAAGATTGGGACCGCGACGAAGGTAAGGAGTCAGGTATGACACTTAAGTTTGATTGTGTTAAATCTTTTATGGATACCGATATTTTCCATAAGTTTAGCACTAAATATGGTCTTGACTCTGAGATAGTAGCTTCTTTCTGTGAATCCTTTGCTACTTATGTTGATCTCCCTAAGGAGAAGTGGTTTAAATATCATCCTCCCATAGAAGTAAAAGTAGCTGCACCTATTAAAGTTGAAGAAAAGACTGTCACTTATAATGATCCTATTGTTCCCACTTCTTATGTTGAGAAACCACCTTTCCCTGTTAGAATGAATGATCATGCTAAAGCTTCAACTGTTGTTCGAAAAAGCAACATTAGAACTTATACACCTCCTGAGCAAGTCAAAGTAGAACCCAATATTGCTATTATTAAAGATCTCTTGTCTGATAATATCGATGAGCAGGTTATTCAATTCCAGGGTGAAACTGCTAGAATTGCTAAACCTTGTGCTAGAGATAAACATAGATCTGTGGTACGAGTGCCGGTTATTTCTGTTAAAATAGGAGATCATTGTTATCATGGCTTATGTGATATGAGTGCTAGTGCTAGTGTTATACCCATTGACTTATACAAAGAAATTATGCATGATATTGCACCTGCTGAGTTAGAAGAAATTGATGTCACAATTAAACTTGCCAATAGAGATACTATTTCTCTAGTGGGAATTGTTAGAGATGTTGAAGTCTTGTGTGGAAAAACCAAATATCTCGCTGATTTTGGTTCTCCACAAGATAGCTTTTGTCCCATTATATTTGGTAGACCCTTCTTGAATACTGTTAATGCTAAGATAGACTACGAAAAGAATGTTGTTACTATTGGCTTGGATGATATGGTTCATGAGTTTAATTTCTCTAAATTTAGTAAAAAACATCGTGAGGAAGAATCGCCTAGTAAGGATGAAATTATTGGTCTTGCTTCTATTGCTGTACCTCCAAGTGACCCTTTAGAACAATATTTGCTAGATCATGAAAATGGTATGTTCATGAATGAAAGAAGGGAAATAGATGAAGTATTCTTTAAACAGGAACCTATCCTGCAACATAACTTGCCTGTTGAAATCCTAGGGGATCCTCCTCCACCCAACGGTGATCCCGTGTTTGAGCTTAAACCGTTGCCTAATAATCTTAAATATGCTTATCTTGATGAAAAGAAAATATATCCTGTTATTATTAGTGCTAACCTTTCAGAGCATGAAGAAGAAAGATTATTGAAAACTCTGAAGAAGCACCGTGCCGCTATTGGATATACACTTGATGATCTTAAGGGCATTAGTCCCACGCTATGTCAACATAAAATAAATTTGGAAGCTGATGCCAAACCAGTTTGTGATCCTCAATGACGTCTGAATCTTAAAATGAAAGAAGTGGTAAGAAAAGAAATACTCAAGCTTCTGGAGGCAGGTATAATTTATCCCGTTGCTGATAGTCAGTGGGTAAGTCCTATCCATTGTGTCCCTAAGAAGGGAGGTATGACAGTTGTCCCTAATGATAAATATGAATTGATCCCACAAAGAATTATCACAGGTTATAGGATGGCAATTGATTTCCGCAAATTAAACAAAGCTACTAAGAAGGATCATTATCCCTTACCTTTTATTGATCAAATGCTAGAAAGATTATGCAAACATACACATTATTGCTTTCTAGATGGTTATTCTGGTTTCTCACAAATACTGGTGTCGGCTAAAGATCAATCAAAGACTACTTTTACATGCCCTTTTGGTACTTTTGCTTATAGACGTATGCCTTTTGGTTTATGTAATGCACCTGCTACCTTTCAAAGATGCATGATGGCTATATTCTCTGACTTTTGTGAAAAAATTTATGAGGTTTTCATGGACGACTTTTCCGTCTATGGTTCCTCTTTTGATGATTGCTTGAGCAATCTTGATCGAGTTTTGCAGAGATGTGAAGAAACTAATCTTGTCTTGAATTGGGAAAAGTGCCACTTTATGGTTAATGAAGGTATTGTCTTGGGGCACAAAGTTTCTGAAAGAGGTATTGAAGTTGATAAGGCCAAGGTTGATGCTATTGAAAAGATGCCATGTTCCAAGGAAATCAATGGTATAAGAAGTTTCCTTGGTCACGCCAGATTTTATAGGAGGTTCATTAAGGACTTCTCAAAAATTTCTCAGCCTCTGACTAATTTATTACAAAAATATGTACCATTTGTCTTTGATGATGTTTGTGTAGAAGCATTTGAAATACTTAAGAAAGCATTAGTCTCCGCACCTGTTGTTCAGCCACCTGATTGGAATTTACCCTTTGAAATTATGTGTGATGCTAGTGATTATGTTGTAGGTGCTATTCTAGGGAAAAGAGTTGATAAAAAATTAAATGTTATCCATTATGCTAGTAAGACTCTAGACAATGCTCAAAGAAACTGTGCTACTACCGAAAAGGGACTTTTAGCAGTTGTGTTTGCTTGTGATAAATTCAGACCCTATATTGTTGATTCTAAGGTAACTATTCACACTGATCATGCTGCTATTAAATATCTTATGGAAAAGAAGGATGCAAAACCTAGACTCATTAGATGGGTTCTCTTGCTACAAGAATTTGATTTGCATATTGTTGATAGAAAAGGAGCTGAGAATCCCGTTGCAGATAAATTATCTAGGTTAGAGAATGTTCTTGATGACCCACTACCTATTGATGATAGCTTCCCTGATGAGCAATTAAATGTCATAAGCACTTCTTGTAGCACTCCTTGGTATGCTGATTATGCTAATTATATTGTCGCTAAATTTATACCACCTAGCTTCACATACCAACAAAATAAAAAAAAATCTATGACTTGCGACATTACTTTTGGGATGACCCACATCTTTATAAAGAAGGAGTAGATGGTGTCATTAGATGTTGTGTACCTGAGCATGAACAGGAACAGATCCTACGCAAGTGTCACTCCGAAGCTTATGGAGGACACCATGCTGGAGATAGAACTGCACATAAGGTATTGCAATCTGGTTTTTATTGGCCTACTCTCTTCAAGGATGCCCGTAAGTTTGTTTTGTCTTGCAATGAATGTCAAAGAATTGGTAATATTAGTAGACATCAAGAAATGCCTATGAATTGTTCACTTGTTATTGAACCATTCGATGTTTGGGGATTTGATTATATGGGACCTTTTCCTGCCTCTAATGTATACACACATATTTTAGTTGCTGTTGATTATGTTACTAAGTGGGTAGAAGCTATTCCAACTAGTAGTGCGGATCATAACACTTCTATTCAAATGCTTAAGGAAGTTATTTTTCCGAGGTCTGGAGTCCCTAGATACTTAATGATTGATGGTGGTTCACACTTTATTCATGGTGCTTTCCGTAAAATGCTTGCTAAATATGACGTTAATCATAGGATGGCATCTCCTTATCACCCGCAGTCTAGTGGTCAAGTAGAATTGAGCAATAGAGAACTCAAATTGATTTTGCAAAAGACTGTTAATAGGTCTAGAAAGAATTGGTCCAAGAAACTTGATGATGCATTATGGGCCTATAGAACTGCATATAAAAATCCTATGGGTATGTCTCCATACAAAATGGTCTATGGAAAAGCTTGTCACTTACCTCTCGAACTAGAACATAAGGCATATTCGGCTATTAAAGAGCTCAACTATGATTTCAAACTTGCCGGTGAGAAGAGGTTATTTGATATTAGTTCCCTTGATGAATGGAGAACCCAAGCTTATGAAAATGCCAAGTTGTTTAAAGAAAAAGTTAAAAGATGGCATGACAAAAGGATACAAAAGCGTGAGTTTAATATAGGTGATTATGTATTGCTATACAACTCTCGTTTAAGATTTTTTGCAGGAAAACTTCTCTCCAAATGGGAAGGTCCCTACATTATCGAGGAGGTCTATCGTTCCGGTGCCATAAAAATCAACAACTTCAAAGGCACAAATCCGAAGGTGGTAAACGGTCAAAGGATCAAACACTATATCTCAAGTAATCCTATAAATGTTGAAACCAATATTATTGAAACCGTAACCCCGGAGGAATACATAAGGGACTGATACGTCCATTTTGCGTCATGCTTTTATGACAATATTTATTGCATTATGAGCTGTTATTTCACGTTATGTCACAATACTTATGGCTGTTCTCTCTTATTTTACAAGGTTTATATGAAGAGGGAGAATGCCGGCAGCTGGAATTCTGGGCTGGAAAAGGAGCAAATATTGGAGGCCTATTCTGCGCAACTCCAAAAGTCCTGAAACTCCACGGAATACCTTAAAATAAATAAAGAAAAATCATCGCCAAAGATGAAGGCCAGGGACCCACACCCTGCTCACGAGAGTGGGGGGCGCGCCCCCCTGGGCGCGCCCCCTACCTCGTGGCCCCCCTGGTGGCTCTCCGACGCCCGTCTTCTCCTATATGAAGTCTTTCGATGAGAAAAAAAATAAAAAGCAACCTTTCGGGGCGAGACTCTGCCGCCACGAGGCGGAACCTTGGCGGAACCAATCTAGGGCTCTGGCAAAGCTGTTCTGCCGGGGACAGTTCCCTCCGGGAGGGGGAAATCATCACCACTGTCATCACCAACGCTCCTCTCATCGGGAGAGGGCAATCTCCATCAACATCTTCACCAGCACCATCTCATCTCCAAACCCTAGTTCATCTCTTGTATCCAATTCTTGTCTCCAAGTCCGGGATTGGTGCTAGTAGGTTGCTAGTAGTGTTGATTATTCCTTGTAGTTGATGCTAGTTGGTTTATTTGGTGGAAGATCATATGTTCAGATCCTTTATGCACTTTATTACCCCTCTGATTATGAACATGAATATGCTTTGTGAGTAATTACGTTTGTTCCTGAGGACAAGGGAGAAGTCTTGCTATTAGTAGTCATGTGAATTTGGTATTCATTCGATATTTTGATGAGATGTATGTTGTCTAGCCTCTAGTGGTGTTATGTGAACGTCGACTACATAACACTTCACCATTATTTGGGCCTAGAGGAAGGCATTGAGAAGTAATAAGTAGATGATGGGTTGCTAGAGTGACAGAAGCTTAAACCCTAGTTTATGCGTTGCTTCGTAAGGGGCTGATTTGGATCCATATGTTTCATGCTATGGTTAGGTTTACCTTAATACTTTTGTTGTAGGTGCGGATGCTTGCAATAGAGGTTAATCATAAGTGGGATGTTTGTCCAAGTAAGGGCAGTACCCAAGCACCGGTCCACCCACATATCAAATTATCAAAGTACCGAACGCGAATCATATGAGCGTGATGAAAACTAGCTTGACGATATTCCCATGTGTCCTCAGGAGCGCTTTTCCTATTATAAGAGTTTGTTCAGGCTTGTACTTTGCTACAAAAAGGATTGGGCCACCTTGCTGCACTTTATTTACTTTTTTTACTTGTTGCTCGTTACAATTTATCTTATCACAAAACTATCTGTTACCACTTATTTCAGTACTTGCAGAGAATACCTTGCTGAAAACCGCTTATCATTTCGTTCTGCTCCTCGTTGGGTTCGACACTCTTACTTATCGAAAGGACTACGATAGATCCTCTATACTTGTGGGTCATCAATACTCTTTTCTGGCGCCATTGTAGGGGAGTGAAGCGCCTTTGGTAGGGGGAATTTGGTAAGGAAAAATTTATTTAGTGTGCTGAAATTTTCTGTCACTTGTTACTATGGAAAGTAATTGTCTGAGGGGCTTGGTCGGGGTATCTTCACCCCGTCCAGTAGAGCAAAGAGTTGCTCCTCAACCTACTCAACCTACTGAACCTATTGAAAATGAAACTCCTTTTGAGATTCCTTCGGGTATGATGGAAAAACTGCTAGCTAACACTTTTACAGGAGATGGAACAAAGCATCCTGATGAACATCTACGCTATGTGGATGACGTTTGCGGACTATTTAAGCCTGCAGGTATACCCGATGATGTTGTTAAGAAGAAGGCCTTCCCTTTATCTTTGAAGGGAGACACATTGACATGGTACAGGCTATGTGATGATATGAGATCATGGAACTATAAAAGATTGAAATTGGAATTTCATCAAAAGTATTACCCTATGCATCTTGTTCATCGTGATCACAATTATATATATAATTTTTGGCCTCACGAAGGATAAAGCATCCTTGAAGCTTGGGGGAGGCTTAAATCAATGTTATATTCATGCCCCAATCATGAGCTCGCAAGAGAAGTAATTATGCAAAGTTTTTATGCTCGGCTTTCTGATAACAATCGCACCATGCTCGATACTTCTTGTGCTGGCTCTTTTATGATGAAGACTATTGAATTCAGATGGAATTTATTGGATAGAATTAAATGCAACTCTGAAGATTGGGACCTCGACGAAGGTAAGGAGTCAGGTATGACACCTAAGTTTGATTGTGTTAAATCTTTTATGGATACCGATATTTTCCATAAGTTTAGCACTTAATATGGACTTGACTCTGAGGTAGTAGCTTCTTTCTGTGAATCTTTTGCTACTTATGTTGATCTCCCCAAGGAGAAGTGGTTTAGATATCATCCTCCCATAGAAGTAAAAGTAGCTACACCTATTAAAGTTGAAGAAAAGATTGTCACTTATAATGATCCTATTGTTCCCACTTCTTATGTTGAGAAACCACCTTTCCCTGTTAGAATGAAGGATCATGCTAAAGCTTCAACTATTCGTAAAAGCAATATTAGAACTTATACACCTCCTGAGCAAGTCAAAGTAGAACCTAATATTGCTACTATTAACGATCTCTTGTCTGATAATATCGATGGGCAGGTTATTCAATTCCTGGGTGAAACTGCTACAATTGCTAAACCTTGTGATAAAGATAAACATAGACCTGTGGTAGGCGTGCCTGTTATTTCTGTTAAAATAGGAGATCATTGTTATCATGGCTTGTGTGATATGGGTGCTAGTGCTAGTGTTATACCCATTGACTTATACAAAGAAATTATGCATGACATTGCACCTGCTGAGTTAGAAGATATTGATGTTACAATTAAACTTGCCAATGGAGATACTATTTCTCCAGTGGGAATTGTTAGAGATGTTGAAGTCTTGTGTGGAAAAACCAAATATCTCGCTGATTTTGGTTCTCCACAAGATAGCTTTTGTCCCATTATATTTGGTAGACCCTTCTTGAATACTGTTAATGCTAAGATAGACTGCAAAAAGAATGTTGTTACTATTGGCTTGGATGATATGGTTCATGAGTTTAATTTCTCTAAATTTAGTAAACAACATCGTGAGGAAGAATTGCCTAGTAAGGATGAAATTATTGGTCTGGCTTCTATTGCCGTACCTCCTAGTGATCCTTTAGAACAATATTTGCTAGACCATGAAAATGATATGTTCATGAATGAAAGAAGGGAAATAGATGAAGTATTCTTTAAACAGGAACCTATTCTGCAACACAATTTGCCTGTTGAAATCCTAGGGGATCCTCCTCCACCCAAGGGTGATCCTGTGTTTGAGCTTAAACCGTTGCCTGATAATCTTAAATATGCTTATCTTGATGAAAAGAAAATATATCATGTTATTATCAGTGCTAACCTCTCAGAGCATGAAGAAGAAAGATTATTGAAAATTCTGAAGAAGCACCGTGCCGCTATTAGATATACACTTGATGATCTTAAGGGCATTAGTCCCACTCTTTGTCAACATAAAATAAATTTGGAAGCGGATGCCAAACCAGTTTGTGATCCTCAATGATGTTTGAATCCTAAAATGAAAGAAGTGGTAAGAAAATAAATACTCAAGCTTCTGGAGGCAGGTATAATTTATCCCGTTGCTGATAGCCAGTGGGTAAGTCCTGTCCATTGTGTCCCTAAGAAGGGAGGTATTACTGTTGTCCCTAATGATAAAGATGAATTGATTCCGCAAAGAATTATCACATGTTATAGGATGGTAATTGATTTCCGTAAGTTAAATAAAGCTACTAAGAAAGATCATTACCCATTACCTTTTATTGAACAAATGCTAGAAATATTATGCAAACATACCCATTATTGCTTTCTAGATGGTTATTCTGATTTCTCTCAAATACCTGTGTCAGCTAAGGATCAATCAAAGACTACTTTTACATGCCCTTTTGGTACTTTTGCTTATAGACGTATGCCTTTCGATTTATGTAATGCACCTGCTACCTTTCAAAGATGCATGATGGCTATATTCTCTGACTTTTGCGAAAAGATTTGTGAGGTTTTCATGGATGACTTTTCCATCTATGGTTCCTCTTTTGATGATTGCTTGAGCAATCTTGCTCCAGTTTTGTAGAGATGTGAAGAAACTAATCTTGTCTTGAATTGGGAAAAGTTCCACTTTATGGTTAATGAAGGTATTGTCTTGGGGCACAAAGTTTTTGAAACAGGTATTGAAGTTGATAAGGCCAAGGTTGATGCTATTGAAAAGATGCCATGTCCCAAGGACATCAAAGGTATAAGAAGTTTCCTTGGTCACGCCGGATTTTATACGAGGTTCATTAAGGACTTATCAAAAATCTCTCGGCCTCTGACTAATTTATTACAAAAAGATGTATCATTTGTCTTTGATGATGATTGTGTAGAAGCATTTGAAATACTTAAGAAAGCATTAGTCTCTGCACCTATTGTTCAGCCACCTGATTGGAATTTACCCTTTGAAATTATGTGTGATGCTAGTGATTATGCTGTAGGTGCTGTTCTAGGGCAAAGAGTTGATAAGAAATTGAATGTTATCCATTATGCTAGTAAGACTCTAGACAATGCTCAAAGAAATTATGCTACTACCGAAAAGGAACTTTTAGCATTTGTATTTGCTTGTGATAAATTCAGACCCTATATTGTTGATTCTAAAGTAACTATTCACACAGATCATGCTGATATTAAATATCTTATGGAAAAGAAGGATGCAAAACCTAGACTCATTAGATGGGTTCTCTTGCTGCAAGAATTTGATTTGCATATTGTTGATAGAAAAGGAGCTGAGAACCCCGTTGCAGATAACTTATCTAGGTTAGAGAATGTCCTTGATAACCCACTACCTATTGATGATAGCTTCCCTGATGAGCAATTAAATGTCATAAGCACTTCTCGTAGCACTCCATGGTATGCTGATTATGCTAATTATATTGTCACTAAATTTATACCACCTAGCTTCACATACCAACAAAAGAAAAAGTTTTTCTATGACTTGCGACATTAATTTGGGATGACCCACATCTTTATAAAGGAGTAGATGGTGTCATTAGAAGTTGTGTACCTGAGCATGAACAGGAACATATCCTACGCAAGTGTCACTCTGAAGCTTATGGAGGACACCATGCTGGAGATAGAACTGCACATAAGGTATTGCAATCTGGTTTTTATTGGCCAACTCTCTTCAAGGATGCCCGTAAGTTTGTTTTGTCTTGCGATGAATGTCAAAGAATTGGTAATATTAGTAGACGTCAAGAAATGCCTATGAATTATTCACTTGTTATTGAACCATTTGATGTTTGGGGCTTTGATTATATGGGACCTTTTCCTTCCTCTAATGGATACACACATATTTTAGTTGCTGTTGATTACGTTACTAAGTGGTTAGAAGCTATTCCAACTAGTAGTGCTAATCATAACACTTCTATTAAAATGCTTAAGGAAGTTATTTTTCCGAGGTTTGGAGTCCCTAGATATTTAATGACTGATGGTGGTTCGCACTTTATTCATGGTGCTTTCCGTAAGATGCTTGCTAAATACGACGTTAATCATAGGATTGCATCTCCTTATCACCCACAGTCCAGTGGTGAAGTAGAGTTGAGTAATAGAGAGCTCAAATTAATTTTGCAAAAGACTGTTAATAGGTCTAGGAAGAATTGGTCCAAGAAACTTGATGATGCATTATGGGCCTATAGAAGTGCATATAAAAATCCTATGGGTATGTTTCCGTACAAAATGGTCTTTGGAAAAGCTTGTCACTTACCTCTCGAACTAGAACATAAGGCATATTGGGCTATTAAAGAGCTCAACTATGATTTCAAACTTGCCGGTGAGAAGAGGTTATTTGATATTAGCTCACTTGTTGAATGGAGAACCCAAGCTTATGAAAATGCCAAGTTGTTTAAAGAAAAAGTTAAAAGATGGCATGACAAAAGGATACAAAAGTGTGAGTTTAATGTAGGTGATTATGTATTGCTATACAACTCATTTAAGATTTTTTGCAGGAAAACTTCTCTCCAAATGGGAAGGTCCTTACGTTATCGAGGAGGTCTATCGTTCCGGTGCCATAAAAATCAACAACTTTGCATGCACAAATCTGAAGGTGGTAAACGGTCAAAGGATCAAACATTATATCTCAGGTAATCCTATAAATGTTGAAACTAATATTATTGAAACCGTAACCCCGGAGGAATACATAAGGGACACTTTCCAAAACGTTCCAGACCCCGAAAAGTAATAGGTATGTGGTACAGTAAGTAAACCGACTGCAAAACAATTTTTAAGGCAATATTTCTCCGTTTTGGAATATTTAGAAAAATAGAAAAATAAGTAGCAGTCCGGGGAGGACACGAGGCCTCCACGAGGGTGGAGGGCGCGCCCTACCCCCTGGGCGCGCCCCCTACCTCGTGAGCACCTCGTGTGCCCTCCGGACTCTGTTTCCTTGCACGATACGTATTTTGGTCGGTAAAAATTCATTATATATTCTCCCGAAGGTTTTGACTCTCGTATCACGCAAATATCCTCTGTTTTCGTTTTGAGCTGTTGCTGCTGCAGATTAAAGCAAGATGTCATCTCAAGATTCGGAGGGAGAAAGCTATGTGGCTGATTACCTTGCAGAACCTAAGGTCTATGAGGACTTGGACCATAGTGGCTGGACCACAGAAGAATAATAAGACTATTAGCCTAAGGAGAAGGAGGAAACAAGCTCAGACAAAGATGAAGTTCCGCTACCTCAACCAGGGGATGTGCATGTGGAGTTTAAAAAGTCAAGTCTACCTGATAGAGCGAGGAAGCCAAAGATCGAGTTTATCCCTTTTTGTCTCTTGCAGGAAAATAAGCAAGAACTATGAAAAAGAGTATTAAGTCTTGGGCGGGAGACAGAAGACCTAAAAGAGCAAAACATTATACTCAAGCGTAAATTGAGGAAGAAGTCACCGTCATCATGAACAACTCCTACTTCACCACCTCCGAGGACATAATCACATGGGTATGGGCACTCCCCTCGGCAACTGCCAAGCTTGGGGGAGGTGCCCTGGTATCGTATCACCATCACAACTCCTATCTTTACTGTTTTTCTTAGTTCGATCCTATTAGTAGTATGTTGATTTAGTAGAATAAAGTCATGGCATGATCTAGTTTTGAGTTTTGCTTTACAATCCTTCTTTGTAATCGAGTCCGTGAGCTATATAATAAAGATTAGTGTTGAGTCAAGGGCTTGATTATTTTGCCATGATCTTGGGTGAATAGAAGAAAAGAATAAAAAGAATCAAAGAGTTCATATTGATCTTAGTGAAAGTAATGACTTCACATAGAAAGAGTGTGATGATTAAAAGTTGTTGGGAGTTGGCAATTATAGCTTTGGTCATCGCTGCAATTAATAGGAAGTAATAAGGAAAGAGAGGTTTCACATATAGATATATTATCATTGACATCTTTTATGATTGGGAGCACTCATTAAAATAAGACATGCTAAAGAGTTGAGGTTAGACAAGGAAGACAACATAATGAGTTATGTTTTCTTATATCTGAGATAAAGTATGTTGTCATGGATCCTCTAACATGTTGAGCTTGCCTTTCCCCCTCTTGCTAGCCAAATTCTCATCACCAAGTAGAAATTCTACTTGTGCTTCCAAATACCCTTAAACCAGTTTTGCCACGAGAGTCCACCATATCTACCTATGGATTGAGTAAGATCCTTCAAGTAAGTTGTCATCGGTGCAAGCAATAAAAATTGCTCTCTAAATATGCATGACTTATTAGTGCGGATAAAATAAGCTTTGTACAAACTTGTTGTGGACGCAATAAAAGCGACAGACTGCATAATAAAGGTCCACATACAAGGGGCAATATAAAGTGACGTTCTTTTGCATTAAGATTTTGTGCATCAACCCTAAACGCGCATGACAACCTCTGCTTCCCTCTGCAAAGGGCCTATATTTTATTATTATCCTCTACCTATTGCAAGAGTCATGGTGATCTTCACCTTTCTTTTTTTTCATTTTATCCTTTGGCAAGCTCAGCATGTTGGAAAGAGTATGATATATATATATATCTAATTGGATGTAGGGGAGCATGAATTGTTATTGTTGACATTACCCTTGAGAGAAAAGGTTGTGGGGCAAAACTATAAGCCCCTATCTTTCTCTGTGTCCGACTAAAACTCCGTAACCACAAGTATCGCGTGAGTGTTAGCAATTATGAAGGACTAAGTGATAGTTGATTATGTGGACTTGCTTTTAAGCTCTGACATAGACTCTTTCCGATGTTATGATAAATTGCAATTGCTTCAATGACCAAGGGTATAACTTGTTGGTGCTCAATAAGGTTTCTGATTCATGCTTTGGCTTTGTGAAAAGATCATCACTTGAACATGAGTAATCATATGACGAAATCTATATTTATGTTGCTGTTATGAAATAATCATGATGCCTTCATGTCCGTATTTTATTTTTATCGACGCCTCTACCTCTAAACATGAGGACATATTTATTGTTATCGGCTTTTCGCTTGAGGAAAAGCGAGGTCTAAGCTTCGGGGAGTTGATACGTCCATTTTGCATCATGCTTTTATGACAATATTTATTGCATTATGAGCTGTTATTTCACGTTATGTCACAATACTTATGGCTGTTCTCTCTTATTTTACAAGGTTTATATGAAGAGGGAGAATGCCGGCAGCTGGAATTCCGGGCTGGAAAAGGAGCAAACATTGGAGGCCCATTCTACGCAACTCCAAAAGTCCTGAAACTCCACGGAATACCTTAAAATAAATAAAGAAAAATCATCGCCAAAGATGAAGGCCAGGGGGCCCACACCCTGCTCACGAGGGTGCCCCCCTGGGCGCGCCCCCTACCTCCTGGGCCCCCTGGTGGCTCTCCGACGCCCGTCTTCTCCTATATGAAGTCTTTCGATGAGAAAAAAAAGCAACCTTTCGGGACGAGACTCCGCCGCCACGAGGCGGAACCTTGGCGGAACCAATCTAGGGCTCCTGCAGAGCTGTTCTGCCGGGGACACTTCCCTCCGGGAGGGGGAAATCATCACCATCGTCATCACAAACGCTCCTCTCATCGGGAGAGGGCAATCTCCATCAACATCTTCACTAGCACCATCTCATCCCCAAACCCTAGTTCATCTCTTGTATCCAATTCTTGTCTCCAAGTCCGGGATTGGTGCTAGTAGTTTGCTAGTAGTGTTGATTACTCCTTGTAGTTGATGCTAGTTGGTTTATTTGGTGGAAGATCATATGTTCAGATCCTTTATGCACTTTATTACCCCTCTTATTATGAACATAATATGCTTTGTGAGTAATTACGTTTGTTCCTGAGGACAAGGGAGAAGTCTTGCTATTAGTAGTCATGTGAATTTGGTATTCGTTCGATATTTTGATGAGATGTATGTTGTCTAGCCTCTAGTGGTGTTATGTGAACGTCGACTACATAACACTTCACCATTATTTGGGCCTAGAGGAAGGCATTGGGAAGTAATAAGTAGATGATGGGTTGCTAGAGTGACAGAAGCTTAAACCCTAGTTTATGCGTTGCTTCATAAGGGGCTGATTTGGATCCATATGTTTCATGCTATGGTTAGGTTTACCTTAATACTTTTGTTGTAGTTGTGGATGCTTGCATTAGAGGTTAGTCATAAGTGGGATGCTTGTCCAAGTAAGGGCAGTACCCAAGCACCGGTCCACCCACATATCAAATTATCAAAGTACCGAACGCGAATCATATGAGCGTGATGAAAACTAGCTTGACGATATTCCCATGTGTCCTCGGGAGCGCTTTTCATATTATAAGAGTTTGTCCAGGCTTGTCCTTTGCTACAAAAAGGATTGGGCCACCTTGCTGCACTTTATTTACTTTTGTTACTTGTTGCTCGTTACAATTTATCTTATCACAAAACCATCTGTTACCACTTATTTCAGTACTTGCAGAGAATACCTTGCTAAAAACCGCTTATCATTTCCTTCTGCTCCTCGTTGGGTTCGACACTCTTACTTATTGAAAGGACTACGATAGATCCCCTATACTTGTGGGTCATCAGGGAGCACGACATATGCTACACCCAACCTACGATAGATCCACTTATTCCAGTCTCTCATCGATTTGTTCATACCAACCATCGACAGTGAGCACGGCATATGCTACACCCAACCTGAGAAACTTCCAGGTAAGACACCGATCGGCCGTCTACTTGCATAAACATATTCCTTTGTTTATAGCTCTACTTTTGTTTTTAGACGCAGACCTGGTGAAACAATTACAATTTGATAGTTAATAAAAAGTGAAACAAGTGACTGCAACATGCCAAAGATGTTATGAAAATGCCAACTAGGTACACTAAAACCTGTATTCCACAATACTGTAGGTATCACACTGAGTGGACTAAGGAAGCATTTCTTCCAGTGCAATTCCAGGGCGTTCAAAAGGGGCACGTGGACGCGTCGCAAGATACAGTCGGAGTGTGGCACACATGCGATGTGGCACAAGACCGGCAATACCTTGCCTGTGATGGTCAACGGCTGGCAGACGGGCAGCAAAAAAGGTTCTGGTGCTGCACACCAACAAGAACTTCGACCAGCAGAGGACCAACTGGGTGATGCACCAGTACCACATCGGGGACCTGGAGCAAGAGAAGGAGCGGGAGCTGGTCCTCTGCAAGATTTTCTGCCAGACGAACAATAGGGCCAGGAGTAGTTTGGTATTGGTAGTTATTCTACCTTGTCGTCCGCAAGTTGGTATTGTTGTTAACGATCTTTTGGTATGAACTTGCATTTGCTTCCAACCATCATGCCGAGGGTCGACGTGGATATAAAGCTGAATCATTTGTTTCGAAACGAATTCTCAGGCACCTGATTTTTATTTGATGGGTAGCATAAGCACCCACCGTTCGAATTCCCAGTTCTGCAGTTTTTTCGAAACAAGTGCATGCACTTATTATCACGATAAAAAAACAATATCCATGCTGCGTCCCAGTTATCAGTCTGTGCTTGCAGAATTCTCTTGTTTATTGAGCACGTATATTGTTTTTTCAGGTCAAGCAAGTTTCAAATGGGCTGTAGACTGGCCAGGGTTGGTTTTGTTTTTAACAGGCCCAGCCCATGACGACAACGGGGCACAAAGATCCAGCAGGTATCGACTGGCCTTGGCCCGCCAGCGTTAGTTATATTTTGTCTTACAACATCCGTAGGCAATTTTGTTACTGAATCAAACACACATCCCAGTTCTATTTTCCTCTTTGAACGCATGTCCTACATCCGTTTTCTAATCTCTACCTATAGTTTTACTAGTTCATATACACGTATCATTATATTGAAAACACATAAAATTCCCTTTTCATATTTACATCCTTATTTTTGTTGTTTTTCCCACCCAGCGCTGATTTTTTTACCACTGGTTTTCCCTTAAACAAACTCAATTGTCCCACGTCTTATTTGCTTACAAAAACAAAATGATTTTTTGGCAAATCAATAAGTTCTTAAAAAATGTTTATCATTTTGGGATTACAACAGTTTGGACTCCACCGAAATATGCAAAATAAGGTTGAACTTTTTGACCGTGGTCCTGGGCAGAAAATGGGCTGTAATAAATTACTTAAGAATTAGCAAATGGGCTGGAAATTATAAAAAATAGCAAATGGGCTGCAAATTGTAAAAAATTGCAAATGGGCTTTATGTTGTCTGCCACAGATTTGGAGGCTGACTTGTGGGCCTACTAAGTTCATGCGTACACAAGGTTTCTTAAAAAAGAAACTTAGTCAACAATCGACTCTACCAGCGTTAAACCGTTAGGTGTCAATCTAACGACAATCGTGCTTCTTCAGTCTCTGATCTTCCTGCCCCAGCCGCCCAAACCAGCGCCATCGGAACCGCCTACTCCCGCCTCCCGTGGCCGGCAGTGCCGCCGGGCAGGCCTCACGGCCCCATCATACTCGCATTCCTGGCCTGTCTATCCCTCTACTCACCCACACCTCCTGTTATTTTCCGGCGACGGGAGCCGAACCAGTCAACTCTTGTACTCTCCACCGCGTGGGCAGCCACTGTCGTGTCTTCGCCGGCTCCCTGTTGTTCCCTTCGTAGGCCTCGCCGTCGTCCACCGCCCTGGTGCTCTCGGCGCGGCGTGATCAATGATGTCCATCCAACGGCCGTAGTGCTTCTTCAACCTCTGGTCTTCTTGCCCCAGCCGCCCAAAGCAGCGCCGGTCGTGCCGCATGCTCCTGCCTCCCATGGCCGGCTGTGCTACCGCAGAGGCCTCACCGTCCCCATACTACTCCCACCGCTGGCCAGGCCATCCCTCCACTCACCCACTCCCCCTGTTATTCTGCGGCGATGGCAGCCTCACACCGCAGCCGAACCAGTGAACCCTCGTACTCCCCTCTGCGTGGGCATCCACTACCGCGTCTTCCCTGACTCCGCGTCGTCCCCTTCCTAGCCCTCGCTGTCGTTCACCGCCCTGGTGCTCTCGGCACGGCGTGGTCAATGTGGTCAACAACCGACTTCCATCGGAAGAGTACTGTACGTCGAGAGGCTGACAGCTGGGTCCACGGCAGCCGCAAGGAAGTGCCTCCTTATTACGCACAAAATAATTATTCCTCCACCTGACAGCAAGGACCCACCAGATGGGCCACTAGTATTTTACGGAAAAAATGTTTCCCCCCTGACTGATGTGACCATCGGACGGGTCACCGTATTTCACAAAAAAAACGTTTGCCCCAGACTGCTGGGACCCACCGGACGGACCACCGTATTTCGTGAAAAAAACGTTCCCCCGCTGTCAGCTCGGACCCACCGGAAGTGCCTCCTTATTATCCACAGAAAAATGAATACTCCCCCTGCTAGCTGGGACCCACCATGGTGGGAGGCTGACTTGTGGGCCTACTAAGTTGACGGGGACAGAGGGCTTTGTCAACTTAGTCAATATGAACGATTCTAGCTCCATTGACCATACGATGTCCATCCAACGGCAGTCGTGCTTCTTCAATCTCTGCTCTTCCTGCTCCAGCCGCTCAAACAAGCGCCGGCGGGACTGCCTGCTCCCTCCTTCCCGCGGCCGGCTATGCTACCGCGCAGGCCTCACCGCCCCACCGTACTCCCATCGCTGGCCTAGCCATCCCTCTACTCACCCACACGGCCACACATGCTGTTATTCTCCGGCTAGGGCAGACGAACCAGTAAACCCTCGTACAGTCATACTCCCCTCCGCGTGGGAAACAACTGCCGAGTCTTCCCTGCCTCTGTGTTGTTCCCTTCCTAGGCCTCACTGTCATCCACCGCCCTAGTGCTCTCGGCGCGGCGTGGTCAACGTGGTCAAGGAACGGCTTCCATCGGACGTGGACTGTACGTGGAGAGGCTGACAGCTGGGTCCACGGCCGCAGCAAGGAAGTGCCTCGTTATTACGCGCAAAATAATTATTCCTCCACCTGACATCTGGGACCCACCGGAAGGGCCTCTGTATTTCATGAAAAAAACGTGCCCCCAGCTGACATGTCGGACCCACCAGCTATCTTCGCACGCAAGGAAGTGCCTCCTTATTAGAAGAAAAAAAATGAATACTCCCCCTGCCAGCTGGAACCCAGTATAGTGGGAGGCTGACTTGTGGACCTAGCAAGTTGACGGGGACGGAGGGCTTTGTCAACTTAGTCAATATGAACGATTCTAGCTCCTGTTACCGTACGATGTTCATCCAATGGCCGTAGTGCTTCTTCAACCTCTGGTCTTCTTGCTCCAGCCGCCCAAACCAGCGCCGGTCATGCCGCGCGCTCCTGCCTCCCATGGCCGGCTGTGATGCCACGGAGGCCTCACCGCCCCCTACTACTCCCACCGCTGTCCAGGCCATCCCTCTACTCACCCACACCCCCGGTTATTCTGCAGCGACAGCAGCCTCACACCGCAGCCGAACCAGTGAATCCTCGTACTCCTCTTCGCGTGGGCATCCACTGATGCGTCTTCCCCGTCTCCGAGTCGTCCCCTTCCTAGGCCTCGCCATCGTCCACCGCCGTGGTGCTCTCGGCGCGGCGTGGTCAACGTGGTCAAGGAACGACTTCCATCGGACGTGGACTGTACGTGGAGAGGCTGACAGCTGGGTCCACGGCCGCCGCAAGGAAGTGCCTCCTTATTACGCGCAAAATAATGATTCCTCCACCTGACAGCGAGGACCCACCGGACGGGCCACCGTATTTTGCAAAAAAAATGATTCGCCCCCCTGACTGCTGGGACCCACCAGCTACATCTTCGCACGCAAGGAAGTGCGTCCGGGCAAAAAAAAAATGATTCACCCCACTGACTGCTGGGACCCACCAGCTACATCTTCGCACGCAAGGAAGTGCCTGACAGTCGGGACCCACATGGTCGAAGCATACGTAGCATTGTCATTCTGGTCGTGAACGTGTACGTACTTACTGGTCGATGTAGAGGCGCGCACGTGTCGTAGATGTAGAGGCGTGCATGTGTCGTAGTAGAGGCGCGCATGTAGCATGTACATGTACGTACAGCGGCGAGGGTGCAAGAAAGAAAATACGGCCACGTACGTACATACGGGCAGGGTCTCTAACGCCTATCGCGCATACATACATGGCTGGGTCGGAACGGAGAAACATCGTCGTCGTCGTGTTCATGGGGAGCCAACCGGCTGGGTCGGAACAGAATGCATGGTCGTGTTCATCGGGAGGGCTGGACGGAACATGCGATGGAAACGAGGCATGGCGTACCGCATAACAGAGGAAACGACCTTGTGTTCGACCGGCCACGTTCGAAATGGGGTCCTGTTGATCGGGAGGGGCCTGGTGTACCGCAAAACGGAGGAAACGGACCTCCTATGGTCAAAACGGGGGTCCTGTTGATCGGGAGGGGTGTGGCGTACCGCAAAACAGATGAAACGGACTTTTGTTGGAGCGCTACGGTCGAAACGGGGGTCCTGTTCATCGGGAGGGGTGTGGCGTACCGCAAAACGGACGAAATGGACTTGTGTTGGAGCACTACGGTCGAAACGGGGGTCCTGTTCATCGGGAGGGGTGTGGCGTACCGCAAAACGGGACTCCACAGGATACTGTTCATCTCCACCGTCGACCTCCTCCAGCCTCCACGGGCTACCGTCGACCTCCTCCAGCCTCCACGGGCTCCTGTTCATCCAGCCTCCACCGCATGCTACTCCACCGGCTACTGTTCAACCACCCCTCCACGGGCACCCCTCCACCGTCTACTGTTCATCTAGCCCTCCACACCACGGGGTCCTGTTCAACCACCCCTCCACGGCCACCCCTCCATCGTCTACTGTTCATCCAGCCCTCCACACCACGGGTTCCTGTTCATCTAGAGGCAACGCCACCGCTCACTATTCATCCAACCCCCCCTGCAACGCTCACTGTTCATCCAATCGATCGGCTTCAGTTAGCAGCAGTAGCAAAGGAATCACTCCATCGGGTTCACTTAATAGCCATCGATCGATCCCTCGGGTTCAGTAACGCGTATCCTGCAGTGCAATCGCTCGGGTTCAGTTAGAGCCCAACGCCTCGCTCGGTTTCAGTTAGAGCCAACGCCTTGCACACACGCGCATACGTGCGAGAGAAACACGCATCGCTCCGCCCCCGACCTCCCACCGTAACTGGCAACTCCCTAAAATTTTCCTCCCCCTCGCTTCTACCACGGTTTTTTCCGTCATGGACGGCCCAAAGAATGTCATGCAGCTGCGTCTCCGGCCCGCCCAAGACGAAAAGCCCATTTTCTGTCATGATTTTTTGTCATAGAAGTAGGATCCCACCACATCTATGATGATACCGGGTTTTGTCATAATTATCGTCATAGAAGTGTCATATGTATAAACAACAACAACAACAACAACAACAAAGCCTTTAGTCCCAAACAAGTTGGGGTAGGCTAGAGGTGAAACCCATAAGATCTCGCAACCAACTCATGGCTCTGGCACATGGATAGCAAGCTTCCACGCACCCCTGTCCATAGCTAGCTCTTTGTCGATTCCAAGGTTTGTCTCCATAACTCTAACTTCCTATTTACCCCCATCCGACTATCGTCAACTAGCACCACATCATCCGCAAAGAGCATACACCATGGGATATCTCCTTGTATACCCCTTGTGACCTCATCCATCACCAATGCAAAAAGATAAGGGCTCAAAGCTGACCCCTGATGCAGTCCTATCTTAATCGGGAAGTCATCGGTGTCGACATCACTTGTTCGAACACTTGTCACAACATTATTGTGCATGTCCTTGATGAGGGTAATGTACTTTGCTGGGACTTTGTGTTTCTCCAAGGCCCACCACATGACATTCCGCGGTATCTTATCATAGGCCTTCTCCAAGTCAATGAACACCATATGCAAGTCCTTCTTATGCTCCCTATATCTCTCCATAAGTTGTCGTACCAAGAAAATGGCTTCCATGGTCGACCTCCCAGGCATGAAACCAAACTGATTTTTGGTCACGCTTGTCA
Source organism: Triticum dicoccoides (assembly GCF_002162155.2). Classification (NCBI taxonomy): domain Eukaryota; kingdom Viridiplantae; phylum Streptophyta; class Magnoliopsida; order Poales; family Poaceae; genus Triticum; species Triticum dicoccoides. Next base: position 573,376,713 of record NC_041389.1, on the reverse strand, counting down.
TTCTTCTTAAGCGGTGCTCAATGACTCTCTCCCATAGCTTCATTGTATGGCTCATCAGCTTAATTCCACGGTAATTAGTACAACTCTGAACATCCCCCTTGTTCTTGAAGATTGGTACTAATATACTCCGTCTCCATTCTTCTGGCATCTTGTTTGCCCGAAAAATGAGGTTGAAAATCTTGGTTAGCCATACTATCGCTACGTCCCCGAGACCTTTCCACACCTCAATGGGGATACAATCAGGGCCCATCGCCTTGTCTCCTTTCATCCTTTTTAAAGCCTCCTTCACTTCAGACTCCTGGATGCTCCGCACAAAACGCATGCTGGTCTCATCAAAGGAGTCATTCAGTTCAATGGTAGAACTCTCATTCTCCCCATTGAACAGCTTGTCGAAGTACTCCCGCCATCTATGCTTAATCTCTTCGTCCTTCACCAAGAGTTGGCCTGCTCCGTCCTTGATGCATTTGACTTGGCCAATATCCCTCGTCTTCCTCTCCCAGATCTTAGCCATCTTATAGATGTCCCTTTCACCTTCCTTCGTGCCTAACCATTGGTAGAGGTCCTCATATGCCCGACCCCTTGCTTCACCAACAGCTCGCTTTGCGGCCTTCTTCGCCATCTTGTACTTCTCTATGTTGTCTGCACTCCTATCCAGGTATAGGCGTCTGAAGCAATCTTTCTTCTCTTTAAGCGCCTTCTGGACATCATCATTCCACCACCAGGTATCGTTATCTTCGCTTCTCCTTCCCCTGGACACTCCAAACTCCTCCGAGGCCACCTTACGAATGCAAGTCGCCATCTTCATCCACACATTGTCCGCATCCCCTCCTTCCTCCCAAGGGCCCTCCTTAAATACCCTCTCCTTGAACACCTGAGCTACCTCCCCCTTGAGCTTCCACCACTTCGTTCTAGCGACCTTGGCACGCTTATCCCGCTGGACACGAATCCGAAAGCGGAAGTCAGCAACCACCAGCTTATGCTGGGGTACAACACTCTCCCCAGGTATCACCTTATAGTCTAGGCACGCACGCCTATCTTCTCTTCTCGAGAGGATGAAATCAATCTGGCTAGAGTGTTGGCCACTACTAAAAGTCACCAGATGTGATTCTCTCTTTCTAAAGAGGGTGTTAGCTACAATCATGTTGTAGGCTAGAGCAAAGCTTAAGACATCTTCTCCTTCTTGATTCCTGATGCCATAGCCAAAGCCCCCATGCGCCCCTTCAAAACCTGTGTTAGATGTACCCACGTGGCCATTGAGGTCTCCTCCTATGAAGAGCTTCTCACCAATCGGTACACTCCTAACCATGTCTTCCAAGCCTTCCCAGAACTCCCTCTTGGTGTTCTCATTGTGGCCTACTTGCGGGGCATATGCGCTGATAACATTGAGAACCAAGTCCTCAGCTACCAGCTTGACTAGGATAATCCGGTCCCCACGTCTCCTGACGTCTACCACTCCATACTTGAGGCTCTTGTTGATCAAGATGCCTATGCCATTTCTGTTTGCAGCCATCCCCGTGTACCACAGCTTGAAGCCGGTATCCTCCACCTCCTTCGCCTTCTGTCCTCTCCATTTGGTTTCTTGGACGCAAAGGATATCAACACCTCTCCTCACTGCTGCATCAACTAGCTCCCGAAGCTTCCCTGTCAGAGACCCTACGTTCCAGCTACCTAAGCGAATCCTCCTAGGCTCGGCTAGCTTCCTTACCCTTCGCACTCGTCGAGTCAAATGCGAAGACCCTTGCTCATTTTCCACTACATCCGGGCGCCGATGTAGCGCGCCACTAAGGATGCGACGACCCGATCCTCGCTCACTTGCCACCGTATGATAGAAAAAAATTTCATTCGGCCCAAAATGTCACGGATGTGTCTTTTTTTGTAGTGAATTCTTGTCTCCAAGTCCGGGATCGGTGCTAGTAGGTTGCTAGTAGTGTTGATTACTCCTTGTAGTTGATGCTAGTTGGTTTATTTGGTGGAAGATCATATGTTCAGATCCTTTATGCACATTATTACCCCTCTGATTATGAACATGAATATGCTTTGTGAGTAGTTACGTTTGTTCCTGAGGACAAGGGAGAAGTCTTGCTATTAGTAGTCATGTGAATTTGGTAGTCGTTCGATATTTTGATGAGATGTATGTTGTCTAGCCTCTAGTGGTGTTATGTGAACGTCGACTACATAACACTTCACCATTATTTGGGCCTAGAGGAAGGCATTGGGAAGTAATAAGTAGATGATGGGTTGCTAGAGTGACAGAAGCTTAAACCCTAGTTTATGCGTTGCTTCGTAAGGGGCTGATTTGGATCCATATGTTTCATGCTATGGTTAGGTTTACCTTAATACTTTTGTTGTAGTTGCGGATGCTTGCAATAAAGGTTAATCATAAGTGGGATGCTTGTCCAAGTAAGGGGAGTACCCAAGCACCGGTTCACCCACATAACAAATTATCAAAGTACTGAACGCGAATCATATGAGCGTGATGAAAACTAGCTAGACGATATTCCCATGGGTCCTCGGGAGCGCTTTTCCTATTATAAGAGTTTGTTCAGGCTTGTACTTTGCTACAAAAAGGATTGGGCCACCTTACTGCACTTTATTTACTTTTGTTACTTGTTGCTCGTTACAATTTATCTTATCACCAAACTATCTGTTACCACTTATTTCAGTACCTACAGAGAATACCTTGCTAAAAACCGCTTATCATTTCCTTCTGCTCCTCATTGGGTTCGACACTCTTACTTATCGAAAGGACTATGATAGATCCCCTATACTTGTGGGTCATCAATACACATATTCATAATGTTGAAGCCAAAAGATGCAGAGTTGATAATGATAGTGCAAATTATTTGTGGCACTGCCGTTTGGGTCATATTGGTGTAAAACGCATGAAGAAACTCCATACTTATGGACTTTTGGAATCACTTGATTATGAATCACTTGGTACTTGCGAACCATGCCTCATGGGCAAGATGACTAAAACGCCATTCTCCGGAACTATGGAGCGAGCAACAAATTTATTGGAAATCATACATACTAATGTATGTGGTCCAATGAACATTGAGGCTCGCGGTGGGTATCGTTATTTTCTCACCTTCACTGATGATTTGAGTAGATATGGGTATATCTACTTAATGAAACATAAGTCTGAAACATTTGAAAAGTTTAGAGAATTTCAGAGTGAACTGGAAAATCATCGTAATAAGAAAATAAAGTTTCTACGGTCTGATTGTGGAGGAGAATATTTGAGTTACGAGTTTGGTCTACATTTGAAACAATGCGGAATAGTTTCGCAACTCACGCCACCCGGAACACCACAACGTAATGGTGTGTCTGGACATCGTAATTGTACTTTACTAGATATGGTGCAATCAATGATGTCTCTTACTGATTTACCGCTATTGTTTTGGGGTTATGCTTTAGAGACGACTGCATTCACGTTAAATAGGGCACGATCAAAATCCGTTGAAACGACGCCTTATGAACTGTAATTTGGCAAGAAACCAAAGTTGTCATTTCTTAAAGTTTGGGGCTGCAATACTTATGTGAAAAAACATCAACCTGATAAGCTCGAACCGGAGAAATGTGTCTTCATAGGATACCCAAAGGAGACTATTGGGTACACCTTCTATCACAGATCCGAAGGCAAGACTTTTGTTGCTAAATTTGGATCCTTTCTAAAGAAGGAGTTTCTCTCGAAAGAAGTGAGTGGGAGGAAAGTATAACTTTATGAGGTAACTATACCTGCTCCCTTATTGGAAAGTAGTTCATCACAGAAACTGGTTCCTGTGATGGCTACACCAATTAGTGAGCAAGTTAATGATATTGATCATGAAACTTCAGATCAATTTACTACTGAACCTCGTAGGTCAACCAGAGTAAGATCCGCACCAGAGTGGTATGGTAATCCTATTATGGAGGTCATGTTACTTGACCATGGCGAACCTATGAACTATGAGGAAGCGATGATGAGCCCAGATTCCGCAAAATGGCTTGAGGCCATGAAATCTGAGATGGGATCCATGTATGATAACAAAGTATGGACTTTGGTTGACTTTCTCGATGATCGGCGAGCCATCAAAAATAAATGGATCTTCAAGAAGAAGACTGGCGCTGATGGTAATGTTACTGTCTACAAATCTCAACTTGTTGCGAAAGGTTTTCGACAAGTTCAAGGGGTTGACTACGATGAGACTTTCTCACCTGTAGCGATGCCTAAGACTGTCCGAATCATGTTAGCAATTGCCGCATTTTATTTTTATGAAATTTGGCAAATGGATGTCAAAACTGCTTTCCTGAATGGATTTCTGGAAGAAGAGTTGTATATGATGCAACCATAAGGTTTTGTCGATCGGAAAGGTGCTAACAAAGTGTGCAAGCTCCAGCGATCCATTTATGGACTGGTGCAAGCCTCTCAGAGTTGGAACAAACGTTTTGATAGTGTGATCAAAGCATATGGTTTTATACAGACTTTTGGAGAAGCCTGTATTTACAAGAAAGTGAGTGGGAGCTCTGTAGCATTTCTGATATTATATGTAGACGACATATTGTTGATTGGAAATGATATAGAATTTCTGGATAGCATAAAAGGATACTTGAATAAAAGTTTTTCAATGAAAGACCTCGGTGAAGCTGCTTATATATTGGCATCAAGATCTATAGAGATAGATCAAGACTCTTAATTGGACTTTCAGAAAGCACATACCTTGATAAAGTTTTGAAAAAGTTCAAAATGGATCAGGCAAAGAAAGGGTTCTTGCCTGTATTACAAGGTGTGAAGTTGAGTCAAACTCAATGCCCGACCACTGCAGAAGATAGAGAGAAAATGAAAGATGTTTCCTATGCTTCAGCCATAGGCTCTATCATGTATGCAATGTTGTGTACTAGACCTGATGTGTGCCTAGCTATTAGCTTAGCAGGGAGGTACCAAAGTAATCCAGGAGTGGATCACTGGACAACGGTCAAGAACATCCTGAAGTACCTGAAAAGGACTAAGGATATGTTTCTCGTTTATGGAGGTGACAAAGATCTAGTCGTAAATGGTTACGTCGATGCAAGCTTTGACACTGATCCGGACGATTCTAAATCGCAAACCGGATACGTGTTTATATTGAACGGTGGAGCTGTCAGTTGGTGCAGTTCTAAACAAAGCGTCGTGGTGGGATCTACGTGTGAAGCGGAGTACATAGCTGCTTCGGAAGCAGCAAATGAAGGAGTCTGGATGAAGGAGTTCATATCTGATCTAGGTGTCATACCTAGTGCATCGGGTCCAATGAAAATCTTTTGTGACAATACTAGTGCAATTGCCTTAGCAAAGGAATCTAGATTTCACAAGAGAACCAAGCACATCAAGAGACACTTCAATTCCATCCAGGACCAAGTCCAGGTGGGAGACATAGAGATTTGCAAGATACATATGGATCTGAATGTTGCAGACCCATTGGCTAAGCCTCTTCCACGAGCAAAACATGATCAACACCAAGACTGCATGGGTGTTAAAATCATTACTGTGTAATCTAGATTATTGACTCTTGTGCAAGTGGGAGACTGAAGGAAATATGCCCTAGAGGCAATAATAAAGTTATTATTTATTTCCTCATATCATGATAAATGTTTATTATTCATGCTAGAATTGTATTAACCGGAAACATAATACATGTGTGAATACATAGAGAAACATAGTGTCACTAGTATGCCTCTACTTGACTAGCTCGTTGATCAAAGATGGTTGTGTTTCCTAGCCATAGACATGAGTTGTATTTGATTAACGGGATCACATCATTAGGAGAATGATGTGATTGACTTGACCCATTCCGTTAGCTTAGCACTTGATTGTTTAGTATGTTGCTATTGCTTTCTTCATGACTTATACATGTTTCTATGACTATGAGATTATGCAACTTCCGTTTACCAGAGGAACACTTTGTGTGCTACCAAACTTCACAACATAACTGGGTGATTATAAAGGAGCTCTACAAGTGTCTCTAAAGGTACATGTTGAGTTGGCGTATTTCGAGATTAGGATTTGTCACTCTGATTATCGGAGAGGTATCTCTAGGCCCTCTCGGTAATGCACATCACTATAAGCCTTGCAAGCAATGTGACTAATGAGTTAGTTCCGGATGATGCATTACATAACGAGTAAAGAGACTTGCCGGTAATGAGATTGAACTAGGTATTGAGATACCGACGATCGAATCTCGGGTAAGTAACATACCGGTGACAAAGGGAACAACGTATGTAGTTATGCGGTTTGACCGATAAAGATCTTCGTCGAATATGTGGGAACCAATATGAGCATCCAGGTTCTGCTATTGGTTATTGATCGAAAACGAGTCTCGGTCATGTCTACATAGTTCTCGAACTCGTAGGGTCCGCACGCTTAAAGTTTGGTGACGATCGGTATTATGAGTTTTTGTGTTTTGATGTATCGAAGGTAGTTCGGAGTCCTGGATATGATCACGGACATGATGAGGAGTCTTGAAATGGTTGAGACATAAAGATCAATATATTGGATGACTATGTTCGGACACCGGAATGGTTTCGGAAGGTTTCAGACATATACCGGAGTATCGGGGGGTTACCGGAACCCCCAGGGGGTTAATTGGGCCTCATGGGCCCTAGTGGAGAAGAGGAGGGGCGGTCAGGGCAGGCCGCACGCCCCCTCCCCCTCTAGTCCGGATTGGACAAGGAGGGGGGGCGGCGCCCCCCTTTCCTTCCCCCCCTCTCTCTCTCTCCCTTTCCCCCTTCTCCTACGACTACATGGAAAGGAGGAGTCCTACTCCCGGTGGGAGTAGGACTCCCCCTTGGCGCGCCCTCCTCCTAGGCCGACCGCCTCTCCCCTTGCTCTTTTATATACGGGGGCAGGGGGGCACATCTAGACACAACAATTGATCATTGATCTCTTAGCCGTGTGCGGTGCCCCCCTCTACCATATTCCACCTTGGTAATATCGTAGCAGTGCTTAGGCGAAGCCCTACGTCAGTAGCATCATCAACACCATCATCACGCCGTCATGCTGACAGAACTCTCCCGCAAAGCTCTGCTGGATCGGAGTTCGTGGGACATCATCGAGCTGAACGTGTGCTGAACACGGAGCTGCCGTACGTTTGGTACTTGATCGGTCGGGTCGTGAAGATGTATGACTACATCAACCACGTTGTGCTAATGCTTCCGCTTTCGGTCTACGAGGGTACGTGGACAACACTCTCCCCTCTCGTTGCTATGCATCACCATGATCTTGCATGTGCGTAGGATTTTTTTTGAAATTACTATGTTCCCCATTCAAATCATAAGTGGGATGCTTGTCCAAGAAAGGGCAGTACCCAAGCACTGGTCCACCCACATATCAAATTATCAAAGTAACGAACGTGAATCATATGAGCGTGATGAAAACTAGCTTGATGATAATTCCCATGTGTCCTCGGGAGCACTTTTCTCTATATAAGAATTTGTCCAGGCTTGTCCTTTGCTACAAAAAGGATTGGGCCACCTTGCTGCACCTTATTTACTTTCATTACTTGTTACCCGTTACGAATTACCTTATCACAAAGCTATATGTTACCAATAATTTCAGTGCTTGCAGAGAATACCTTACTAAAAACCGCTTGTCATTTCCTTCTGCTCCTCGTTGGGTTCGACACTCTTACTTATCGAAAGGACTATGATAGATCCCCTACACTTGTGGGTCATCAGGTCTTCTTCCCCAATAAACCTTATCCTTTGAGCTCGTGTTCTTCCACCATTGTTGAAAACCTTCTTCGAGCTTGCTATCTATCGATCCCTCCATGGATTCTTGCTAGTTTTTTGGGGAAAATGGAGAGGAGATCTAGATCCACATTTCCACTAATCACTTTCTCCTCTATGTGAGGGGAAGCCCTTGGATCTAGATCTTGGAGTTCTTGGTGTTCTTCTTCTTGTTCTTCCTCTCATTCTCCTCCCTAGCATTAGTTGCTCTGGTGGGATTTGGGATAGAAGGACTTGGGCACTCCATGTGCCCTTGCTATTGCATTTGGTGCATTGGTTTGAGTTCTTCACGGTGATACATGGAAGCTACAAGTTGAGAAGCTTATTACTCTTGGGTGCTTGGTACCCTTGATCTTGTTCCTCTTGGGTGCTTGGGCGCCCTAGACGGTTGGTGGTGTTCGGAGCTCAATCATTGTGGTGTGAAGCTCCAGGAAAGTGTCGGGGTCTCCAATTAGGTTGTGGAGATCACCCCGAGCAATTTGATGGGTTCCGGTGACCGCCCCCGAGGGTTGCTAAAGTGTACGGGTTTGGTGACTGTTGTCTACTACGCAACCTTCTTCTTGTAGACGTTGTTGGGCCTCCAAGTGCAGAGGTTTGTAGGACAGTAGCAAATTTCCCTCAAGTGGATGACCTAAGGTTTATCAATCCGTGGGAGGCGTAGGATGAAGATGGTCTCTCTCAATCAACCCTGCAACCAAATAACAAAGAGTCTCTTGTGTCCCCAACACACCCAATACAATGGTAAATTGTATAGGTGCACTAGTTCGGCAAAGAGATGGTGATACAAGTGCAATATGGATGGTAGATATGGATTTTTTGTAATATGAAATTACAAAAACAGTTAAGAAGTAACAAAAGTGAGGGAAAACGGTATTGCAACGCTTCAAAACAAGGCCTAGGGTTCATACTTTCACTAGTGCAAGTTCTCTCAACAATAATAACATAATTAGAACATATAACAATCCCTCAACGTGCAACAAAGAGTCACTCCAAAGTCACTAATAGCGGAGAACAAACGAAGAGATTATTGTAGGGTACGAAACCACCTCAAAGTTATTCTTTCCGATCAATCCATTGGGCTATTCATATAAGTGTCACAAACAGCCCTAGAGTTCATAGTAAAATAACACCTCAAGACACACATCAACCAAAACCCTAATGTCACCTAGATACTCCAATGTCACCTCAAGTATCCACGGGCATGATTAATTATATGATATGCATCACACAATCTCAGATTCATCTATTCAACGAACACAAAGAACTTTAAAGAGTGCCCCAAAGTTTCTACCGGAGAGTCAAGACGAAAACGTGTGCCAACCCCTATGCATAGATTCCCAAGATCAAAGAACCCACAAGTTGATCACCAAAACATACGTCAAGTGAATCAATAGAATACCCCATTGTCACCACGGGTATCCCACGCAAGACATACATAAAGTGCTCTCAAATCCTTAAAGACACAATCTGATAAGATAACTTCAAAGGGAAAACTCAATCCATTACAAGAGGTAGAGGGGGAGAAGTGATATGTCTCCAACGTATCTATAATTTTTGATTGTTCCATGCTATTATATTATCTATTTTGGATGTGAGTCCATGGATTATACGCTCTCTTAGCCTTCCATCATTGCTAGCCTCTACGGTACCGGGCATTGCCCTTTCTCACCTTGAGAGTTGGTGCAAACTTCGGCGGTGCATCCAAACCCGTGATACGATACGCTCTATCACACATAAACCTCCTTATATCTTCCTCAAAACAGCCACCATACCTACCTATTATGGCATTTCCATAGCCATTCCGAGATATATTGCCATGCAACTTTCCACCGTTCTGTTTATTATGACACGTTCCATCATTGTCATATTGCTTTTGCATGATCATGTAGTTGACGTCGTATTTATGGAAAAGACACCTTCATAATTCTTTCATACATGTCGCTCTTGATTCATTGCATATCCCGGTACACCACCATAGGCATTCATATAGAGTCATATCTTGTTCTAGTATCGAGTTGTAATCCATGAGTTGTAAATAAATAGAAGTGTGATGATCATCATTAATAGAGCATTGTCCCTTAATAAAAAAGAAAGGCCAAATAAGAAAAGCAAAGGCCCAAAAGGGGGGGGGGGCAATGTTACTATCTTTTTCCACACTTGTGCTTCAAAGTAGCACCATGCTCTTCATAATAGAGAGTCTCCTATGTTGTCACTTTCATATACTAGTGTGAATTTTTCATTATAGGACTTGGCTTGTATATTCCAACGATGGGCTTCCTCAAAGTGCCCTAGGTCTTCGTGAGAAGCAAGTTGGATGCACACCCACTTAGTTTCTTTTGTTGAGCTTTCATACATTTATAGCTCTAGTGCATCCGTTGCATGGCAATCCCTACTCCTCATGTTGACATCAATTGATGCGCATCTCCATAGCCCGTTGATTAGCCTCGTCAATATGAGACTTTCTCCTTTTTTGTCTTCTCCACACAACCTCCATCATCATATTCTATTCCACCCATAGTGCTATATCCATGGCTCACGCTCATGTATTGCGTGAGAGTTGAAAAAAGCTGAAGCGCGTTAGAAAGTATGAACCAATTGCTTGGCTGAAACCAGGGTTGTGCATGATGGGAGTATTTTGTGTGACAAAAATGAAACATAGCCTAACTATATGATTTTGTAGGGATAAACTTTCTTTAGCCATGTTATTTTGAGAAGACATGATTGCTTTGTTAGTATGCTTAAAGTATTATTATTTGTATGTCAATATGAACTTTTATCTTGAATAATTTGGATCTGAACATTCATGCCACAATAAAGTAAATTACATTGAGAAATATGCTAGGTAGCATTCCACATCAAAAATTCTGTTTTTATCATTTACCTACTCGAGGACGATCATGAATTAAGCTTGGGGATGCTTGATACGTCTCCAACATATCTATAATTTTTGATTGTTCCATGCTATTATATTACCCTTTTTGGATGTTTATGGGCTTTACTTTACAACTTTATATCATTTTTAGGACTAACCTACTAACCGAAGCCCAACCCAAATTGCTGGGTTTTTTTTTCTTATTTTAGTGTTTCAAAGAAAAGGAATATCAAACGGAGTCCAAACGGAATGAAACCTTTGGGAGCGATCTTTTTGGAACAAACGCAATCCAAGAGACTTGGAGTGGACGTCAAGAAGCAGCCGAGGCGGCCACGAGGGTGCAGGGTGCGCCCTAGGGGGGTGGGCACGCCCCCCACCCTCGTGGGCCCCTCGTGGCTCCCTTGACCGACCTCCTTCACCCATATATACCTCCTTACCCTGAAAACATCCAGGAGCACCATGAAACCCTATTTCCACCGCCGCAACCTTCTGTACCTGTGAGATCCCATCTTGGAGCCTTTTGCGGCACTCCACCGGAGTGGGAATCGATCACGGAGGGCCTCTACATCATCGCCAAGGCCTCTCCTATGAGTTGTGAGTAGTTTACCACAGACCTTCGGGTCCATAGTTATTAGCTAGATGGCTTCTTCTCTCTCTTTGAATCTCAATACAAAGTTCTCCTCGATCTTCTTAGAGATCTATTTGATGTAACTCTTTTTGCGGTGTGTTTGTCGAGATCCGATGAATTGTGGGTTTATGATCAAGTTTATCTATGATAAATATTTGAATCTCCTCTGAATTCTTTTATGTATGATTGGTTATCTTTGCAAGTCTCTTCGAATTATCAGTTTGGTTTGGCCTACTAGATTGATCTTTCTTGCAATGGGAGAAGTGCTTAGTTTTGGGTTCAATCTTGCGGTGTCCTTTCCCAGTGACAGCAGGGGCAGCAAGGCACGTATTGTATTATTGCCATCGAGGATAAAAAGATGGGGTTTATATCATATTGCTTGAGTTTATCCCTCTACATCATGTCATCTTGCCTAATGCGTTACTCTGTTCTTATGAACTTAATACTCTAGGTGCATGCTGGATAGCGGCCGATGTGTGGAGTAATAATAGTAGATGCAGGCAGGAGTCGGTCTACTTGTCGCGGACGTGATGCCTATATACATGATCACGCCTAGATAATCTCATAACTATGCACTTTTCTATCAATTGCTCGACAGTAATTTGTTCACCCACCGTAATACTTATGCTATCTTGAGACAAGCCACTAGTGAAACCTATGGCCCCCTGGTCTATCTTCCATCATATAAGTTCCAATCTACTTTATTTTGCAATCTTTAATTTCCAATCTATATCAGAAAAATACCAAAAAAATTTATCTTATCTTATTATCTCTATCAGATCTCACTTTCGCAAGTGGCCGTGAAGGGATTGACAACCCCTTTATCGCGTTGGTTGCGAGGTTCTTGTTTGTTTGTGTAGGTACGAGGGACTCGCATGGAGCCTCCTACTGGATTGATACCTTGGTTCTCAAAAACTGAGGGAAATACTTACGCTACTTTGCTGCATCACCCTTTCCTCTTCAAGGGAAAACCAACGCAGTGCTCAAGAGGTAGCACATGCTGGATAGCGGTCGATGTGTGGAGTAATAGTAGTAGATGCAGAATCGTTTTGATCTACTTGTCGCGGACGTGATGCCCATATACATGATCATGCCTAGATATTCTCATAACTATGCACTTTTCTATCAATTGCTCGACATTAATTTGTTCACCCACCATAATACTTATGCTATCTTGAGAGAAGCCACTAGTGAAACATATGGCCCCCGGGTCTATTTTCCATCATATAAGTTTCCGATCTATTTTATCTTGCAATCTTTACTTTCCAATCTATATCATAAAAATACCAAAAAGATTTATTATCTCTATCAGATCTCACTTTTGAAGTGGCCGTTAAGGGATTGACAACCCCTTTATCGCGTTGGTTGCAAGGTTCTTATTTGTTTGTGCAGGTATGTGGGATTTTAGTGTAGCCTCCTACTGGATTGATACCTTGGTTCTCAAAAACTGAGGGAAATACTTACGCTACTGTGCTGCATCACCCTTTCCTCTTCAAGGGAAAACCAACGCATGCTCAAGAGGTAGCAAGAAGGATTTCTGGCGCCATTGCCGGGGAGTCTACACACAAGTCAAGACATACCAAGTACCCATCACAAACTCTTATCCCTCGCATCACATTATTTGCCATTTGCCTCTCATTTTCCTCTCCCCCACTTCACCCTTGCCGGTTTATTCGCCCTTTTTCTGTTCGATCTTATGTTTGCTAGTGTGTCCATGTGCCCTATATGTGCTTGCATCTTTTCTTGCTAAAAATCTATTGTTATGGATCCACTTAAAGTGTTCTACTTGGATCATCTTCGATCTATATGTGCTCGTGCTGAAACCCCAACTAGTTTAGTTGAGATAAAATCTTTAGATGAGCATGCTCATTTTGTGCATCATCATTTGTCTGAAAAGGGGAAGCTCTTATGGTATCAAATAAATAGTTTGCTATGCTATGCTTGGAATCTTTGTGAAATTTATAATTTTACTTGTTGCTCTAAGAACCCTAAAAACACCTTCCTTACCTATGTGAGTTTAATGATAATGAAATCTTATATTCTTATGGAAAGGGTGTTTATAGTTACTATGATATCGAACAATTTGAAGAATTTGTCATTTTTAAGGGTGCTCATGAAGTTTCTTCTTTGATTGAAAAGTATGATAATACTCTCTACAAATCTGAAAATTTTGACATACTTAAATATTGCTATGAAAATTATGCTCATAATGTCTATGTCAAAGAATTTATTGAAAGAATGATTGTTGCTTTGGAAAAAAATAATGATATGCATAAATTTATAGATAATGATGATTCCGATGATTTGATTGAAATATCCCTTGATGAACATGATGCTTGTTATTCTTATGGCCATGATGCCAATATTTATGGAGATGAATTTGCTATAGTTCCTTATGTTAAACATGAGATTATTGCTATTGCACGCATACTTGATAGTTCCTTGAATCAAAAGCATGATTGCAATGATGTTACTATAAATTCTCTTGATGTCAATTGTGCTAATAATATGCAAAACCCTAAGCTTGGGGATGCTAGTTTTGCTATGTCTACTACTTGTTCCAATGATCATGATTGGGGTGATTCTTCTTATGATCTTGAAAATTTATTTAAGCCCCATGATGAATATGAGATTGATAATAATGCTTGCAATAATATTGAAAGTGGGTTTGGAAGAGTGTCAACTTTAGATCTCACATATTTGGAGAATGTTCAATCTTATGAAGTTTTTGATAAAAGTGGGTTTGGAGAGGTCATGACTTTAGTTAATGTTAATCCCACTATTTTGGAAGAGTGTCAACTTTGCATACATGTGGATCGTGTTAAGAATATATTTTGTGATAGCTATATTGTTGAATTTGCTTATGATACTACATGTAATTATTATGAGAGAGGAAAATATGGTTGTAGAAATTTTCATGTTACTAAATTACCTCTCGTTATGTTGAGATTGCTATTGTTTCTCTCTTCTTCCTTGCATATGGTAGTTTTTGCTTCCCTTCATAATTTGTTTGATTATAAAATGCATATGGATAGGAAGTATGTTAGACTTAAATGTGTTTGTCACATGTTTCATGATGCTCTCTTTGTGTTGCAATTATTATCTTTCGTGTGAGCATCGTTGAAATCTTATGCCTAGCTAGGGGCGTTAAACGATAGCGCTTATTGGGAGGCAACCCAATTTTATTTTTGTTTATTGGTTTTTGTTCCGGTTCAGTAATAAATAATTCATCTAGCCTCTGGTTAGATGTGGTTTTGTGTTTTAATTAGTTTTTGTGCCAAGTAAAACCTTTAGGATAACCTATGGTGATAGTTAATTTGATCTTGCTGAAAAACAGAAACTTTTGCGCTCACTAGAATAATTTTCATAAATCACATAAACGTGATTTTCAGTTGATTCTTTTTGCAGAAGATTGATATACAAATTACCTAGGACTTACTAATTTGGTAGGATTTTTGGGCTTCCAGAAGTATTCGAGACTTACAGATTACTACAGACTGTTCTGTTTTTGACAGATTCTGTTTTTCGTGTGTTGTTTGCCTATTTTGATAATCTATGGCTAGTATCGGGGGGGTATGAACCATAGAGAAGTTGGAATACAGTAGGTTTAACACCAATATAAATAAATAATGAGTTCATTACAGTATCTTAAAGTGGTGGTTTTTTTCTTGCACTAACGGAGCTCATGAGATTTTCTGTTGAGTTTTGTGTTGTGAAGTTTTCAAGTTTTTGGGTAAAGATTTGATGGATTATGGAATAAGGAGTGGCAAGAGCCTAAGATTGGGGATGCCTAAGACACCCCAAGGTAAAATTCAAGGACAACCAAAAGCCTAAGCTTGGGGATGCCTCGGAAGGCATCCCCTCTTTCGTCTTCGTCCATCGGTAACTTTACTTGATGCTATATTTTTATTCACCACATGATATGTGTTTTGCTTGGAGCATATTATATGATTTGAGTCTTTGCTTTTTAGTTTATCACAATCATCCTTGCTGTACACACCTTTTGGAGAGACACACATGAATCGGAATTTATTAGAATACTCTATGTGCTTCACTTATATCTTTTGAGCTAGACAATTTTGCTCTAGTACTTCACTTATATATTTTTAGAGCACGGCGGTGGTTTTATTTTATAGAAATTATTGATCTCTCATGGTTCACTTATATTATTTTGAAAGTCTTTTAGAACAGCATGGTAATTTGCTTTGGTTATAAAATTAGTCCTAATATGATGGGCATCCAAGTTGGGTAAAATAAAAACTTTCATATGGAGTGCATTAAACACTATGATAAATTTGATACTTGATAATTGTTTTGATATATAAAGGTGGTAATGTTAGAGTCATGCTAGTTGGGTAATTATGAAATTGAGAAATACTTGTGTTAAAGTTGGCAAGTCCCGTAGCATGCACGTATGGTGAACGTTGTGTGACAAGTTTGAATCATGGGGTGTTCTTTGATTGCCTTCCTTATGAGTGGAGGTCGGGATCACACGATGGTTAACTCCTACCAATCCTTCCCCTAGGAGCATGCGTAGTAGTACTTTGCTTAGAGGGCTAATAAACTTTTGCAATAAGTATATGAGTTCTTTATGACTAATGTGGTTCCATGGATTATACACACTCTTACCCTTCCGCAATTTGCTAGCCTCTACGGTACCGTGCATTTCCCTTTCTCACCTTGAGAGTTGGTGCAAACTTCGCCGGTGCATCCAAACCCCGTGATACGATACGCTCTATCACACATAAACCTCCTTATATCTTCCTCAAAACAGCCACCATACCTACCTATTATGACATTTACATAGCCATTCCAAGATATATTTCCATGCAACTTTCCACCGTTCCGTTTATTATGACACGCTCCATCATTGTCATATTGCTTTGCATGATCATGTAGTTGACATTGTATTTGTGGCAAAGCCACCTTTATAATTCTTTCATACATGTCACTCTTGATTCATTGCATATCCCGGTACACCGGCGGAGGCATTCACATAGAGTCATATTTTGTCCTAAGTATTGAGTTGTAATTCTTGAGTTGTAAGTAAATAAAAGTGTGACGATCATCATTATTAGAGCATTTTCCCATGTGAGGAAAGGATGATGGATACTATGATTCCCCCACAAGTCGGGATGAGACTCCGGACTTCATGAAAAATAAAAGAGGCCAAAGAAGCCCAAATAAAAAAAGAAAAAAAGAGAAAATAAAGAGGCCAAAGAAGCCCAAATAAAAAATGAGAGAAAAATAGAGAAGGGACAATGTTACTATTCTTTTTCCACACTTGTGCTTCAAAATAGCACCATGATCTTCATGATAGAGAGTTTCTTATTTTGTCACTTTCATATACTAGTGGGAATTTTTTGTTATAGAACTTGACTTGTATATTCCAATTTTGGGCTTCCTCAAATTGCCCTAGGTCTTCGTGAGCAAGCAAGTTGGATGCACACCCACTTAATTTCTTTTGATGAGCTTTCATACATTTATAGCTCTAGTGCATCCGTTGCATGGCAATCCCTACTCCTCGTATTAACATCAATTGATGGGCATCTCCATAGCCCGTTGATTAGCCGCTTCAATATGACACTTTCTCCTTTTTTGTTTTCTCACATAATCCCTATCATCACACTCTAGTCCACCCATAGTGCTATGTCCATGGCTTACAGTCATGTATTGTGTGAGGGTTGAAAAAGCTGAAGCGCGTTAAAAAAGTATGAACCAATTGCTTGGCTGAAACCGGGGAGCATAATGGGAGCATCTTGTGTGACGAAAATGAAGCATGGCCAAACTATATGATTTTGTAGGGATAAGCTTTCTTTGGCTATGTTATTTTGATAAGACATAAACTGCTTGGTTAGCATGCTTGAAGTATTACTATTTTTATGTCAATATTAAACTTTTATCTTGAACCTTTTGGATTTGAACATTCATGCCACAATAAAGAGAATTACATTGAAAATTATGTTAGGTAGCATTCCACATCAAAAATTCTGTTTTTATCATTTACCTACTTGAGGACGAGCAGGAATTAAGCTTGGGGATGCTCGATACGTCTCCAACGTATCTATAATTTTTGATTTTTCCATGCTATTATATTATCTGTTTTGGATGTTTAATGGGCTTTATTATACACTTTATATTATTTTTGGGACTAACCTATTAACCGGAGGCCCAGTGCAAAATGCTGATTTTTTGCCTATTTCAGTGTTTCGCAGAAAAGGAATATCAAATGGAGTCCAAACGGAATGAAACCTTTGGGAGAATCTTTTTTGGAACAAACGCAATCCAAGAGACTTGGAGTGGACATCAAGGAAGCAATGAGGCGGCCACGAGGCAGGGGGTGCGCTTAGGGGGTAGGCACGCCCCCACCCTCGTGGCTCCCCTGACCGACTTCTTTTGCCTATATATACTCATATACCCTGAAAACATCCGAGAGCACCACGAAACCCTATTTCCATCGCCGCAACCTTCTGTACCCGTGAGATCCCATCTTGGGGCCTTTTCCGGTGCTCCGCCGGAGGGGGAATCAATCACGGAGGGCTTCTACATCAACACCATAACCTCTCCGATGAAGTGTGAGTAGTTTATCTCAGACCTTCGGGGCCATAGTTATTAGCTAGATGGCTTCTTCTCTATCTTTGAATCTCAATACAAAGTTCTCCTCGATCTTCTTGGAGATCTATTCGATGTAACACTTTTTGCGGTGTGTTTGTCGAGTTCCGACGAATTGTGGGTTTATGGTCAAGATTATCTATGAACAATATTTGAATCTCCTCTGAATTGTTTTATGTATGATTTGTTATCTTTGCAAGTCTCTTCGAATTATCAGTTTGGTTTGGCCTACTAGATTGATCTTTCTTGCAATGCGAGAAGTGCTTAGCTTTGGGTTCAATCTTGCGGTGTCCTTTTCCAGTGACAGCAGTGGCATCATGGCACGTATTGTATTGTTGCCATCGAGGATAAAAAGATGGGGTTTATATCATATTTCTTGAGTTTATCCCTCTACATCATGTCTTCTTGCCTAATGCGTTACTCTGTTCTTATGAACTTAATACTCTAGATGCATGCTGGATAGCGGTCGATGTGTGGAGTAATAGTAGTAGATGCAGGCAGGAGTAAGTCTACTTGTCGCGGACATGATGCCTATATACATGATCATGCCTACATAATCTCATAACTATGCACTTTTCTATCAATTGCTCGATAGTAATTTGTTGACCCACCGTAATACTTATGCTATCTTGAGACAAGCCACTAGTGAAACCTATGGCCCCCGGGTCTATCTTCCATCATATAAGTTCCAATCTACTTTATTTTGCAATCTTTAATTTCCAATCTATATCATAAAAAATACCAAAAATATTTATTATCTCTATCAGATCTCACTTTTGCAAGTGGCCGTGAAGGGATTGACAACCCTTTTATCGCGTTGGTTGCAAGGTTCTTATTTGTTTGTGCAGGTACGAGGGATTTGAGTGTAGCCTCCTACTGGATTGATACCTTGGTTCTCAAAAACCAAGGGAAATACTTACGCTACTTTGTTGCATCACCCTTTCCTCTTCAAGGGAAAACGAACGCATGCTCAAGAGGTAGCAAGAAGCATCATAAAATCCAACTATAATAGCAAAGCTCGCGGTACATCAAGGTCGTGCCATATCAAGAACACGAGAGAGAGAGAGAGAGAGAGAGCGAAAGATCAAACACATAGCTACTGGTACATACCCTCAGCCCCGAGGGTGAACTACTCCCTCCTCATCATGGAGAGCGCCGGGATGATGAAGATGGCCACCGGTGATGGATCTCTCCTCCGGCAGGGTGCCGGAACAGGGTCCCGATTGGTGTTTGGTGGCTACAGAGGCTTGCAGTGGCGGAACTCCCGATATAGGTTTCTTTTCAGGGGTTTCTGTATTTATAGGAATTTTTTGCATCGGTCTCACGTCAGGGGGTCTCCGAGTCATCGACGAGGCAGGGGGCGCGCCCAGGGGGTAGGGCGCGCCCTCCACCCTCGTGGATGGCTTGGGACTCTTCTGGCCCAACTCTTTTACTTCAGGGGCTTCTTTTGGTCCATAAAAATCATCCAAAATTGGCACGTTAGTTGGACTCCATTTGGTATTCCTTTCCTGTAAAACTCAAAAACAAGGAAAAAACATAAACTGGCACTGGGCTCTAGGTTAATATATTAGTCCCAAAAATCATATAAAATAGCATATAAATGCATATAAAACATCCAAGATTGATAATATAATAGCATGGAACAATAAAAAATTATAGATATGTTGGAGACGTATCAAGCATCCCCAAGCTTAATTCCTGCTC
The DNA here is from genome assembly GCF_002162155.2 of Triticum dicoccoides. NCBI lineage: Eukaryota > Viridiplantae > Streptophyta > Magnoliopsida > Poales > Poaceae > Triticum > Triticum dicoccoides. The sequence continues at coordinate 573,357,157 of NC_041389.1, read as the reverse complement.
GTCCTCGAGTAGGTAAATGATAAAAACAGAATTTTTAACGTGGAATGCTACCTAACATATTTATCCATGTAATTTCCTTTATTGTGGTATGAATGTTCAGATCTGTAAGATTCAAAACAAAAGTTTAATATTGACATAAAAACAATAATACTTCAAGCATACTAATGAAGCAATTATGTCTTTTCAAAATAACATGGACAAAGAAAGCTTATCCCTACAAAATCATATAGTTTTGGGTATGCTCCCGTCACACAAAATATTCAAATCATGCACAACCCCGATTTCAGCCAAGCAATTGTTTCATACTTTAGTATTCTCAAACTTTTTCAACGTTCACGCAATACATGAGCGTGAGCCATGGACATAGCACTATAGGTGGAATAGAATGGTTGTTTTGGAGAAAATAAAAAAGAGGAGATAGTCTCACATCAACTAGGCGTATCAATGGGCTATGGAGATGCCCATCAATAGATATCAATGTGAGTGAGTAGGGATTGCCATGCAACGGATGCACTAGAGCTATAAGTGTATGAAAGCTCAAAAAGAAACTAAGTTGGTGTGCATCTAACTTGCTTACTCATGAATACCTAGGGCATTTGAGGAAGCCCATCGTTGGAATATACAAGCCAAGTTCTATAATGAAAAATTCCCACTAGTATATGAAAGTGACAACATAGGAGACTCTCTATCATGAAGATCATGGTGCTACTTTGAAGCACAAGTGTGGTAAAGGATAGTAGCATTGCCCCTTCTCTCTTTTTCTCTCATTTTTTTTGTTGTTTTTTTTTGTTTTTTTGGGCCTTCTCTTTTTTTTTGATTGGCTTCTTTTGCCTCTTTTTTTATTTCCTCACATGGGACAATGCTCTAATAGTGAAGATCATCACACTTTTATTTACTTACAACTCGATACTTACAACAAAATATGACTCTATATGAATGCCTCTGGTGGTGTACCGGGATGTGCAATGATTCAAGAGTGACATGTATGAAAGAATTATGAACGGTGGCTTTGCCACAAATACAATGTCAACTACATGATCATGCAAAGCAATATGACAATGATGAAACATGTCATAATAAACGAAACGGCGGAAAGTTGCATGGCAATATATCTCGGAATGGCTATGGAAATGCCATAATAGGTAGGTATGGTGGCTGTTTTGAGGAAGGTAAATGGTGGGTGTATGGTACCGGCGAAAGTTGTGCGGCACAAGAGAGGCTAGCAATGGTGGAAGGGTGAGAGTGCGTATAATCCATGGACTCAACATTAGTCATAAAGAACTCACATACTTATTGCAAAAATCTACAAGTCATCAAAACCAAGCACTACACGCATGCTCCTAGGGGAAGGGTTGGTAGGAGTTAACCATCGCGCGATCCCGGCCTCCACACATAAGGAGGACAATCAAAGAGATACCTCATGCTTCAAATTTGTTACACAACGGTTAGCATACGTGCATGCTACGGGACTCACAAACCTCAACACAAGTATTTCTCAAATTCACAATTACTCACTAGCATGACTCTAATATCACCATCTTCATATCTCAAAACAATCATAAAGAAACAAACTTCTTATAGTATTCAATGCACTTTATATGAAAGTTTTTATTATATCCCTCTTGGATGCACATCATATTAGGACTAAATTCATAACCAAAGCAAATTACCATGCTATTCTAAAATACTCTCAAAATAATATAAGTGAAGCATGAGAGTTCATCAATTTCTTCAAAATAAAACCACCGACGTGCTCTAAAAGATATAAGTGAAGCACTAGAGCAAGTAACAAACTACTCCAAAAGATATAAGTGAAGATCAATGAGTAGTCGAATAATTGTGCAACTATGTGAAGACTCTCTAACATTTAAGAATTTCAGATCTTGGGATATTATTAAAACAGCAAGCAAAACAAAATAAAATAAAATGATGCTCCAAGCAAAACACATATCATGTGATGAATAAAAATATAGCTCCAAGTAAGGTTACCGATGAACGAAGACGAAAGAGGGGATGCCTTCCGGGGCATCCCCAAGATTAGTTGCTTGGGTATTCCTTGAATATTACCTTGGGGTGCCTTGGGCATCCCCAATATTAGGCTCTTTCTACTCCTTATTCCGTAGTCCATCGAAACTTCACCCAAAACTTGAAAACTTCACAACACAAAACTCAACAGAAAACTCGTAAGCTCCGATAGTATAAGAAAATAAAATCACCACTTTTTGTACTGTTGTGAACTCATTCTAAATTCATATTGGTGTAATATCTATTGTATTCCAACTTCTCTACGGTTCATACCCTCCGATACTACTCATAGATTCATCAAAATAAGCAAACAACACATAGAAAACAGAATCTGTCAAAAACAGAACAGGCTGTAGTAATATGTAACTCTCGAATACTTCTGTAACTCCAAAAATTCTGAAAAACTTATTTACATTTGAGAAATTTGTGCACCAATCCATATAAAAAATAATCAGGTCAAAAGCATGTTTCAATAAGATTCTGGAAATTATTTACTGAGTGCAAAAGTTTCTGATTTTCAGCAGGATCAACACAACTATCACCACAAGCTATCCTAAAGGCTTTACTTGGCACTTCATTGAAACAAAAGCTATAAAACATGATTACTACAGTAGCTTAATCATGTGAACACACAAAAACAGTAGGGGTAAATATTGGGTTGTCTCCCAACAAGCGCTTTTCTTTAATGCCTTTTTAGCTAGGCATGATGATTTCAATGATGCTCACATAAAAAGATAAGAATCAAAACATAATGGGGGCATCATGAAGAATATGACTAGCAAATTTAAGTCTAACCCACTTCCTATGCCTAGGGATTTTGTGAGCAAACAACTTATGGGAGCAAGAATCAACTAGCACAGGAAGGCAAAACAAACATAACTTCAAAACTTTCAACACATAGAGAGGAAACTTGATATTATTGCAATTCCTACAAGCATATATTCCCCCCTCATAATAATTTTTAGTAGCATCATGAATGAATTCAACAATATAACCATCACATAAAGCACTATTTTCATGATTCACAAGCATAGAATTTTTATTACTCTCCACATAAGCAAATTTCTTCTCATGAATAGCAGTGGGAGCAAACTCAACAAAATAACTATCATGTGAGGCATAATCCAATTGAAAATTAAAATCAAGATGACAAGTTTCATGGTTCTCATTATTCCTTATAGCATACATGTCATCACAATAATCATCATAGATAGCAACTTTGTTCTCATAATCAATTGGAACCTCTTCCGAAATAGTGGATTCATCACTAAATAAAGTCATGACCTCTCCAAATCCACTTTCATAATTATCACAATAAGATTCAACACCCTCCAAAATAGTGGGATCATTACTTCCTAAAGTTGACACACTTCCAAACCCACTTTCATCAATATAATCATCATAAATAGGAGGCATGCTATCATCATAATAATATTATCATCAAAACTTGGGGGACAAAAAATATCATCTTCATAAAACATAGCATCCCCAAGCATGTAGCTTTGCATATCATTAGCATCATGGATATTCAAGAAATTCATACAAACAACATTGCAATCATGCTCATCATTCAAAGATTTAGTGCCAAACATTTTAATGCATCCTTCTTCTAACACTTTGGCACAATTATCGGAATCCTTATTTTCACGAAAGACATTAAAAAGATGAAGCATATGAGGCAACCTCAATTCCATTTTTTTGTAGTTTTCTTTTATAGACTAAACTAGTGATAAATAAGAAACAAAAAGATTCGGTTGCAAGATCTAAAGATATAACTTCAAGTACTAACCTCCCCGGCAACGGCGCCAGAAAAGAGCTTGATGTCTACTACGCAACCTTCTTCTTGTAGATGTTGTTGGGCCTCCAAGTGTAGAGGTTTGTAGGAGAGTAGCAAATTTCCCTCAAGTGGATGACCTAAGGTTTATCAATCTGTGGGAGGCGTAGGATGAAGATGGTCTCTCTCAAACAACCCTGCAACCAAATAACAAAGAGTCTCTTGTGTCCCCAACACACCCAATACAATGGTAAATTGTACAGGTGCACTAGTTCGGCGAAGAGATGGTGATACAAGTGCAATATGTATGGTAGATATGGGTTTTTTGTAATATGAAATTATAAAAACAGCAAGGTATCAAGTAACAAAAGTGAGGGAAAACGGTATTGCAATGCTTCGAAACAAGGCCTAGGGTTCATACTTTCACTAGTGCAAGTTCTCTCAACAATAATAACATAATTAGATCATATAACAATCCCTCAACGTGGAACAAAGAGTCACTCCAAAGTCACTAATAGTGGAGAACAAACGAAGATATTATTGTAGGGTATGAAACCACCCCAAAGTTATTCTTTCCGATCAATCCATTGGGCTATTCCTATAAGTGTCACAAACAGCCCTAGAGTTCGTAGTAAAATAACACCTTAAGACACACATCAACCAAAACCCTAATGTCACCTAGATACTCCAATGTCACCTCAAGTATCCGCGGGCATGATTATATGATATGCATCATACAATCTCAGATTCATCTATTCAACCAACACAAAGAACTTCAAAGAGTGCCCCAAAGTTTCTACCGGAGAGTCAAGACGAAAACGTGTGCCAACCCCTATGCATAGATTCCCAAGATCACGGAACCCGCAAGTTGATCACCAAAACATACGTCAAGTGAATCAATAGAATACCCCATTGTCACCACGGGTATCCCACGCAAGACATACATAAAGTATTCTCAAATCCTTAAAGACTCAATCCGATAAGATAACTTCAAAGGGAAAACTCAATCCATTACAAGAGGTAGAGGGGGAGAAGCATCATAAAATCGAACTATAATAGCAAAGCTCGCGATACATCAAGATCGTGCCATATCAAGAACACGAGAGAGAGAGGGAGATCAAACATATAGCTACTGGTACATAGCCTCAGCCCTGAGGGTGAACTACTCCCTCATCGTCATGGAGAGCATCAGGATGATGAAGATAGCCACCGGTGATGGATCCCCCTTCGGCAGGGTGCCGGAACACGGTCCCGATTTATTTTTGGTGGCTACAAAGGCTTGCGGCGGCGGAACTCCCGATCTAGGTTTCTTTTCGGGGGTTTCTGTATTTATAGGAATTTTTGGCGTCGGTCTCACGTCAGGGGGGTCTCCGAGTCATCCACGAGGCAGGGGGCGTGCCCAGGGGGGTAGGGCGTGCCCTCCACCCTCGTGGATGGGTAGGGACTCTTCTGGCTCAATTCTTTTACTTCGGGGGCTTCTTTTGGTCCATAAAAAATCATTAAAAATTGGCACGTTAATTGGACTCCGTTTGGTATTCCTTTTCTGTAAAACTCAAAAACAAGGAAAAAAATAGAAACTGGCACTGGGCTCTAGATTAATATGTTAGTCCCAAAAATCATATAAAATAGCATATAAATGCATATAAAACATCCAAGATTGATAATATAATAGCATGGAACAATCAAAAATTATAGATACGTTGGAGACGTATCAGTGACCGCCCCCAAGGGTTGCCATTTGTACGGGTTCGGTGACCGCCCTCAAGGGTCCCTTAGTGGAATCACGTCATCTTGCATTGTGCGAGGGCGTGAGGAGATTACGGTGGCCCTAGTGGCTTCTTGGGGAGCATTGTGCCTCCACATCGCTCCAAATGGAGATTAGCATCCGCAAGGGTGTGAACTTTGGGATACATTATCGTCTCCGCGTGCCTCGGTTATCTCTTACCCGAGCCCTTTACTTATGAACTTTACTTTGTGATAGTCATATTGTTTCTTGTCATATATCTTGCTATCACCTAGTTGTTTATCTTGCTTAGCATAAGTTGTTAGTGCACATAGGTGAGCCTAGTCTTTTTAGGTTTTGTGCTTCACAAATTAACCGCTAGTTTTATTTCACATTTGTTCAATTCTAAACCGTAACTATTTTAAAGCGCCTATTCACCTCCCTCTATGCGACATCCACGATCTTTCAACTGTGAAGGGCCCTACTCCCCCCTCCCCTTCAGCATGTGAAGATCGACGAGACCAAAGCACTATAAGCTCTTTGGCATGGACCGCTGCCCAAGACGACTGGCCACTTTGGGAATAGAGCACTAGACTTTTTTCCGCAATGGTGTATCCACCACCGAGATGTTTGCACAAAGAACACACGACTTTTTTAGATATTACTTCGAGTTTTCTTAGGGTATATATCCTGCTAAAGAAGGCGAGATGGCGGCGACTTCTTGAAGATGCAATAAGGTGATCCCCTCCTAGCCCCCATTCCGATGGCATGTCTAGCATCGTCGGTGGGCGTGTGAAGGTGTGTCTCTGGTTAATCTACCTTTTCTGGATCTGCTCGGATATGTTCGTTGTTCGTCTACATTCGTGTGTCTTCAGGTTAAATCCTTCTGATCTACGCTACTTTTCATCGGCGACGATTGTCGACTGTCTACTAAACAAGTTTTGCCGAATCCGGTGAGGAAGGGGCAATGACGGTGGCGCGTCTTTGGCTCGCTTCAGTGCTTGTAGTCGTCGCTAGGTGGACTATGAATCTGAATGTAATTTTTATTATTTCTGATTTGTACTGCTATGATTGGAGATGAATAGATCAGATGTTTTCTCAAAAAAAAAAAAACTAAGGCCTCCTTTGGTTTACATGAATTTTATAAGAATTATGTATGATAGGATTTCCGTAGAAAATATTCCTTTAGTCCTTTGATTTATAGGAATAGAATCACATTTCCATACAGGATTGACTTCTATCCTTCATATTTCAAAGGAGAAAAAAAGTACATTATCTTGGACTCAACAGAGAAAAATGTCCGATCATATGAACCAAATGACATCTCCTTTTTATGTTCATAAAATTTAACATACATGCCGTTTCATTTTCTACAGCTTTCCTATTCTTAGGACATTCCTATACCCTACCATGAACCAAAAGGCCTAAACTCACCGTGTCGCTGTACGAATCTAAATGCGATCGATCCGCCGCTCTAAACCCTCCCTGTCAGAACTTCTTGAAGCACTTCTCCCCCTTCACTCCACCCCGACAAATCGAGCACGCGGCCCCGTGGACCTCAGCCGCCACGCAACCAATGGCCACAGCCGCCGCCGCCGCCGCCGCACGTTTCACCCCGGCCATCCTGCCCCGTCCCCGCAGGAGGGTCCCCGCGCCGTGCGCCTCAGCGAGCAGCGCCTCCGGACGCGGCAGCCGCCGGCTGCGCTGTGAGTTCGTTGCCAGCGTCGGGAACGGCGCGCTCTCCGGCGAGGACGACCCTCGACTGATAGACCGCGTAAGAAGCTTCCCCGTTCCTCGTTTCTTGTTATCTCCCTTCCATTTTTCGTTTCTTCTGGCCGCCATTTGGCCGAACAAGTGATGTACGGTCCGGGTAAGGCGCGGCGCGTTCCCCTGGCGCTGAGAGCCTGGAGTGTGGCGCCGCGGTGAGGTGGAACTTTGAATCAAGAACAATCGTAGCCTTTTCTACGACATAGGTTGCTGCTGCTGCTGCTTATATTGCTTTTCCTGGGCTGTGCATTGTGTCGAATACCTAGGGTGCATGGTGGCATTGCAGTGACCGGAGTGTACTTCCGATACTTCAGGAAACTATTGTCTTATAGTTTAGCATTTGCTTGCCATCTTACATTCTTACTGGTTTCTCTTATTGGCTGCTGTGGTTATGCTAAGTTTGACTTGGACAAGAATAATGACAGTGAACTTCAAAAGACAACCCTCTGCTGCGCAATTTACTGGGGATAAAACTGTAAACAATGCTTTAGTTCTATATACTGAACTTCAGATGTATTATTCTCAGTATAGATGTTTCCTAAGAGAGGTATCCTGTCTCGACTTTATATAGGCATGTCAGTTTTGTCCGTACAAGGCTGTGGCATTCTTTGTGAAATAGCTATGCTATTTTTTCCCAAGTTGGTGCAGATAAATAGTTAATTATTGCTTCTTATCAAGACAAATGACATACTCTTTACAATTCCATGTACAGCAAAAAGCTCTTGATGCAGCAATGACAGACATAAACAATTCTTTTGGAAAAGGAAGTGTTACAAGATTAGGCAGTGCTGGTGGTGCTTTTGTGTATGTTCTTAATTGCTTAAATGTATCGAAATCCCCTTATAAGTTCCATGCATGCTATTCATACTTGCTGTTACCTTGTTATCCAGTGAGACTTTCCCGAGTGGTTGCTTAACACTAGATTTTGCTTTGGGCGGTGGCCTTCCAAAAGGAAGAGTGGTAGAGGTAACTTACTATAGTTTATTCTTGTTCATCGTGGCACCTTTGGATCACCATTTGCTCTGATTTTTGCAACTTTACAATAAATTGAAGGTGTATGGTCCTGAAAGCAGTGGAAAGACCACTCTAGCTCTGCATGCCATTGCTGAAATACAGGTCTTTTTCTTCCTGTATTAGAGTATGACACCATTGTATATTTCATGATCCCCGTAGAACTTAACGACATTTAAAACTCCCGACATCCTATATGCAGAAGCTAGGAGGAAATGCCATGCTTGTTGATGCAGAGCATGCTTTTGATCCAGCTTATTCAAAAGCACTTGGTGTAGATATTGAAAATCTGATTGTCTGCCAGCCTGACAATGGAGAGATGGCACTAGAAAGTAATACATTCTTTACTTATGAGGGTTCAGTACCTTTTGTTTGAATAATCTTACTTGCATCTGTTATAATATTGTCCTGTAAACAGGGTTACATAGTGAGTAGCGACTAATTTGGATATTTCGCATACTAGTGACTATTTTGTATTTTCCGCACACAGAGTTTCTATTGCAGTAGAGGAACTTTTGCGTGACATTTTATCTTTTACCATCTGATGGGCATGTAACAATAATTAATGACACTTCAACTTTATAATTTTCCTGGCATTTGTGGCATCTAATATATTTTTAGCATCTTTTGCCAAAAAAATGATTTGGCCCTTCTGAAGTTAACTCTTATTCATAGACGTATTTTGATTTGATGACCAGAAATTCTTGGATTGTAACTTTAATGTGTTCATACATATCTATTTTTATTTTGGTATGTATACTATTTCAAGCACCTGCTAGGTTGAAGGTATAGTTAGTTATGGTGTGCAAACAGGATTATCAGAATCCACCTGTGATGCCAAACATAGCCTAGAGGTTGCGAGACTTCTGTTTTCGTGATTTGACTAATATGTCTCTTTCTCTACCAGTTGCGGACCGCATGTGCAGATCTGGAGCAATAGATCTCATCTGTATTGATTCAGTATCAGCTCTCACTCCACGTGCGGAAATTGAAGTATGATTCTCTTTCCTTTTTGTTTTTAGTATAGATTTGTATTCAATATGATGCATGAAAAATATGATTCAGTTATTTGCTAGGGTGAGATAGGGATGCAGCAGATGGGTTTACAAGCTCGTCTGATGAGTCAAGCATTGAGAAAGATGTCAGGCAATGCGTCAAAGGCTGGTTGTACTCTAATGTTCTTGAATCAAATAAGATACAAGGTGTTCTACATTAGCTTTCAGCTCACTGTTCATTTCCATCTTATTCCGTCATGTGATAAATTTCGTTTTTTTCTAGATTGGGGTATTCTATGGGAACCCTGAAGTCACTAGTGGAGGGATAGCTTTGAAGTTCTTCGCATCAGTTCGCCTAGAGATACGACACATTGGGAAGATAAAATCTGTAAGATAAACAAAATATTTCACCTTCCGTAAGACATGACTTGAGAAAATTCATCTTATTTTGCCAAGGCCAAGGGAGATGAAGATATTGGTGTCAAGGTCCGTGTCAGAGTGCAGAAGAGTAAAGTATGTCGTGAAGATGTCTAGTTCTTGTTTTGTATTTTGCTCCACACTTTGTACATTGGGCATGAGTGTCTTTTCTTTTGTTCTTTGCAAGGTATCCAGGCCCTACAAGCAAGCTGAATTCGAGATCATGTTTGGGGAGGGCGTTAGTAAACTGGTTGGTGTACAAAGTTTTCAGCTATTCCCATTGGATCTCACTAGATCTTTCGCTAAAGAGAGAATTCATACAGGGTTGCATTCTTGATTGTGCTGAGCTGATGGAAGTTGTTGCAAAGAAGGGTTCATGGTATAGTTACAAAGATATAAGGTATGCCAGTAGCTTTAGAAGAATTTCGTTACGGCTTGTGAATGTATTAGCAAAACACAACCTTCTAGCAGCTATCCTTTCATGCCATTCTCCCCAGTCCTATTACCATGTGAACTTCATGTGTTTCGGCTGGCTATATGTGCCCTTTGATTCTGGAGAACCATCATATCACATCATATGTACTGAATTCCTGTTCCTCTTTTTGTGGAACTCCAGTAACTTTATGTAGCCTATACTGTCTGAATTCTACTTCATGTTCATTTGCTTAAATTTGAGGATTATGAGGATATGAACATCTGTTACATATATCTGTACAGGAAACTAACCAGAAAACTCCAAGGTGGCCTCACATAATTTCCTTGTGTTTTAATCTTTTAATGATTGTTTCTATATAGTCCTTCGGAAATCTGTTGTTGGATTTGCACATTCCAATCAGGAACATAATCGTAGTTATGTTATTTTGTAACTTCATTCGAATTAAAATAACAATGATATATTTCATTTTTGTTTTGATAAACTGTAAATTTGTTGCTTTCATGTGCTCCTCTTTTTTGTGTGCAGACTGGGTCAAGGTAGAGAAAAGGCACTGCAGTATCTCCGAGAGAACCCAACCGTCTGCGATGAGATAGAAAAGGTTTGTTTGACTGTACACCTGGGCTGTTTAGACATTAGTCTGCTAGAACATCTGCGAGTATTTACCTCACCACTATCTGATCTGAAACATTTCATACCGTATTATTTACCTGCTCCCAAGTCATATACACATCATAAGTCGAAGCCGTCACCATGTGACTCAGACATTTGGACACGCCTGCTATATTGATTAGCCATTTAAACAAAAAAAAGTACTTCATGAAAAAAAAGAAATTATCTAATGAACATTTGGCCTTATCGTGTTCTAAGTACTAGCGTCACACCATTTTCCGAGCCATTTACAACTACGCTTGGTACACTTGCAGGTAGTCCGAGCCATGATACCAGAAGGAACCAGGCATATGGCCATGCTAGCTTTCGGGCAGTCGTCGTCACAACCCGAGGAGGAAGAAGTATATGATGACTGACGACAAACATCAAGCCCCGAAGACGAACCGCTAACCCATCTGTCTAGCACCGCAATTCCAGGCATTTTGACCCCATAGCGTCTAGCATCAGAATTGTAGCGGCTAAAAGTGGCCCTTCTTCGCCGAACCTAAGCGAACGTTCCAGTGGCACACCCTATGTTCTTAGGATTTTGATATGTTGGTTGTTTGCTGTAACAACAGCAACAATGTACCACCATCCACCAGTACTAAAAAGGGCTTGACAAGTTAATCATGGGAAACGACAATTTATCTCATATGAAAATTCAATCAAAACATTAAGCTTGAAGCACTAGAAATTGAAATAATTGTTCACGCAGAAAATTATTGCCAGAAGTAGATATAAAAAATCAGGACAGTAATAGGGTGCTAAATAGAACACAATGCAAAAAGAATGACACCCAGGGGAGCAACCAGGGCTTGGTGTGCCCAGGCTGGGCGGGCCGTTCTGAACCGACAAGATATGAAATTATACCTAGTCAATTTCAGAAAATTCCCCTAAAACCATAATGAAGACTAAGCATGGCGTCTTATTGTACTAAAAGTAAACTGCACAAAGATAAACTGTATTACAAGTGCTTTTGTTTAAAGCCTAAATCAAGGCTTTGTAACCTCTATCCATTGTTCAAAGCTTATGAAAGGTCACCTAAATTGACCTTTCCCACTTGTACGCTTGAACTCCTCTTTAGGGAAGTGGCCATAAGCTTGATTCTGTGGCAACTTGAATTTGTAAGTGCCTTCCTTCATGTGAATTGGGCCTGCTGTTTTTTTTGTGTGCGAAAATGATCAGATCTATTATAAAAGTTCACCGGAAGTATATAGCATCTCAAACATAATAAAAATTACATCCATGTTCCAAGACCATCAAACGACCACTACTGCGCTGTCGCCGCTCCCCTACCAGAAGGCTTGACCTTGTGTGCACATGCCCCTTTAGGACCAGTGCCCTGGAGCCGCAGTCGTCACCGTTGAATCCTTGCATAGATTTGAAGCACATAACACCAAATCTCACCATATAACGAGAAACCCTAACACCACGGCCAAATAGACAGCTGGAATCTACGCCAGAATTCCGTCGACTACGTCCAGACGGACGAACTCGAGGAAGATCGGAGGCTGGAAGACAAACTCAAAGAAGAAGCGTCGCCATCTTCGTGAGCGCCGCACCTGCGAGGACTAGAAAACCCGACTTAAACTACTAACCACAACGGAGGCACCGAAATTCCCCTCCCGCCATCGATCGACAGAGCGACTGGCAGAGGGGAGGCGAGTCCATGGGCTCGCCATTGAAGTCTAGAGGGGAGAGTTTATCCTAACCGCCTAGGTTAGGGGAGAAAAGCGTGGCACTGCAGTTCTTAGAAAAGGTCTACCCAAAATAATAGGTCAAGTAAAATCACACTTCATAATAAAATCAGTGGGAATAATATTCAGTTGCACTTCAACCTTAGCATCATCTTTTCTTCCTAGAGCTTTCTTACTAGATGAATCGACAAGGTTAATGGTCAAATTGCTAGGTTCCATATTTCCAAGATCAAGCATATAAAAAAGTATTTTAGGCATAGTAGAAATACTAGCACCCAATTCACATAAAACATTGCAATAGTACGGACCTATGCAAATTTTAATAATTGGTTCCCAAGCATCTTGGAGTTTTCTAGGAATATAAGCCTCTATGTTAAATTTAGGATACTTACTAAATTCAAGAGAATGCATTAAGAAAAGAGAATGCATTAAGCATGTCTACAAGTACATTGTGGTACTTGCATATACAATTCAGGAAGGTCCAACAACCAAGGAGACACATTAGGCAAATAAGACTTCTAGTGCCCATTTGCCAATGACTATAAGAACACGGGAACCTATGGAATATAAGAGCAGAAATCAAGTTCAAGTCGCCATATAAAATGCCGCTTCTTCTGATCCTTAAGAATTTATAGCATAGTTTTCTCAGCATGCCTAGGACGATGCCGGCAATTAACTTCTGTGGGCTTGCAGCTGTTGTCTCGTCAGAATGGTGCTTTTGTCCACCGACAGCTTGTTGATGTCTGGAGAGCCAATACAAGCCAATGGATCCTTTTCAATCTGCAACAAACATAAAATTAGGTCAATATTGTTTTTTTAGCTATTTAGTAAATTGAGGGGAGGAGAAAGTTCTACATTTTTGTTTCATAGGTTAACGATGTGGATTCATTGGATCTAACAAACTGCAAAATTACTTGGTCGTAACTCACAGTGTCTACAATTGTCTGTCCAGAAATTGATCTGGCCCCGGTAGAGTTATTTGCTTCAGTCTCCTTCTCCCTTTCCACAAAACTGTTGTCCACATATGAATGGCGTTGGCGCCAGCTGAAAAGTGGACCATCTTGATGGTGATCACTGAACAGATGCTCAGCTATGAAGTGCTTTTTAACAGCTTTAACAAGTTTTTTTTCATTGCTATGCTTAGTAAGTATTCTGTAAATGAAACAAATTATTAATATAAAGTATCTTTGTCTGGCAATGAAAGTAAATAAAGCGCCATTAGTTAATGATCCACACATGTTAGCTAGCTCCATCTTCATGCGTTCTTCACCATTTTTCAAAATATCTATAGCACATCCATAAAGGCACTGATAATATGCCAACTTCCCGATCACGCAAGCACCACCTGGTAACACATTGGTTAATAAAATTAGCACTTATAGTGAAAAAGAGGGATGGCGTTTCTAAAGTTTCTGTCCTTACTTCATGCCCCTGAATCCGTTTTCCTTTTGACAAACTAGGGAGGGACAAAGTAGCAGATGTAAATCAAATCCAAAATTTGAAAGCCCATCTACTTGCGAGTGTATCTAACAATGTGATTTGATACTTTTCAAGCCTAAATCCTTATAGGTAGTAACAACGGGATTTATATGAACAAAATGTGCATGAATGGATTTATTCTTGGGAGTAGCCAATCTGCCCGATTCCAAATTAAATTAAAATATTCTCTTCATATTTAGAGATTTCAGCAAGACAGAAACTGGTTAAGAAGGCACGAGATTTACCAGCAGAGTATCCCAACATCAGTAATCTATGCGGAGGTGGAAGAGCAACCAATTTATGTGCTGCATAAAAGAGTATAAGTAAGCATCTAGCAACAAATTCAATAATGATTAGCTTTGCAGGTTTCCAACGTTGATACCCGTCATTATGAATACCCATATTCCATATGGGTTAGACTACCCACAGTGGGAGTAACATACTACTCCTTCCGTTCCTAAATATTTGTCTTTTTAGAGTTTTAAATGGACTACCACATACAGATGTATATAGACATGTTTTAGAGTGTACATTCACTCATTTTGCTTCGTATGTAGTCACTTATTGAAATTTCTAGAAAGACAAATATTTAGGAACGGAGGGAGTAAGTGGTAACATTACACTTATTTAGGCAAAATAGATGATGTGGCATGTAATTAATGAAGAAAGAGAGCATGCGGTAACATAGCTAGTTACTGTAACATCACACATATCAAAAAAAGAAGAGTCTACAACCTAATAAATGGAGTGATGCATGACACAACAGATATGTTACTACCCACTATGAAGGTAGTAACATATGCATGTTACTACTCTAAGTTACTCCTCATTATGACTAGTCTTAGAGGGTGCTTGGATACGTTTTAGTCCCATGACTAAAAGTAGTGGGACTAAAACTTGCTAGCCTCACCCATGCTTGGACCAAAATACTAAAGAGACTAAAATCAAGTCAATGAGCATTTATTATCCTCCAAACCCTCCAATCCAGAACTTGCCTGTGTTAAAGGAGAGGAATTAAACGAGGAGAGAGAGGACCACTCCACATTTTAGTAGGGGTACCCCTGACAAAAAAAATTTAGTCTCAAGACTAGTTTTAGTCCCTCTTTAGTCAGGGGTGTTTGGAACTTTAGCCTCTTAAAAAGACTATTTTTAGTCAGACTAAAATAAGAGGGTGCTTGGATCCAAGGGACTTATTTTAGTCTGACTAAAAATAGTCTCTTTAAGAGGCTACAGTTCCAAGCACCCCTGATTAAAGAGGGGCTAAAACTAGTCTTGAGACTAAATTTTTTTAGTCAGGGGTACCCCTACTAAAATGTGGATTAGTCCTCTCTCTCCTTATTTAACTCCTCTCCTTTTATGTTCAAAAAAAAACTCCTCTCCTTTAACACAGGCGAGTTCTAGATTGGAGGGTTTGAAGGATAATAAATGCTCATTAACTTGATTTTAGTCTCTTTAGTATTTAGATCCAAGCATGGGTAAGGCTAGCAAGTTTTAGTCCCACTACTTTTAGTTATGGGATTAAAACGTATCCAAGCACCCTCTAAGTCCCTTGGATCCAAGCACCTTCTTAGGCTAGTCATAGTGTGAGTAACTTAGCTAGTAACATAACACATCCCAAGAAAAGTTTGCTTATGTGGCAGCTAGTTAATGAGGAGAGATGTATTTAGAGTAACATATTAGGCCCCTCCCAGTGCTCCACCTTGTACACGTGCTAAGGCTGCCATGTAGGCAAAAAGTCTGATGTGGCAACGTAATTAAGAGGAGAGAGATGAGTATGGTGACCCCAGGAAGAAACAATGCCAAGCACGAGAACCTAGGCAAAACACTTTAATTGGAAGGATCCCACCAATGCATGAAAAACTTTAGTTGCAAAATCATTAAATGAAGGATGCTTAGCACCAACAAATTAAGCACCTATGCATTGGAGGCTTTAGTTGCTAAAGTTTTTAATGTGCTTAGCACCTCATGTAAGCACCAATACATTGGAACTAGCCTTAGAGTATGGTTAATAGTATAGCCAGCTGCTGGCTATAAGCCAGTGCCATGTCATCTACGGCCCATCTTATAGCCAATATGTACAATAGTAGATCAAAATAGTGTACTAATTTTTTATTATGTGGCCCACCTTTCATTCTCACAAAGTGTCTAGGAGCATGTGCTAGAGCTGACTCTTCACGAAGAGCCCGCTTACCTTCTCTCTCCTCTTCTCTTTCCTCCAACTAAGCAAAAATATAGTAGTTTAATCCTTATGGCCCGCTGACTCAGCTCTATTGTACTTGCTCTTAGAGCATGGTTAATAGTATAGCCAACTGCTGGCTATAAGCCATTGCCATGTCATCTATAGCCCATCTTATAGCCAATATGTACAATAGTTGATTAGAAGAGTGTATTACTTTTTTATTATATGGCCCACCTTTCACTCTCACAAAGTGTCTAGGAGCACATGGTAGAGCTGACTCTTCACCAAGAGCCCGCTTATCTTCTCTCTCCTCTTCTCTTTCCTCCAACTAAGCAATAATATACTAGTTTATTTTTTATAGCCAGCTGACTCAGCTCTATTGTACTTGCTCCTATATTACCATCACATAACGTTTCCCAATGCAATATGAGTCTACAAGCCAATAAATACAACTACCTACTCCCTCCGTCCGAGTTTATTAAGCCTCACAACATCACAAGCATGTCCCTTTTTATAAGGCCTTGCTTTGGAAAGGTGCATGCATGCAACCACTTTATTGGTTGCATTGAAAACCATTGTTGTTGATGCCATGGCCAGGAAATTAATACACTGCATGCGTGCTTTTTCGGCTGGTCACAATGGGCAAGAACATAAGCTAGTAACTTACACACTTCCCTAGACTATGTTACTACCTCCATAGTGGGTAGGAACATCTATGTAGGGGGTGTTTGGTTCAGAGGTCCTAGGACTTTTTCTAGTCCCAGGGACTAATAAAAAAAGACTCTCCAGTAGAGTCTTTTTCTAGTCCTTGTAGAAAAAGTCCCTCCTCTTTGGTTCCTAGGGACTTTTTAGGGACTTTTTCTAGTCTCTGGGACTAAAAAGTCCCTGAACCAAACACCCCCGTAGTGTCATGCAACGATGTATTTATTAGGTTATAGACTCATTGTTTCTTGGAGCGTGTGATGTTCCGGTAACTTAGCTAGTTACCACAAGCACCTCTCTCTTCATTAAATACGTGCCACATAAGCAAAGTTGTATTGGAGTGTGTGATGTTACTCCTAAGTTCCTCCCCATTGTGACCAGCCTTCATTGGCTGCATGGATGTGAGAGAGTGCATTGGAAATGAAATGAAATAATTAATATGAGCAAATTACTATGTGTCTTGGGCCAAGAAAAGTTGCCTTTAGCCTAATAAACCCAGACAGAGGGAGTAGGATATTACCTCTATGTTGTTTTTCCATTATAAAGGTAGTAACATAGACTAATGTCATATGCATGACACTACTCTAAGTTACTTTCCACTATAATTAGCCTTACTAGTAAATTCGCCTTACATTTCCAATCTGAATAATAGGTGTACTTCTGAATAACATACCAACCTAACAACTAGTACTTTTTTACATTCTTTATCTAATTTGACAGATCTCTTAACTTACATCTTTGCTGGAACATATAACTCGGACCACTGGGTCGAATAAAATAGGATTTCATTTAGTGTTGTACTCCCTCCGTTCCAAAATAGATGACTCAACTTTGTACTCAAGTTAGTACAAAGTTGGATCATCTATTTTGGAACAGAGGGAGTAGCTCACAAACATCGAGATTGAAAGGCAATTCGCATCTCATGATTATAGATGGAGGTCGAGGCACCTTGATTTATGGTAAAACAGATAGGAAGAGTGAAGAGCGTAGAGGCCGCGGCGTAGGCCACGTCCGCGGCGGTGCTGAATTTCCGCAGCGTGGCGTCCTCCGCCTGTGTGAGCGGACCCTGCAAAGGGAAGCAAGAGACCACCAGTCCAGCACCACTCCAGTAGCAGCAACAGCAACTCCTGAAAACAGGAGCGAAACCTTGGCCCGCAGGGAGATCTCCAGATCCTGAATCGCCTCCCCACGCTCCTGCATCACATCAGCGGGAGAAGATTAGTCCCTTGCATGACGACGGAGGAGGAATCGGAGGCGCCTCCTCCATCTAACCTTTCCGAGGAAGAGCTCGAAGAGCTCCTTCGGATTCATGGCCGCCAGCTCGCGTGTCACGGCAGGGAGAGATTGCAGCGATTTGGGTGGGTGAGAAGCAGAGCCGCCGCTACTGGCTGGGTTTCCGGCGCGATGGGGACTGGGGAATGCATCGCTTGATGTGGAAGTTGTTAGACTAGTTGGCTTAAGCTATTCTCAAGGAGATGAACCGGTCACGGCCTTATCTCCTATGCATGCGCCATGCACTACACCGCCACACTCAGTAGAGATAGGATTGGTGGTTAGGTTGTTGTGTCCGTGAGTCCTCCTCTCTCTCTTTGATGTATCCTCTACTTAATTCCCAAGAAAAGGAAGCCAAGCATGATGCATCTCTACTCATACTAATTTCCTATCATGGTATCAGTTTTTTGATCCGCTCCCTCCTTCCTCATGGCCTCTGCGCCTCTTCCCACCTCCTCTCTTCCCCGGCCTCCCCACCCTTGGCGGTGGTCACCACTCCTCTTCCCCTCCAGACCGCGCCACGGGTCCCGAGTTTCTTGCCTTCCCAGCCCTCGCCAATGCCATCCGTGTCGAGGGAGCCAACATTCACAATCATGTGCGTGTTCATGTGGACATGAAAGGGGCCAAGGTCTGGCGTGACCTCATGTTGGAGACAATCAATCAGTGCGACGTCACCGGCCACATCTGTCCCGACTTCAATGATCACGCCGGTGACACGGCATGGAAAGATCATCAACAAGGCGGTTAAAAAATGGTTCTACGAGACCATGAGCCCGAGCTCGTCGGCTCCGTCATCAATCGAGAGGCCACTGCGTTTGAGATCTGGTCGGCGATTGAGGCCTTGTTCCTCAACCATCGCCGCTCTCGACAATTCTACCTAAAGTTCGAGCTCCATGGGATCTGCCAAGGCGACTCTTCCATCTCCACCTTCCGCTTCTGACTAAGTCCTTCGCGGATGAGCTGCAAAACTTCGGCAAATCGTTGGATGAGATGATGACGAAGATCATTGAGAAGACGCCCACCCCTTGGCGTTTGACGTCGTTGTGGGCATGTTCGTGCAGGACGAGATGGCCTCCAGCAATGACTTCTCCAAATCCCACAGCGCCCTCGCCGCCCACACCCGACATCCTGCTCCCAGCCCGTCGACCTCTGATGGCGCTTCGGGTAGCAACACCAAGCCGCCTGGTGCGGACACCAGCAGTGGCAAGCCCTGATTCTCCATCGCCTAGCCAACTAGCTGAATCCATGGACTGGGCACGTCAACGCCTACCTCGTTGCGCTCCCTCCTCCGCCATGCCCGCCTCCGGTGCCAAGGATCCTCAGGTCGCGTCCATCGCACGCCTACACTACCTACGCGCCGCTCCACTACGCCACACTAGGCTACGGTGGGGTGCAGTACCTGCCTGCACCCCTGATGTTGCAGCAGCCCCACTCCACCCCGAGACAATATCCACTACTAGGAAAAGGGCTATAGATGATATGGCCATTAATGGTGCACCAGACATGTGGTGCGCCACTACTATATAGCAGTGGCGCATCATGTGTCGGTGCGCCACTAGTAACAATTTTTTTTTCCCAAAAATGCTAATGGCGCACCAGGGCACAGTGCGTCATTACTCGCCACTACTATAATTTTTTTTGTAAAACTATTAATGGCGCACCATCAGCTGATGTGCCATTAGTAACCTGGGACCAGCTAGATATTTTGGACAGCCACATCTACGCACTCACTTTCCCCACTTTATTCTCTCCACCTCCTCCTCCAAGCTTGTCTCGGCTGCCTCCTCCTCCTTACCTCATTTGCACCATAGATTCATCCAAATTAAGTGGTTAAATTACCTTTTTTGATAGGTAAGTAAGGGGAAAGCTATCTTTATGTTGTAGATCTACTTTTTTTCTCCCTCCAACAACGTCCATATGCACTTTTTATGGCCTAGCTAGATCTATGTATGTTTATGGTGTTGCATATATTTGTAGTGTTGCATATATGTTTGTGTTTGCAGGTACCGGTATTTGAAATGCGATAGTTGCCAATATTTTGTCGGAATGTTGATTCATTTCCATTTCGGCGAGAATTTTGGCACTATGCATTCTTTTTGGTCCTATTTTTAGGCAAAGTCATGCCAAATTTTTTCTTGGTTCTAAAATATCGTTTTGCTCTACCCCGCAGGCGACCATGGTCCGCATGATGACCGAAGGCATCGTGAATAGGTTTTTGAGCTCCGCGAAGGCCGAGATGCTTTAAAAGAACGAGACGGAGATAAGATGTCCGTGTCGAAGATGCAAGCTGAGGAGCCTTATGGACCCAGATTCCATACAGGTGCGGGACTACCTACTCTTGCGTGGTTTCATGGATGGCTATCGATGGCAAGGTGACGAAGATGATTATGTTGGGGAACGTAGCAGAAATTCAAAATTTTCCTACGTGTCACCAAGATCTATCTATGGAGAAACCAGCAACGAGGGGAAGGAGAGTGCATCTACATACCCTTGTAGATCGCTAAGCGGAAGCGTTCAAGAGAATAGGGTTGATGGAGTCGTACTCGTCGTGATCCAAATCACCGGAGATCCTAGTGCCGAACGGACGGCACCTCCGCGTTCAACACACGTGCAGCCCAGTGACGTCTCCCACGCCTTGATCCAGCAAGGAGAGAGGGAGAGGTTGAGGAAGACTCCATCCAGCAGCAGCACAACGGCGTGGTAGTGATGGAGGAGCGTGGTAGTCCAGCAGGGCTTCGCCAAGCACCGCGAGATATGAGGAGAAAGAGAGGTAGGGCTGCGCCAACAGGAGAAGAAACTCATGTCTTGGGCTGCTCCTATGCCTCCACTATATATAGGGGGAGAGGGGGCTGCGCCCCCACCTAGGTTTCCACCCCTAGGGGGCGGCGGCCAGCCCTAGATCCCATCTAGGGGGGCGGCCAAGGGGTGGAGAGGGGGAAACTTGCCCCCCAAGCAAGGTGGAAGTACCCCCTCCCCAAACCCTAGGCGCCTTGGGCCCTTGTGGGGGGCGCACCAGCCCACCTGGGGCTGGTCCCCTCCCACACTTGGCCCATGCAGCCCTCCGGGGCCGGTGGCCCCACTTGGTGGACCCCCGGGACCCTCCCGGTGGTCCCGGTACGTTACCGATAAAACCCGAAACTTTTCCGGTGACCAAAACATGACTTCCCATATATAAATCTTTACCTCCGGACCATTTCGGAACTCCTCGTGACGTCTGGGATCTCATCCGAGACTCCGAACAACATTCGGTAACCACATACAAACTTCCTTTATAACCCTAGCGTCATCGAACCTTAAGTGTGTAGACCCTACGGGTTCGGGAATCATGTAGACATGACCGAGACGTTCTCCGGTCAATAACCAACAGCGGGATCTGGATACCCATGTTGGCTCCCACATGTTCCACGATGATCTCATCGGATGAACCACGATGTCAAGGACTCAATCAATCCCGTATACAATTCCCTTTGTCCAGCGGTATTGTACTTGCCCGAGATTCGATCATCGGTATGCCGATACCTTGTTCAATCTCGTTACCGGCAAGTCTCTTTACTTGTTCCGTAACACATCATCCCGTGATCAACCCCTTGGTCACATTGTGCACATTATGATGATGTCCTACCGAGTGGGCCCAGAGATACCTCTCCGTTTACACGGAGTGACAAATCCCAGTCTCGATTCGTGCCAACCCAATAGACACTTTCGGAGATACCTGTAGTGCACCTTTATAGCCACCCAGTTACATTGTGACGCTTGGTACACCCAAAGCATTCCTACGGTATCCGGGAGTTGCACAATCTCATGGTCTAAGGAAAAGATACTTGACATTAGAAAAGCTTTAGCATACGAAGTACACGATCTTTGTGCTAGGCTTAGGATTGGGTCTTGTCCATCACATCATTCTCCAAATGATGTGATCCCGTTATCAACGACATCCAATGTCCATGGTCAGGAAACCGTAACCATCTGTTGATCAACGAGCTAGTCAACTAGAGGCTTACTAGGGACACAGTGTTGTTTATGTACCCACACATGTATCTGAGTTTCCTATCAATACAATTATAGCATGGGTAATAAACGATTATCATGAACAAGGAAATATAATAATAACTAATTTATTATTGCCTCTAGGGCATATTTCCAACAGTCTCCCACTTGCACTAGAGTCAATAATCTAGCTCACATCGTCATGTGATTACCATTCACAGGTCACATCGCCATGTGACTAACATCCAAAGAGTTTACTAGTGTCACTAAACTAGTTCACATCATCATGTGATTAAGACTCAATGAGTTCTGGGGTTTGATCATGTTTTGCTTGTGAGAGAGGTTTTAGTCAACGGGTCTACAACATTCAGATCCATATGTACTTCGCAAATCTCTAGGTCATATTGTAAATGCCGCTTCCACGCTCCACTTGGAGCTATTCCAAATGGTTGCTCCACTATACGTATCCGGTTTGCTACTCAGAGTCATTCGGATAGGTGTTAAAGCTTGCATCGACGTAACCCTTTACGCCGAACTCTTCATCACCTCCATAATCGAGAAACATGTCCTTATTTACTCCAAGGACAATTTTGACCGCTGTCCAATGATCCATTCCTGGATCATTCTTGTACCCCTTGACTGACTCATGGCAGGGCACACTTCCGGTGCGGTACACAACATAGCATACTATAGAGCCTACGTCTAAAGCATAGGGGACGACCTTCGTCCTTTCTCTCTTTTCTGCCGTGGTCGAGCTTTAAGTCTTAACTTCATACCTTACATTTTAGGCAAGAACTCCTTCTTTGACCGATCCATCTTGAACACCTTCAAGATCATGTCAAGGTATATGCTCATTTGAAAGTACCATTAAGCGGTTTTGATCTATCCTCATAGATCTTGATGCTCAATGTTCAAGTAGCTTAATCCAGGTTTTCACTTGAAAAACACTTTTCAAATAACCCTATATGCTTTACAGAAAATTCTACATCATTTCTGATCATCAATATGTCAATGACATATACTCATCAGAAATTCTACAGTGCTCCCACTCACTTCTTTGGAAATACAAGTTTCTCACAAACTTTGTATAAACCCAAAATCTTTGATCATTTCATCAAAGCGTATATTCCAACTCCGAGATGCTTACTCCAGTCCTTAGAAGGATCGCTGGAGCCAGCATACCTTTTAGCATCCTTAGGATCGACAAAAACTTTCTGATTGTATCACATACAACCTTTCCTTAAATGCAGCTAATGCTAACATGATTCCGACGGACTTAAGCTTCGCCACGGATGAGAAAAACTCATCATAGTCAACTTCCTTGAACTTGTGAAAGCTCTTCGCCACAAGTCGAGCTTCATAGACGGTGACATCACCGTCCACGTCCGTCTTCTTCTTAAAGATCCATTTATCTCAATGGCTTGCCGATCATTGGGCAAGTCCACCAAAGTCCATGCTTTGTTCTGATACATGGATCCTATCTCGGATTTCATGGCTTCTAACCATTTGTCGGAATATGGTCCCACCATCGCTTCTCCATAGCTCGTAGGTTCATTGTTGTCCAGCAACATGACCTTCAAGACAGGATTACTGTACCACTCTGAAGTAGTACGCATCCTTGTCACCCTACGAGGTACGGTAGTGACTTGATCCAAAACTTCATGATCACTATCATAAGCTTCTACTTCAATTGGTGTAGGTGCCACAGGAACAACTTCCTGTGCCCTGCTACACACTATTTGAAGTGGTGGTTCAATAACCTCATCAAGTCTCCACCATCCTCCCACTCAATTTTCGAGACAAACTTTTCTTGAGAAAGGACCCGATTCAAGAAACAATCCCTATTGCTTTCGGATCTGAATTAGGAGGTATACCTAACTGTTTTGGGTGTCCTATGAAGATGCATTTTATCCGCTTTGGGTTCGAGCTTATCAACCTGAAACTTTTCACATAAGCATCGCAGCCCCAAACTTTTAAGAAACGACAACTTAGGTTTCTCTAAACCATAGTTCATACGGTGTCATCTCAATGGAATTACATGGCGCCCTATTTAAAGTGAATGCGGTTGTCTCTAATGCCTAACCCATGAACGATAGTGGTAATTCTATAAGAGACATCATGGTACGCACCATATCCAATAGGGTGCAACTATGATGTTCGGACACACCATCACACTATGGTGTTCCAGGCGGTATTAATTGTGAAACAATTTCCATAGTGTCTTAATTGCGTGCCAAAGCTTGTAACTCAGATACTCATCTCTATGATCATATCATAGACATTTTATCCTCTTGTCACAATGATCTTTGACTTCACTCTGAAATAACTTGAACCATTCAATAATTCAGACTTGTGTTTCATCAAGTAAATATACTCAACATCTACTCGAATCATCTGTGAAGTCAGAACATAACGATATTCACTGCATGCCTCAGCACTCATTGGACTGCACACATCAAAATGTGTTACTTTCGACAGGTTGCTACCTTGTTCCATCTTACTGAAACCGAGGCTTTTCAGTCATCTTGCCCATGTGGTATGATTTGCATATCTCAAGTGATTCAAAATCAAGTGAGTCCAAACGATCCATCTGCATGGAGTTTCTTCATGCATATGCACCAATAGACATGGTTTGCATGTCTCAAACTTTTCAAAAACGAGTGAGTCCAAAGATCCATCAACATGGAGCTTCATCATGCGTTTTACACCAATATGACTTACATGGCAGTGCCACAAGTAAGTGGTACTATCATTAATATCTTATATCCTTTTTGGCATGAAAATGTGTATCACTACGATCGAGATTCAATAAACCATTCCTTTTAGGTGCTAGACCATTGAAGGTATTATTCAAATAAACAGAGTAACCATTATTCTCCTTAAATGAATAACCGTATTGCTACAGACATAATCCAATCATGTCTATGCTCAACGCAAACACCAATAACAATTATTTAGGTTTAACACACCAATCTCAATGGTAGAGGGAGCGTGCGATGCTTGATCACATCAACCTTGGAAACACTTCCAACACGTATCGTCAGCTCACCTTTAGCTAGTCTCCGTTTATTCCGTAGCTTTTATTTCGAGTTACTAACACTTAGCAACCGAACCGGTATCTAATACCCTGGTGCTACTATGAGTACTAGTAAAGTACACATTAACATAATGTATATCCAATATACTTCTATCGACCTTGCCAGCCTTCTTATCTACCAAGTATCTAGGGTAATTCTGCTCCAGTGGCTGTTCCCCTTATTACAGAAGTACTTAGTCTCGGGTTTGGGTTCAACCTTGGGTTTCTTCACTGGAGTAGCAACTGATTTGCCGTTTCATGAAGTGTCCCTTCTTGCCCTTGCCCTTCTTGAAACTAGTGGTTTCACCAACCATCAACAATTGATGCTCCTTCTTGATTTCTACTTTCGCGGTGTCAAACAGCGTGAATACCTCAAGGATCATCTATCCCTGATATGTTATAGTTCATCACGAAGCTCTAGCAGCTTGGTGGCAATGACTTTGGAGAAACATCACTATCTCATCTGGAAGATCAACTCCCACTCGATTCAAGTGATTGTTGCACTCAGACAATCTGAGCACAAGCTCAACGATTGAGCTTTTCTCCCTCAGTTTGCAGGCTAAGAAAATTGTCGGAGGTCTTATACCTCTTGACGTGGGCACGAGCCTGAAATCCCAATTTCAGCCCTCGAAACATCTCATATGTTCCGTGACGTTTCGAAAAACGTCTTTGGTGCCTCAACTCTAAACCGTTTAACTGAACTATCACGTAGTTATCAAAACGTGTATGTCCGATGTTCGCAACATCCACAGACGATGATTGAGGTTCAGCACACTAAGCGGTGCATTAAGGACATAAGCTTTCTTCTGTCCGCATAATCGCTACTGTCAACTTTCAACTATATTTTCTCTAGGAACATATCTAAACAGTGGAACTAAAAGCGCGAGCTTACGACATAATTTGCAAAGATTTTTTGACTATGTTCAGGATAATTAAGTTCATCTTATGAACTCCCACTAGGATAGACATCCCTCTAGTCATCTAAGTGATTACATGATCCGAGTCAACTAGGCCGTGTCCGATCATCACGCGGGACGGACTAGTCATCATCGGTGAACATCTTCATGTTGATCGTATCCTCCATAAGACTCATGCTCGCCCTTTCGGTCTCTTGTGTTCCGAGGCCATGTCTGTACATGCTAGGCTCGTCAAGTTAACCTAAGTGTTTCGTGTGTGTAAATCTGGCTTACACCCGTTGTATGTGAACGTAAGAATCTATCACACCCGATCATCACGTGGTGCTTCGAAACGATGAACTTTCGCAATGGTGCACAGTTAGGGGGAACACTTTCTTGAAATTTTAATAAGGGA
The DNA here is from genome assembly GCF_002162155.2 of Triticum dicoccoides. NCBI lineage: Eukaryota > Viridiplantae > Streptophyta > Magnoliopsida > Poales > Poaceae > Triticum > Triticum dicoccoides. The sequence continues at coordinate 573,330,658 of NC_041389.1, read as the reverse complement.
TCATCTTATTTACTACCGTAATTCTAAGCAAACAAGATGCATAAACATGATAAACATCACATGCAATCAAATAGTGACATGATATGGCCAATATCATTTTGCTCCTTTTGATCTCCATCTTCGGGGCTCCATGATCATCATCGTCACCGGCATGACACCATGATCTTCATCATCGTGTCTTCATGAAGTTGTCTCGCCAACTATTACTTCTACTACTATGGCTACCAGTTAGCAATAAAGTAAAGTAATTACATGGCGTTGTTCAATGACACGCAGGTCATACAATAAATTAAGACAACTCCTATGGCTCCTGCCGGTTGTCATACTCATCGACATGCAAGTCGTGATTCCTATTACAAGAGCATGATCAATCTCATACATCACATATCATTCATCACATTCTTCTTGGCCATATCACATCACATAGCATACCCTGCAAAAACAAGTTAGACGTCCTCTAATTGTTGTTTGCATGTTTTACGTGGCTGCTATGGGTTTCTTGCAAGAACGTCTCTTACCTACTCAAAAACCACAACGTGATATGCCAATTGCTATTTACCCTTCATAAGGACCCTTTTCATCGAATCCGTTCCGACTAAAGTGGGAGAGACTGGCACCCGCTAGCCACCTTATGCACCAAGTGCATGTCAGTCGGTGGAACCTATCTCACGTAAGTGTACGTGTAAGGTCGGTCCGGGCCGCTTCATCCCACAATACCGCCGAAACAAGATTGGACTAGTAACGGTAAGCATATTGAACAACATCAACGTCCACAACTACTTTGTGTTCTACTCGTGCAAAGAATCTATGCAATAGACCTAGCTCTGATACCACTGTTGGGGAACGTAGCAGAAATTCAAAATTTTCCTACGTGTCACCAAGATCTATCTATGGAGAAACCAGCAACGAGGGGAAGGAGAGTGCATCTACATACCATTGTAGATCTCTAAGCGGAAGCGTTCAAGAGAACAGGGTTGAAGGAGTCGTACTCGTCGTGATCCAAATCATCGGAGATCCTAGTGCCGAACGGACGGCACCTCCGCGTTCAACACACGTGCAGCCCGGTGACGTCTCCCACGCCTTGATCCAGCAAGGAGAGAGGGAGAGGTTGAGGAAGACTCCATCCAGCAGCAGCACAACGGCGTGGTGGTGATGGAGGAGCGTGGTAGTCCAGAAGGGCTTCGCCAAGCACCGCGAGATATGAGGAGAAAGAGAGGTAGGGCTACGCCAATAGGAGAAGAAACTCATGTCTTGGGCTGCTCCTATGCCTCCACTATATATAGGGGGAGAGGGGGCTGCGCCCCCACCTAGGTTTCCACCCCTAGGGGGCGGCGAACAGCCCTAGATCCCATCTAGGGGGGGCGGCCAAGGGGTGGAGAGGGGGAAACTTGCCCCCCAAGCAAGGTGGAAGCACCCCCTCCCCAAACCCTAGGCGCCTTGGGCCCTTGTGGGGGGGGGGGGGGGCGCACCAGCCCACCTGGGGCTGGTCCCCTCCCACACTTGGCCCATGCAGCCCTCCAGGGCCGGTGGCCCCACTTGGTGGACCCCCGGGACCCTCCCGATGGTCCCGGTACGTTACCGATAAAACCCGAAACTTTTCCGGTGACCAAAACAGGACTTCCCATATATAAATCTTTACCTCCGGACCATTCCGGAACACCTCGTGACGTCTGGGATCTCATCCGGGACTCTAAACAACATTCAGTAACCACATACAAACTTCCTTTATAACCCTAGCGTCATCGAACCTTAAGTGTGTAGACCCTACGGGTTCGGGAATCATGTAGACATGACCAAGACGTTCTCCGGTCAATAACCAACAGCGGGATCTGGATACCCATGTTGGCTCCCACATGTTCCACGATGATCTCATCGGATGAACCACGATGTCAAGGACTCAATCAATCCCGTATACAATTCCCTTTGTCTAGCGGTATTGTACTTGCCCGAGATTCGATCATCAGTATGCCGATACCTTGTTCAATCTCGTTACCGGCAAGTCTCTTTACTCGTTCCGTAACACATCATCCCGTGATCAACACCTTGGTCACATTGTGCACATTATGATGATGTCCTACCGAGTGGGCCCAGAGATACCTCTCCGTTTACATGGAGTGACAAATCCCAGTCTCGATTCGTGCCAACCCAACAGACACTTTCGGAGATACCTGTAGTGCACCTTTATAGCCACCCAGTTACGTTGTGACGTTTGGTACACCCAAAGCATTCCTACGGTATCCGGGAGTTGCACAATCTCATGGTCTAAGGAAAAGATACTTGACATTAGAAAAGCTTTAGCATACGAAGTACACGATCTTTGTGCTAGGCTTAGGATTGGGTCTTGTCCATCACATCATTCTCCAAATGATGTGATCCCGTTATCAACGACATCCAATGTCCATGGTCAGGAAACCGTAACCATCTGTTGATCAACGAGCTAGTCAACTAGAGGCTTACTAGGGACATAGTGTTGTTTATGTACCCACACATGTATCTGAGTTTCCTATCAATACGATTATAGCATGGGTAATAAACGATTATCATGAACAAGGAAATATAATAATAACTAATTTATTATTGCCTCTAGGGCATATTTCCAACAGATTATGAAGTCGTCCATGGGGGCCGGGAAAGAAATGAGGAAGGGCAGCAAGACAACCGCGGCGAGGGCGGGCGAGAAGACGAAGAATCTCCAGGACATGATCATGAAGTAGATGGAGTACACAGTCATCATGTAGAAGATGCCGAACATGATGATGAGGAAGATGCCGGAGCAGACGAAGGGCATGATCATGAAGATGAAGATGCTGGAGCAGACGACGATGGACCATCAATGGGCTGGGTATAGGACCCTCATATTCAAGAGCTGCTTCTCAAGCAGACGGATAACGCAAGAGCTGCCCCCCGAGAGAAAGCCAAGCTGGATCAACTGGAGATAGACGCGGTTACTCCATTGTATGAAGGATGCAGGCCCGAGGATACCTGCCTGAAAGTAACGCTCATGGCTCTGGAGATGAAGGTAAAACACAAAATGACCGACGCATGCTTCGACGAGAACATGTCATTCTGGCACAAACGTCTTCCCAAGGGGAACAAGTGCCCGACCAGTTTCGAGGAGGCGAAGAAAATCGTGTGTCCTCTGGATTTACCGCATGTGAAATACCATGTGTGCATGAACAATTGCATCATTTATCGGGACGAGCACGCGGAGTCTACCATATGTCCGGTGTGCGGCGTCACTCGATACAAGAAGAGGAAGAAAGCTCCTCAAAAAGTGGTGTGGTACTTTCCGATCACTCCTCGTCTACAGTGATATTTCATGGACCCTAAGGTAGCAAAGCTCCTGCGTTGGCACGCGGATAGGGAGGAGAAGAAGCGATAAGATGACGCAAATGATACAGAGATAAATAAAAAGGACAAGATGCTGAGTCACCCTAAGGATGGGAGCCAGTGGCAAGCGTTGAACTTCGAACACCCAGAATTTGGGAAGGATCCAAGGAACATTGTGCTGGGCGCGAGCACCGATGAAGTCAATCCGTTTGGCAGCTAGAGAAGCACACATAGCACCTGGCCTGTGTTTATGTGGATGTACAACCTTCCCCCTGGTTGTGCATGAGAGGAAGTACATTCACATGAGTATGCTAATTGAAGGGCCGAAACAACCAGGGAACGACATCAATCTGCATCTGGGGCTGCTAAAAGAGGAGCTAGACACGCTGTGGAAAACGCCAGCCAATACGTGGGACGCTGCAGAGAAAGAATATTTCCCTATGAGAGCCGCACTACTCACGACGGTGCACGACTATCTCGGTTACGGATATGTCGCGGGGCAGGTGGTCCACGGATTTTCTGGATGCGTCAGGTGCATGGATGACACAACATATCACCAGCTAGATAGAGATCCTGGGTCTTCGAAAACCGTGTTCATGGGACATCGAAGGTGGCTTCGCGACGATGACTCATGGAGGAAACGCAAGGATCTGTTCGATGGTGAAACCGAACCCCGAAGACGCCCGTGTATGAGGAGCGGCGAGGAAATAGATGAGCTATTGAAAAATTGGAAAGATTGCCCATTGCTGGGAAAGAAGCAAAAGGCGCCAGAGCCAGAAAAGAAGCGAAAGGCGCCAGAGCCGTTGCTGAAGGTATGGAAAACGAGGTCTGTTTTCTGGGACTTGCCGTACTGGAAGATCCACCATGTGCCTCACAGCCTTGATGTCATGCATATCATGAAGAACGTGTGCGAGAGTCTGCTTGGTACCCTGCTCAATATGCCAGAGAGGACCAAAGATGGGCCAAAAGCAAGGACAGATTTGAAATCAATGGGCATCAGGGAGGAGCTTCACACTAATGATGATGATGATGATGATGATGATGAGGCGAAGCAGGACACGAAAAGTCGTCGCAAAGGCAAAAAGGCCAAGAAGACCGGAAATGACTTCCCTCCCGCATGCTTCACTCTAAGTCAGGAGGAGATCGATCAGTTTTTCACCTGCCTCGTAGGAGTAAAACTTCCTTACGGTTACGCGGGGAAGATAAGCAGATACCTAGACTCAGCGAAGCAGAAGTTCAGCGGGATGAAGTCTCACGACTGTCACATGCTGATGACGCTGATACTTCCAGTTGCAATCCATGGGATCATGGACGCGCACATCCGTGAAATGCTATTTGGCCTATGCAACTTTTTCGACGTCATCTCTTGGAAGTCGGTTGGCGTGAGGCAACTCAGAAGGCTACAGGAAGAGATCGTGGTGATACTATGCGAGCTTGAGATGTACTTCCCGCCCGCATTCTTCGACGTTATGGTGCATCTGCTGGTCGATATCATGGAGGATATCATCCAACTCGGGCCGACGTTCCTGCACATCATGATGCCGTTCGAAAGGATAAATTGTGTCATCAAAGGATACGTTCGCAACATGTCACGTCCAGAGGGAAGCATAGCCAGGGGATTTCTGACCGAAGAGTGCATCTCCTACTGCACAAATTATCTAGGCATCGAGAACCCCGTTGGTCTGCCCGTCAACAGGCACCTCGGCAGGCTTGCTGGATGGGGTCACCACGAGGGTCGCTGCGAAATGCATGTCGACTTTGCGGGTCGACTTGCCGACTTTGAAAGAGCAAACCTAGTCGCGCTACAACACATAGACATGGTCGATTCTTGGATGGTAGAGCACAAAACCTTTATTGAGAAGACGTACAATGACCGAGGCCAACAGAGGATGGACGGAGATATAATCAAAGAGCACAACTCATGTTTCACGCGTTGGTTCAAGCAGAAGCTTCTGTCGTACCCTTTACATGAGGATTCTTCCGCAGAAGAACAACTCATATTCGCCTTGTCCCAGGGCGCCGAGCACAACCTGATGACGTATGAGGCGTACGATATCAACGGCTACACATTCTACACCGAGGGAAAGGACATGAAGAGCTATGGTTATCAGAACTCTGGGGTAACGATGGAATCCTACACCGGTAACAACAAGGACAGATACTACGAAGGACCGAGGAGATCTGGGAGCCGAGCTATGCTGAAGAGAAGGTCCCGATGTTCCGTTTCAGATGGGCCAAGAGCGTCATAAAAGAAGACCCGTATTTCACCACCATGGTTATATCTGAAGCCAAATCCAAGACCGCGGGCGCAAACGTCACCGCAAAAAATGAGCCATGGGTACTGGCCTCCCAAGTGGACCAATGCTTCTTCATTACCGACCCTTCAAAGCCCAGTCGTGTTGTCGTGAGGAGAGGCAAAAGGAAGATCATCGGAATGGATGGAGTCATCAATGAGCAAGACTTCGACAAGTACGGCGACCCGAAGATGGAACATGACGACGACGATGAAGTACCAGCATACACCACAAGAAGAAGCATGACCACCCTACCTAAAGGACGTCCGTTCAAGAGAAGAACTCCATTTACGAAAAATAAGGGCAAGAAGATTGTGAACAGATAGCTAGCTAAGATCGATTGTATTTAATTGTAGCCTTCATTTCTTGATTGTATTTCATGGGCACTTTTTGAACTCATGAATATTTGTAAATTTCATGGGCACTTTTTGAATTCATGAATATTTTTTCAAATTTTATGATATTTTTTCATATTCAATATGCAAAAAATATTGAATATTCATGAGGACACTCGATCTCGATCCCCCTCCATCTCGATCGCTATCCGGCCGGCCCCCTCCATCTCGATCTCGAAACCCCCGCACCCTCCCCCGCTCCACCGCCACCGCCGACCCCCCGCACCCTCCCCGGCCTGCTCCACCGCCGCCGAGCACCCCCCGCTC